>NW_027272000.1:600000-978427 GCF_040938485.1 Diadema antillarum
ATTTTCTTTATTCTTTCTTTATTATCGTTGTACTCATGTGACATCACAACCTATAGTAGTCTCTTCATCCGGCCGTGACTGAGTAGAAATTTCAAAAATTCATAACTTTTGAACGGATTGTCCGATTTTGCTCAAACTCTCACTGATGTGTTCTACTAATATTGCTGCATTCACTCAACCCACATGTCTATGAAGGTGAACTTGTCCTTTAAAGGAGAAGAAAAATGAGTAGCGCAAAAGAAAAGGAGGAGCAAAAAGAAGAAAGACTGACTTGCACATGGAGTGGAAGATAACGCTGGTGATAAAGTATGAAGTGAAGAGATGATGATGAGGAGGAAGGGAAGGGAAGGAAGAAGCGGAGGTGGAGGAGGAGGAGGAGGAGGAGGAGGAGGAAGAAGAAGAAGAAGAAGAAGAAGAAGAAGAAGAAGAAAGAAAGAAAGAAAGAAAGAAAGAAAGAAATATAAAAAAGAAGATATAATCATAATGCATCATAAAAATGGATTGTAGAATCTCTGCAATCTGATTGGTCAATTGTCATGCATTGGATTTTACTGATCCACACTGAGCCATGGCCATGCGTCTGGTAAAATCCGAAAGCATTGCTCAAGCATTGTATATTGTATAGTGTTGTACATTATTGTAGGTGTACCGGACGCATGATGGGCAAAAAAGGTTGAATTTCATGAATTTAGGGGGCCATTTTATAAAAACGAATGATACACATGCCTAATTCGTGGATCGGTGAGAATTGACTGCTCTCATTTGTTTTGGAAATAGTATAAAACCCACGAGAGGAGAGATGGGTTTAAACGGTTCCAAAGTTAATCTTGCGCATGTAGTTCTCACCGATCCGCTCTGTCCTGTGCATCTTTTCCATAGTATCATCTCCCTGTGGAAAATGGCATTGCAAACATTTATCTTGTCTTCTCATTTATTTTCATCAATTTGATTTCATTTTTAGCTATTTGATTTGTTTTTATAGAGGCTAATATTCACTGACCTACATATATAGGCCTATATCGGCACCATAATGTATTCCCCTAATAGCTATATAACTGTAATGCTCGCGGGCAGAAACAAATAACCATTGTTTCAAATGCATTTTCCAAAGGAGTATCATTTTCTTGATTCACTGGCAAAGGAAAAATATGTATTATTAAAAAAGTGATGGTATTGATGCTGAATGCGTTGCAGTAAAAGGTAGTATAAAATACAATGGTGACACAATTATGTCATAACAGTGATGATCGGTGACAGTGTAGCAGAATGAACACCTCAGTGACTTGTATTATAACATTTTAATCAGAAAATTCCGGTGTTCATCATTTCACGTAACCGCATGGCAATAGCTAAATTAATGATGTTGACAACAATGATATCAATAATGAGGAAATAAATGCAAAAGCTTCACGGACAAGAAGAACACTCGATGAAATAGGTTCATCTGTGAAAATACCAGAATTATCATCAGTATACTTAGTACTCTATTGGATATATCAATTAATGGTAATAAAACATCTATTAATGGGACTGACGACAACAACGTTGTACTATTGTTACATTCAAGGGATGGTACAGTATTGGTGGAGATGAGGCTTGGGCTTTAAAATTTCTGCGAGATACCAAGAAAACGCTCATGAAATAGTACAGAGCATACCATTTTAAGAGGACTTCAAAGCTTATTTGATGAAAATCGGGTTTGGAATGACTGAAACATCCAAAAACAAAGAAAAACAAAGCGAGCGTATAATAAAATGTGGGTCCCACACTTTATTAGGTATAGAATCGCTCTGTTTTGGATATTTCAACCATTTCAAAACCAATTTCCATCAAATAAACGTTGAATCCTTCTTAGAATTACATGCTCAGGGGCGGATCCAGGGAGGACCGCAACCGGCGCACGCCCCCCCCCCCTTTATTTTTTTGTTGAAACAAAAGAAATAAAAAGAAAAAATGGGGGGAGGGGTGCGTGCGCCCCCCTTTAATTTTGTAAACGCGCCCCCTCTTTACGGAATTCCTGGATCCGCCCCTGCATGCTCTTTCATATTTCATAAGAGGTTTCTCATTATCTCAATTAGGACTGTTATAAACCTGAATCCCCACCTCAACCAGTACTGTACAGTCCCTTTCAAAAGGGCGATGATTTGGCTCAGTCGATAGCGCGTCTGCCTCCAATTCCAAAGGACCCAGGTTCGATTATCGTTATTGACACCCCCCCCCCCCATTTTTTTTCTTTTTTTTTAATGGGGGGGGGGGGGGGGGCTTATCAGCCTATTAATCCCCGCCGGAAGTGCCCCCCCCCCCCACTTTTGAAAACGTGGCGCCGACGGTGACAACAACAACAACAACAACAACAACAACCATGCCAATACCATGTACGTTAAATAAAGATAATACATGTACATGTGTTTTTCCCTCTTGTTTATGTGAATTACGTGCAACATTCAGTCGGGTATGGATACTTTCATCTCCCTGATTCAGCATTGCTCAATCTTTCATGGCGGCTTGGACAAAATACATGTAATATTTACGCACACCACAGATACAAGGAATACACATTTCATTGTAAGAGACCAAGGAATCATTACATCCTGTCATCTGTCAATAGAGGGCGCTCATCCTCTCAACCCATGGACGGAGATCAGCGACCTTTCAAAAGAGTTCAAATAATGCTAGTACCGTGTACCAATAATCTAGATTACGTTCTCAATCGCTGCTGCCTCTAACCCCCCCCCCCCCATCCCTTATCATTCTATCTTTCTCTCTCCCATCTCACCCCCACTCTGGAGTGACGTACCGCTAATAATTGAAAAGTTTTATTGCAAATGATGAGTTGCGTGCCATTTTTAAACATTTCAAAAGTAAGTCTATTATCATCAGATAGAGCAAAATCAAACCTTTCCGGTAATATCTCACTTGTGACATAACAAGGAATATTCTAGAAGTTATGATTACAATATCTTGTTTGATCTTATTATTTTCTTTGGTTTTTTTTTTTAGGAGCTTTATTAATCCAAATATCTCAACCTGGCAAGATTGGGGGTTAGCTAGTTATGCGATAAAACTCTTCAATCAATAGAAGGGATTCTCCTGAAAAGGGCAAATGACAATGATAACGACGATGACATTGAACTTTAAATCTCTATATTATACTGACCGTCCCTGGGGCATGGAAGACGTAACAAACATTAAACACAATGTTAAACATCAGAAATAGCAATACATTGTACTTGTTGGCAAAACATGAAACTATTTACGATAAAATCACGTCTGTGAGAATGATAATATTGTCGAATGGCAACAATGATTTGAACCGGACCTCCAGACGATTTTCTGGTTGTTGTGAAAATACCCGTATATCTTATCAAACCAACCACATACTATAGTAGAAAGAGTTTCGGAACGATGAAATAAAATTTTTTAATTAGAATGTATGCTCGAAAGTGCAACCCACGGTGGGTTTTAGCTAATCATGTGGATGGTCCCCTTAAGAAACAATAACAAAACAAACACTTTGATTTAATTTACGAAAGAGAGGTGATAACCCCCCCCCCCTTTCAAAAAGAAAGAGAAAAAACAAAAAAACAACAACATTGGAAAGAGGCAAGTAAAGAGTAAATTTCAGAGGCAAACCGCTTATGAAAAATAAGCTGGTATGGTCTTGATTCAGTAATATTAGTCTGAAATAGTGTGGTCGACAGCTGCAGCTCATGGGAAACACTAGGTTAAGACGCGATGGTTGCTCTTATGAATATTCATGAGGCGAGGAGAAACTTTTGCACGCGTGCATTGTCCTCTCAGCCTCGTGATACGGGCGGTCCTCAACCCGAAAGCCACGCCTACTAGTACTTCCGTCATTGATAGCCGTGCACATTCTAAATGTATTTCACAGGAATGTACTCTGTGGTATATAAGTGAACAAATCTCTTGTTTATCCCCATCAATCCACGACAGTATCCCAGCCGATAGGTCGTCTAAATACCCTGCTTACTACGAACATACCGTTTTACTGGTAGTTCAGAGTCTGATGTTTTGAGACACCCCTGATCTCACCCTCAAACTTCCAGAACACTGCTTGCAGGATTCACCTTCTTCGTGTATTTACAGCCGCAGGCCGATTAATCCATCAAAGTGAACTTCAACCAGATATTGACCTCGAGTAAACACGGTTGTTATCAGTATAGTACCAAATCCCCGGTCTCGTCCAAAGAACTTGTTTCGGCATAGCTGACCGGCTTGACGCACTGCTAAGTGCAGTCCCAAACATTTCACAAAGCAGTTGCAGAGCAATCGCCGAACATCGCCATCGTATGCACACAGGACTGTTTATTAACACTGCTACAAACAACAACAATAACATTAAAAAATATCACACTATAACTTGTTCTGAGAGTTCCACATCGACGACGTGATCGACATCGAGATGGGTTTCTTTCGGGGTAAACTGACAGCGGTGCTGCTGATCTTCGAGATCCTTTTCGTCATCCTGTTCGCGGTCTTCGTGCGCTACGATCCCCATGTCGCCGCTCCGGGCGCCAAGGACGACGAAGATTTCTATTCCGTGGACAAATACTACGGGCGTGAGTACATGATAATAATTACCATCAGTCATTATATTGGTTTGTTAGAGTAACCCTGCAAACTGCACAAGCTATACAATTAGAATGTAGACGAAAGCAAGCACTTTTATTTTAAACAAAGCAGATCTTCAATAATAACGCTCCTTAATAAAGAGTACACATGCATGTATTATGTACAGTAGAAAGGGGCAAAACAGGTGGGGGCATTGCATTGGTCCTTGATAGGGAAGGTGGGTGTGGAGGACAGGAAAGGGGGGTTGGAAAGGGACTGAATAGATGTTAAGACAAGTAGTGAGATGGAAAGCAACCGACAGGAGTGCAAAGAAGAAGATTCTGCAAATAATGCAATATGATTATTTTATTGATTTATATGTATATCTATTATGTATATTTCTTAATGTATACCATATAGGCCCTATTTATTTCATCCAAATTACGGCATTTTGTCACTGATGAGAACATTTATTATCATGAGCAGAATCCTGTATAGCGTCACCAGCAATCGGCGGCTTAATCTTTAAACCAAGGAGCTTAAGCTCCTTGTTTAAACATGGGTCTAATGATGTCCCGGCGAAGTTCGGTTTCGTCGTGGTTCAGTTAACGCTCAATCAAAGTCCAGCTTGTAATGACACTTTTGAGTGCATGTAAGCTGATATACTACAAAAACTGGGGCAATTTCATTTACATATGTACTCCTATACATTCGTGCAATATATTATTGAATCTCTACTCGCATGAGCTATAACGTACCACCCCCTCTTCTGAAAATAAACTGTTTATTGCTGATGATATGCCGCTTTGGCGTGAGATGCCAATCATTGACGAGCCTGACTAACTCCACGGATAATTACTTAACTGAACTGTGCGAGTTGTTGAGAGTGAAAAAGAGAACTAACAACAATAATTATTGTACAATTATGAATATGGTATGATTATAGAAAGACGCGGTAGTTCAGACAAAATTAAATGTACTGTACTCTTAACTGATATGACATCTACTACCAGACTACTACTGCTAATGATATTTATCTATGGTAATTTATTTATTACATGCAGGATAACTATGATGACGACTTTGATGATTGTGATAATGCGAACATATAAACGAAAACTAGGGGGCTGTAATTCAGAGACCCTGTGTACGAGACGGTTGATCTATAATTTGATAGGTGAAACTCACTGAGCTGGTATCAGTGAAGACCTTTTAAAGAGTCCGAATAAGTAAGGAGCTTTTGGCATCAGAAAGGAACCATCGATCACGGAGAATGTTGAGGCCTATGTTTTGAGAATGTGCAAGATATTTTTTCCTTGTCTACAAGGCCTACTGCCCCTCAAGTCCTTGAACCTCCGCAGTGAGTTAAATGCCACGCACGTACGACTTCAAGCGATTTGCATGACAACAGTGTTATTCGTTTGAAGGCCAATATTATAGTGACCGAAATTCTGAAACGAGAGACACAGCATTGTTCTGAAACTTAACGTATAGCTACAGTTTTACTTCATATTTGATGACATGTCAACAGACATCAAGTGGGTAGTAAATCGAGTAAGCGGTGATGTGGAAGAATAATCATGTTTTTGCTCGAAAGAAAAACTACGCCATGATGGCAGATGGGATTGACACACAAAATCCAAAAGAATATGTTTAAAACATGATGTATGCTATACCGAAATCAATATCATTAAAATGCTTCAAAGTGATCAAGGTATCGATTTCCTCTGACCCTATAGAATTAGGATAGAAAGCACATGGAGGACGGAGGGAACGGAAAGAAATAGAACACACACACAAAAAAGAGACAAAGAAGAAAAAGAATATAGATAAAATTAATGAATTCTTTTTGTCAGAAAATGTCCGATTTTATTGGAGTCGGATCAAGTAGTGCACAGTCAACATTTTTATAATGTTTGTTCTTGTCCTGCCTATAAATACATGACGGAGACGAGTATGTGTCTCGCTCAAAGATTACCGTAAACTCATTACCCCTCTTTGCTTCTTTTTTATTGGAAGTTGAACTCGAGTGTAAATATAGTTGTCGGTTTAAACTGATAAGAAAACAAGCCCAGGCGACGCTACCTGATAGTTGGCAGAGGCATGGACTGTGAAAGGCAGGTCAAAATCGAGTCATACACGCGAATAAAACACACACACACACACACAAACAAACAAACACAAACCAATATCTCTCTCAGTTATCTGGCAGCCATCAACAACCTTTCCAGCTGGTATTTATAGTTGATTATTGATACTGGAGTAATAGCTTTAGTGAAGAACATGCGATCAGTGCATGGTATTGTATAATTTTAGTTCCTGTATTACTGCACGTATATACAAAGGATGAATACGCGTATCTTCGGTATCATAGTCAGTATTGCTCATCAGCAACATCCAAGTTACCTTGATTCCAAACAAAACTTTAAACAGAGATTTCCTTGCGTTCTTTTCCCATGCGGCATTTTTGGTGCCAAGAGATTTGTCCATAGATGTTGATTTGAAAATGGGTTTCTTAGAGAATTAATGAGTGCGTCTGCAATCTTATTCTGTTCTGCGCAGGACTGATCAGTGCAAGGACCGGACGATAACCACACATGTCCTTGTACGAAATAAGTGTTTACTAGTACCCATATATCTTTGCTTGTTTTGTTTTGACCTCTCTCTCCTTTCTGTCTGTCTGTCTGTCTCTATCTACATATCCATCTATCAATTTATATATTTGTCTATCTATCTATATGGCGGCAAGAAATTTGCATCAGAAATAAATATTCTCGTTAGGTAGGCCTACTGTTGACCCCACAACGCCGACAAATAGCATCCACATTCCTTTCGATCTGTATACCACTCCGAAATAATAGACTATTGTCTTCATCATAGTAATATATTGCAACAACTAAGAATCCATTTCAACATATTTTGGGAGAGGTATTATACAAACTTGGGGTAGACTTTAAGTCAGTCTAAAGAAACAACTGCAAATAGGGGCTGAAGCTTCCTTTTGCTGCGATGGAAACCACGAGGTATATCTACGCTTACAATGTGCACTGATCACTTTTCAGTGAAGGCGACAGCTTCGAACTACACCTGAACATTAGATAACGATGTCTTTACACGCTTCACTCGGTTTCCGTATGTAGCACGACATTACGCCACTCTTCCCGAGGCAATCCTATTTCAGACACTTAGTGTAAAAACAACGTGGCGCCAAGAAATTTACATCAAAAATAAATATTTTTGTGAGGTATCGTTAAACTGACAAAGTAGCGCTCACATTCTTTCGCTTTTTCCTCTCCGAGAACGCATCAGGGGTCGGGCCACCTGTCACACCCATTGCCATGGCACGTTGGCGCGCAATTGTAGAGGCTTGGGCTGTGATTGGCTGCAAGTTATGGTCATGCGACGCGACACCCCACACGCATTCATGACCGCGCGTCTCGTGTGCAGGTGGAAGGCTACAGGAGGTCATCGCATTTACTTCTCAGTGTACGCACGTGTAGAAGCGCATGCTATTCTGTCATAGCAGGGAGGTGCAAGAGAGATGGAGATGGCACTCTGAGAACTTCTCTCCCTGGTCATAGTAAATCAGTCACCCGTATGTTCGTGGCGTTCCCCCAGACATTGGGTGAGGGGGAATAGGCAGGGTGGTGGGGGTGGGGGTGGTGGCGGGGTGGAGCCAGGGACTAATGTATAACGTCACGTTTGGACGAAAGGAAGATGCACATTTTCTTCTTTTACTTCATCGGGTTTCTTTTTAAAATTGTTTTCTTGAGTGATTTGCTTTAATGAATTGATCTCCATAACGCTATCGACCGGGAAGCAATGGATGTAATAGTAAGTAAGTATGTTTGTGTAACATTTCAATTTTTTTTCTTGCTACAACAAGATTTTCTCGAAGAGAAAATAACAGCCTTTTCAATGACACACGGAAGAAATGACAAGGCATTATAGTATTTTTTTTAAATATTAATTTTGGAAGTTGTTATCTGAAAACGATTCGAGGAAGCAATCTGCTTTTTCTCTATTCTAAGGAAACTCACCGGTATCATCTTCATGTGGGAACATCCCAAGAGCCTGTTTGAAACAAAATAACGAAGCTTTGCCTGGAATCCCCGTTTGGCTTAGTTGTTACTGTTTTGTTTTGTTTTTGTTTTTGTTTTATTTTTGTTTTGTGTTTTTTTCAAAGAAAATTGTCAAAAAGCACACACAGAGAAAAACCATCAAACTCTGCCAGCCGCTCATACCGAATGTCTTGAAGTGTAAATGGTAAAACAACTCGTTGCAAACATCCTTACTCCAGACGTATGACATGCCGAAAGGCTCTATATCATAAAGTTGAACTTTGGCTCGCGACATTAATAGCATGTTTGAAGTGGGACAGCACGCTCGCTTGTCTAGAAGGGGTTTAATAGGGTGGGCAGTTGTAAACTTAACGATCTTCTGTAATCGCAACATTTTCACCCGTGAATTTAATTCAATCTAATTTAATTTCATTTATTTTTTTCTGTAACCATTTTATAAACATAGCTTTGCAAAAGAAATACATGTATAGGCCTGTGCACAAAATATTATAAAAGTAGGGTACATTTACTTCGTAATATACTTACTTTGTAATATTCACTTGGTAATACAAAACTATTCTAATTCAATACAGGCTTATCATTGTTAATGAGTAATAAAAAAGAATCTATTTTTGAATGTTTTATGGGTTTGCATGGGTTGAAACAAAGAGCAAAGCTTGAAATCGTGAAAAGGGGCCTACAGTAGAATACAATGCGTGAACTTTGCGATAGGGTTGCCACGTCAGAGAGCATATACTTTTTATTGCACTTTGGTACTGTTTAAGCCGTCAGCCAGTCGTTTTCACAATATTCTTGAATAAGGTGAGATACAGAAATCTCTCTCTATTGTGATTATGAACAATTTGATCGCAAAACGAGTTAACTGCATTCATGTTCATTCTAGATATTTGCAACTACAGCGCTACTAAAAACGAGGAAAATGATAAGAAAATAGTATGGGATATTCGTAATAATGACGTCAAGCCTATACTCCTTGTTATGTAGCAAGTGATGTACTACTGAAAAAGTTTTATTTTGCTCTTGATGCTGGTGATTGACTTGATTTATTTTAAGATGTTTGAACATCTGAACCAGTTTTAAAAATCAAACTCTTCATTTAGGGCCTACACATACATACCGAAGGTTAATCAACAACAAAAGGAAGACAAATTTGAAAGTCATTAGCAAGACAACAGAGCGACTGCGAGGGATTAAAGAAAAGAAGACGGTATAATATGTATTGCATAGGGCCTCCACATTAAAAAAAAAAATGGCTGAATCAAGATATCACGCTTTATCCTGAGACATTTAACACAAAAGAAACATGAAGTCATGCGAGAAACAGAAAAGGGAAAATGGTCCCTTTTGACCCCAGTGATGTTTTCTTCCACACTTTAATTGTGAAATCATGCAGAGATACCCTCCATGTAAATCTGACCCGGTATTACAGGGATGTACGTGTCCGTAAGAAAACCTCCCTGGTATTTATTAGGTGCAATAAATGTGTGTGTGTGTGTGTTTTTTTTTTCCCCTTCTTGTTTCTTTCTTTTCCTAACGCCGTAAAAAGAGATGGCGTGGAATGTCGGTGCGATTACAAGGCACGTTCCCAGGGGAGATAAGTACAATGACCTGTCATATCAGGTCCTCGGCAAGCTTTGCTATCTACTAGACCGATTCCTCCGATTCCTGTATAATAGTCTTCCTCCCAGGCTTTTTGATTTATCATGATTAACACATCAGCTTTGGTGCTGATAATTTAAGCTTTGCAATGGAAAGTCATATAGACTTGTATTGATTCATAGCACCCTCTGATCATTACTTATGTGGCCAAAATAATATTTAAATATGTGCCATAATTATTTTTCAAAACTGTTTTTCTACTATTTTTCTTTAGATTTACTTGGACACGTCCTAAAAAAAAGAAAGAAAAATAAATCCAAACCAAGATTCTATAATTGACATTATCTGTCATTCACTGCTAAGTTATAGGCCTATATAGTTATTTTGAACAACAAAAGACCTTGAATTGCATGACACATTTCCCTTTATAGTCTATAAAACATAACTTGTATACTGATTTCCCCTACAAATTTCCTTGCTTTGTCTTGATTTAATCATACCCACATTATGTTTTAGATAATAACGACTGCCATTATATTATGTTTTATTTATTATTTGAATAATGTCCGTATGTTTAGTTTAGTGTTAGATAAATCTACATGCACTTGTTATTTTTATGCTCACACGGTCATTCAATTGCTTTTCATGCTGTGAATCAGAATTGGATTGAAATATGTTCGCATAAATCAAGTTTGTCTTTAGTGCCCTTCTCATATAGTGGTAATAGCTAGTAATCAATATTATTCATATATGCCTAATTCTTTATGAATAAAGATTTTTTTTTTAATTTTTCGACGGCTGTATTTCCCTACTTTATAAATTGTCATTCCTTTTAATTGTAAATTTCATGTAAGAATTCATCTTTAAATGTCAGCATCTGGGAATCTACACCATACAAACAATGCTTCTATATGCAGATTCCCAATATTTCACATGTCCAGTTGTCTTATTGCTGTATTGGACAATTCACCTGTTCAATGTTTTTGTTACGTTTATGGTTTATTTGTAGAAACGTTGAATATGGAGCAATAAAAACAAACAAGCAAACAAGCAAAATGTATAGTTGTTATCAATTATTCATAAATTGTCATTATTACGAATATTTGTCTATATATATTAGGCCTACACCATTATTACTTCCTTTTTGTGTGATGGGCGACCATAATATGGCACACTAATTATGAATGCATGAAGCCCCAAATTATAGTTGTGACCAGCCATGTGCATCAGAACCCAAGTATGCAATCATTGTTAATTTGATATCATATATATATATATATATATATATATATATATATATATATATATATATATATACACACCATTATATGAAGCACCAAGGTTTTCAAATTATGAGGGAGTCATACGTGGTGATCGCATGAGCAAACTGCTCAAGTTTGGTTGAAATGCAAACAGTTGTTGATAATATCTCACCGTGTTTGCCTTCATGCAAGCATAAAAGATCTATGGGGCTTGGCTTGGAGGTTAGGGTCAGTTCACATCAAAGAGAAGTTTCGACGTTGTCTGGTTTGTCTGATAAAATACTTTCTTTTGTTAAGGAAGGGAGGCTGGGGCGCACAATACTGACCTGACGATTTCCACACAAGCAATTATGATAACTGGGAAATTAATTTTTAGGCTTAAAACATTCTGGAGCAGCCATACAACAAGAATAGTTTATAGGATTTTAACAACAAAGTATGAGAAGTCTTGATATCTAGACTGATCATGCGCACATGTCTGGAAACGAAACGTGCGCTACCTACGTCTGTCTTGGTTTTTTTTTTTTATCCTTCTTTTTTTTTTTGGGGGGGGGGAGTATGGGCAGAGGGGGGGGGGGGTGGCTAGTAGGAGATCAGTGGGAATCAGTGGGAATGCTGGGAGATGATTGTTCCAATCCTTTTGGGATTCATTTAAGAGTACATTATATATCTATTCTAGTGTGAAAATCATTTGCTTTAGAATGGTCTCTATATTCAAATTATGTGCAGTTCAATGTTTCCAGGTTAGCATGCCTGTACAGTGACGGAGCGATCGTTAACAATAAACTGCACATTACTTGAATATGAGACCATTCTGAAGCAAATAATTTTCACACAACAATAGATATATAATGTACTCTTAAATGAATCCCACAAGGATTGGAACAATGATCCCCAGTATTCCCACTGATTCCCACTGATCGGTTACTCAGTACTATAGCCATCCCCTTGATTTTAGATTTGTTCTGATGATGTGAATTCGATGTACAGGTACGAGGTAGTTTTGATAGGTCTGGGCAAAAGTGGGTCTACTACAAAGAGCTGTATTTACATATTATAATACAGCTCTATGGTCTACTATCAGTATTAATATCACGTGACTAGGCGAATCATTACCACGGCCGTTGTTGTCATGGCGTTCAGCGTTCGGGTCACTTGGAAAGGTGAGCTTCCGGCTTTGTATTAGATAATGTACGTTTTTGTTGATTAAAGAATAATAACAAACAATTTTCGAACATTTTTGGCTTTTTGGTTCCTAGGGCTCATCAACGCCCGCAATGTTCCAACCTGTTTAGACCCAGGTGCCATAAATATGCATGGCACTGCATTCACGTGTAATCGATCGTACGGTCTGTGCGGGAACAGCAAACCTGCCTTAGGCCTAGCGGCACCCTGTCTACAGTGGCCACCTGTAGACAGGTGGCTACTGTACGTACCTATACGGACTCGCTACGGCCACTTTTCATGTAAGCCTACGAACACTTATGAAAATTCCCCAAGAGAGAAAAGCCACGTTAAAGACCATGTCTGTAGCGGCCATCTATAATGGTCACTCTTTTCATAATGGTCACTCTTTTCATCTCCCATAGGTGGCCGTTATTGACAGGTTTGACTGTACATCCCTTATTGGTAAGAGGGAGATTCCCGATGTGGAAAAACACCTGAAAAAAAAAAAAAAAAGCCGGGAGGTAACGTGCACTGAAAATGAGACAAAACCATAGATTTGCACAGGCCATTCCCCCCTTCTTTGTGGCATTATGCATCCAAGTATAAGGCTTTTATCTTACCAACAATCGTACATAGCACAATAATAATATGGGGTTTACTGACTCATTTCCCTGACACACCTCGGGACCAATTCTGTAGGCTACTGATGTGTTATGGTTTAATGACTTGTAGTTATAGAGCTGTAACTGATGCAAAGCTTTTTTTTTCCAACTGTAATGTAAATGTGTTGTCAATAGGCCAATCTATTTTCTCTTTCTTTTTCTTTTTTTAGATCAAGGCTAGATAGATAGCAGAGAAGAAGATCTAAAGCTTGACTGAAAATTATTGTCCAAGTAAAGATAAAAATAAAAAGATTTACAGGGAAAGGGCAAGAGAGAAATAAAGAAAGACAGAGAAGAAAGAGTTTTTCATGTAACAGAACCAGAGAACATTTTGAAGTTTTAATAGTAGTGTCTTATTGCAAGAGACATTGAAGAATTATTGGAGGTTTCAAGACATCTGCAAACTTTCAACAATACTTTCCAGTGGATGGTTTGGTGGATAAATTGATTAGTAGATTAACAGAAATGGCATATTTCTTTCTTTTTTTCAGAAATGCTTATACTATACATAGCAGTAGGCCTATAGGCCTACCATCTTTTGGCTAGAAATTTTGTAAGAGGTGAAATTGGTAGTTACAGGAGATATGTTCCCCTCTCTCTGTGCCCCTATGAACTGCCCAACCCAATTGTCCATCTAATCTTTGATATCTTGGTTCCTCCAAAAGTTTTCGTACGGTGGGGCAGACAGTTAAAACGAAAATGCCATATTTCTGATAGAGTTTGTGACGGATTAAGCGTGACATGACTTGGGAGACTTTTCTCCTCCGCGGCCATGAGGGGGGCATGCTACACCAGCTTAACATTCTAACCTCAGTTTTACCAAAAGTGAGTGGACTGCTAGGATATCAAATACCAAAGAAAAGAAAAATGTGTGAGAAGAAAAACAAATTTATCATCTCACAAGAAGAGACCAGCAATTTTGATACATACCACCATATTTCTTGTTTGTTTCGCCTACATCAGTGGGGAATAGTTTGAGGCCAATCGAGGTAGAGTGGGATGAAAGAACGCTTGAGATGAAGGCTCTTGGGAGTATAGAGTTGAAGTGCATGAAAATCTGATTACACCAAACTTGGAAGAAAGGTTAAGGGTGGAGCTGGTGTCAAGCTATGTGAAACTCAAAGGGATGTCAGAAATGTTTGAAAGGGCATTGACCTCCGATTTTACATAGCCGCTGGAATGTTGTTGTTGTTGTTGTTATGGAAGGAAAAAACAAACAATAGCTGGTGGCCCTATTGAAGTTTGAACAATGATTTGCCCCGGGCAATGCTGAGATCAAATCAAGCAATGTTATAAGCAAATCAAATGTTATTATTGTTTAAACTTAATGCTAATAAAGTAATATGCTGAAATAAACTTTGTGAATTATCCTCTTGATCTGACTGGCTCTATACAAGACAGCCATCCATGTCTAAACAAGGATGACCTTAAAAAGAAACCTTTGTCTGTATCTATCAGGCAGAAATTATATTTAAAAAAAAGTTGTTTTTTTTTCCAACCATGGCAGATGTCGTACATAGGAATTAATTTTACATGAGAAAGAAACTTTGAACCCATGCTGTAGTGGGTGACGTTGATTTGTTTATCTTCACCACATTTGTGCTTTAAAATATGCCTCACTGGGGAATACAGCCCGAGAGAAAGAGAGATATATAGATAATACAGATTGATAGAAGGCAAGTTCCAGCAGACACACAGAATGAAAGAGAGATGATATATAACAAGGCCTAAGATTGATGGTGAGAAAGAAAGAGAAGAAGAGAGATATATGAAATTCATGTTCAGCTCCACAAAATTTCATTTTTTTCATGAAAGGAATAAAAGATTTATTGTATTCTTTTATTTTCATCTTATTATTATTAGCATGATTGATTATTGTTAGTGTTTTTTGTAATTATTATTATTATAATTATTATTATTGTTATTAATGTTATTATCATTGTTGATGTTATCATTATTATTATTGTTATTATTATTATTATTATCATTATCATTATCATTATTATTATTATTATTATTATTATTATTATTATTATTATTATTATTATTATTATTATTATTATTATAAATGTTATTACCATCATTACCATTATTACTACTTTATCATTTTCTTCACATTCCATGCAGTCTTCCAAGATGTCCATGTCATGATGTTCATCGGTTTTGGCTTTCTGATGACGTTCCTGAAACGCTACGGATACGGTAGCGTCGGCTTCAACTTCCTTCTGGCCGCGTTTGTGATCCAGTGGTCCACCCTGTACCGCGGCTTTCTGGAGCTGGAGCACGGAGAGATCTATGTCAACATTCAGACGTGAGTTGACAACAGCCCCATCCTTTTTTTCTTTCTTTTTTTTTTTTTTTGCTGAAAGCTTTGCATGATTTTAATTTCAATTTCAATTTCAATTTTATTTTCGTATTTCTCGATGGAAAATACATTAGATATAACAAAATATGGTAATACAGAATGTCCAGCCTGGATGTATACTTAATACAAACATAGTACATAGCAGCGATGTGTCATTTTCAATCAAAGTAAAAGAATGCTATAGAGAAATACGATGGAACCTACTAAAAAGCAAAGCTTGTTGAGTGTAGGTCCCTTCAAACAGCCTATAAGTGTGAAGAACAGGATGAAGAGCACGGGTACAACTAAAGACCAAAATAAAGAATAAACAAAAATAATGACTATTAATACTCGTGGGGGGGGGGTACAGAAGATTCTTCTCAAATATAATAAAATGAGAACAAGTAACCACATGCTACTCACTATGATGAATGTTGTGACCCATTGATCAACTTGATCGTCTAAGGGTTATGCGGAGTGAGAATGCATTCGATTCACTGCATGCGTGGCGAAGAACAATACACGCTTTTTAATGGGCATGCAGTAGGTCTACTGTAGCAATCCTTTCTGAATACAGGCACTAGCATACATTTGTACCTTTGATTATATTTGCTTGAACACTGCATGCATGGTGAAGAAGAAAACATCTGCAATACTACTAAGGTTAGCCTAGCTTCAATTTAACCCTTGCTCCTCCAAACGGATCTGCAATCTTCGTTACACCCCAGCATTGACCAGGTACAGGTTAGGCCTATTTTAATAATTGCAAAGCAAGAGAACTACAGATAAGGAAAAAAGAGACAACAAAACAGAAACAGATGAAATCAACTAATATCATGAAAAGTTTTTGTGAAATGATACGCAAGGACCACAATTCATATCCTTCCTACATATCCAATGGATTACATATGATGGTAGTATAGGGCCATTTTAGATCTGATTCACTGATTCAGTTATGGAGCAGAATTTGTAATACAACAGTAAATTGTAAATTTACTGTTGTAAACTGTAAATTTACTGTTGTAAACTGTAAATTGTCCAGCGGGTACTCTTCCCAAAAGTAGCAAGATTTTGTGACTGACGATATATCATGCTTTTTTTTAATTCTTGCTGCATCATGTGATAGTAGCTTATATCACAAAGCTATTAAAATGCTGGTAGATATGACGTTTGATCCTTTGAGCAGTAAATCATTGAACCTCTGTCTTACATACCTAAGGCATTGGTACATAAACTTTTAAAGACAATTCTTTTAGTCTGGCCACAGTCAGATAAATTACTGTGCAATTGAGTAGTGGAAAGAATTCCTTTTCTTTTCCTTTGTCTAGAACTTTTGTCTGAATTTATGGCCCTTCCTCTTAGTTACTGCAGTAGATGAACTTAACAGATTTAATGCACAGTGCTTGACAATGATGATCTTTTACTGTATGACGTTTTGTGAGTCTTTTGGATTTTTAGTTTTTTAAGTCTAAGGTCCACTTTCTTTCACACATCAGCCTTCTCGAGTGAAGGAATATCCCCTTTACTTATATTTCATAAGTGATATGGTAATCTAATTACTCTGAGTCTGTACGATCATAATTTCTTTGTGTTTGTTTGTTTATCTGTTTGTTGTTGTTATTGATGTATGTGTCCTGTTTTTTTATCATAGCCAAATATATGCTGCCTGGGGAGCCAGTGAAAAGATGTATGAGGCTAGAAAGAGGCTAGTCTTGGGGGGGGGGGGGGGGGCTTAGAATGCATTTGACTGATTTATGAAATCTCACACCCCCTTTGAGCAGGGAGAGATTCCACAACCTGGTCTTTGTCAACTTTTATAACCCACCCCCTGTAAAAGTGTTCCAGTGGAGGAGGGTACCGCTTAGTAGATATTTGAGATGATAGGCGATAAAGATGCCTATCGCCATGGAAACGTGACACAGGATGAGATCTCTATTAGGGATGGAAATGTGATATGGTGGACCTGTTAGAATGCATCACTGGTGTATGACATTCCTTCCGAGGAGGTCTTCATTTCCAGTCACCACTGGTAGAGGTCCTGTCTGGGCCAGTTTAGTTGGATGGAAAGATGACACTGCTTATGCCAGTTTATTAGCCACACCCATTTTTTTCATACAATGTAGCCTGTGTGAAAGAAATAGAATGAAACTAAAACAGGAACTTTAGGGCTGAATTCATGGGCAAGGAAGTCAAAGGTTATTTGGAGTTTTCATTACCTTTTACCATACCCATTTTTATGCCTCCGCCATGAAGTAGTTCCGGAGGCGTTTTCGGGTTGTCCGTCCGTCCGTAATGAATTTTGTAGACAAAGTAACTATCAAAACCTGTTGAGGTATCCTAATGAAACTTGGCATGTATGTGTATTAGGGGGTGAATTTGTGCCTATCAACTTTTGGGTGCACATGCTCAAGGTCAAAGGTCAAAAGGTCAAGGTCAAATACCTAAAATATCACTATTTCCTCCATATCTATGCAATGCCTGAAGATATTTTCTTGAATCTTATTGTATACATGTATTACCCAATTAAGATTCTCTGGTGAAAGTTTTGGTCATGAGGTCAAAGGTCAAAGGTCAAAAGGTCAAGTAAAAAATATCCAAACTTCTTTTATTTCTCCATTCCTTGGAAAATTGTTCAAGGTATCTTCATGGAACATAGTATATACATGTACTGACTGGCAGTGATTATATAGAGAATGTAGGGTTCATGGGGTCAAAGGTCAGGGGTCAAAGGTCAAGTGCAACACTTCAAACTTTTACTTTTTCCCTCATGGTCATGCAATGCCGGCATGATTTATATTTTTTACACTTGGTGTATGCATGTGTAACCTAATAGAAATTGTCTGGAAAGTTTTTTTTTTCTCTTTTTCTCTTTTTTTTTTGCCTCAAAGGTCAAAAGGTCAAAGATCATGTGAAAGTGCTGAACTAACTTATTCCTCCATATCTCGGAAGTGGCTCAAGTTATCTTGAAACTTACTACATATTTATGCATGCTCTACCTGAAAGTGATTATCTTATGAATTTTAGGGTCAAAGGCCAGATGAAAATGGTAACAATTTACTATTCAATACATAAATTGCACTTTTTCTCCATACCGGTACCTTGAAAATTACTCAATGCATAAATGTATGAATGGGTCAAAGTCAAGTTAAAGTCCTTAAATCACCAAATACATGTATGCTCTCCTATTCATCCAATTAAACCTAGGTCAAGGAAGGTGAACATTCAACACATTTGTGACAAACTTGTCATTTCAATATTTTGCCAATTTTGTGAAAATGTAATCACACTTTGTCCACATGTACTATCTAGACCTATTAGGAGAATCATGCATTATGGCGGAGGCATACCAGTCGCCATAGCGACATTTCTAGTTTTTTTTTTTTTTTTTTTTTACTTAACCTGTTGAGGACGAACTGATTTTGCTACAACACTCATTTTCCATAGACTCCTGCCTGAGTATACTTGTTAACAGGTTAAAATGTAGCCTCTGAGAAAGAATGAATCACAAACAAGACTGTCGAAGCTTAGAGCTGAATTCATGGGGCAGATAGTCAAATATCATCTAGAGTTTTTATCACTTTTAGAGCTAGTCTCCCTTCCAGACTATATTTATTAATGTACCATGCCATCTTATAAATGCTTGGAAACTTCTAAGAAATTAAACCCTTTGTGTGCTTAATTGAGTACTGATTCACACAACAAAATCCATTGCATTGTACATGCTGTCCAAAGTCCCTTGTACTGGAAAGGTTACAGTGACATCAAAGTCGTGATCAGGCTGCACAAAGGTAAAAAGAAACCAACAACTTAAGTAATGTAATGTAAGAAATACTATGTTAATTTTTACATGTGAAGAGGGGTATAAAGCACATGGTAAAACACCTTTTTAGATGTGATAGGAGCTTACTTGAGGTAATGTCAGATTGCAGGTGTACCAGTAGGTATTGGTAGTATGACATTTCTGGCGCACAGAAAACAAGGAAGATGAATTGATGTAAAATGTTTGAGTTTTGTAGTTGCCATATTTTCCTTATTTAGATCAAAAGTCCTTGTACTGCTTCTGTTGAATATGATGGATGAGTTTCTTTTAATGACCAAAAAAAAAAATCACAAATATTTACCATCAAACCATATTAAACCCACTTGCAAGACTTCATCGTAGAGCTCAAGGTATAATGTTGCCATAAGTATAGAAGTTCTAATATGATTTCATCTTCATTGCAAAAAAAAAGGAGGGAGGGGAGGGGAATGGGGTGGAGATGGAAATGGGGGCGGGGTGGAGTTGGGAATGGGGGGCTTGCACAGGACTGTTTAAGGTGTTTGTTTAACATATAGGCCTGTAAAATTTCAATGTAGACCAGCGGAGCATGATGACGTGTTGTATGCAGTTTTACATTCATAATGTTCTCATTGAAAGAGTCCAGCTGTTCTTTATTGCCGACAAACTGGGAATTTATCCCTGACTTGTGATTCAAAAAGAAATTCTCGGTCGAGGAACAAGTTCACAAACCCAGTGGTTGTTGCACTCATAAATCAAAATTGTTTTCCTCTTTTCCCCTCTTATCTGGCTCTCAAATTCATGGTCATTGCATTAGCTTCCCCCACCTGTTATTTGCATAATACACATTCCGAGGAGAGTGAAATGGACATAGCTATTGAAAACACTTAAACAAAAACACACACACAAATGCACACACACACACACACACACACACACACACACACACACTCTCACACATGCACAATCAATTGATATATTGACCAAAGAAGAATGGGGAGGGGGTGGGTGTACGTTGCAGAGAACAGGTGCAGGTACAATGACATATCTCATATGTTCATTTCATGTTCATTTCAAACAACTTTATCACCAATCATACCAGACTGTTTGTATGCATCTTATGTGACATAAAGTCAATGAATGGTAGTGTGAGGTAATTGCATTCCTATTCCCTTGGGCAATACTCAGTCAACATGATCACATTTCTTCAGTCCCAGGTCAGTCAGAGGCAATTCAGCCCATGACCTTTGACACTTCAATACTGCATGTGAATCAAGCTAGGTCACTGATGGGATGCACTTTGCTTGTAGGCCTACATCGTATATTTGCGAGCTGTGGAAGGTTTTCTACACAAGTGAAAGTTTTAAGAATTTTTGTTTTCCTTTTTAAAGCTTCCTTTTTGCTTTGTCTATTAATTTTCTCTGTTCCAAGATTGGCAGGCAACTCATTGCTGTACCTCAGAAACGTCTGTCAAATTTTACAAGTGAATGCTTGGTATAGTGTGGGATCTAAAGCGATTAAAACAATCACTAGGTACCATGGCTACCTTGCAGCTCCAAGTAAAGAAAATGCTAACCCTAAGGCTCACAGTTTGTTTTGATGTTGGCAATTAAGATCCTTTCCTATAGGTTCTCCTCTCCCCTAATATATAAAGTGATTATTTTTTACTATCTATTGGCATGTGTAATTGCTAGAAATCCTGGTACATTAATCGATCACAGCAATTTGAAAAAAAAAAGGGTTCCCAGAATACTATAAACTGTGGTCATTTGTCTGTACATCGCTCTTTAACAACAAAATAGACCACAGTGATGGAAAACACATTTAATTGTGTTCTCTTTTTTGGTAGCTTGTAGAATGACATGACAATAACAACAAGCAAGCTGCTTTCTAAGATTGCTGCTCTTTAAAGGAGCAGTCTTTAAATAGCAGCTTAATTGTGTGGGTTGACTGAGGATGAGAGTGGAAGCCAATAGATAAATGTTATGCTTTGAGATTGTTCGGATCACATGTACTCAGCAGTCCTTTGGCATGCTACAAAGCTGTGAGCATTTCATAGGTATAGCAATAAAAAGAATCTCTCCACACCTATCTATCTATCTATCTATCTATCTATCTCTTTATATATCTATCTGTCTCTACTATTTATCTATCTCTCTATCTATCAGTCTATTTATCTATCTCTCTTTATCTATCTATCTGTCTATCTAGATCTATCTATTTATCTTTCTATCTATCTATCTATCTCTCTTTATCTATCTATCTATCTATCTATCTATCTATCTATCTATCTATCTATCTCTCTTTCTATCTATCTCTTTCTTCTTTTCTTTCTTTCACATCACACATGAACACACATGCACACAAATGACATTCCCTCAGCTGTTGTTGAGCTGCAGTGAAAATTCCTATTGTTTGGCATGACAGGATGTATTATAAGCTTAACTTTTTTCGGGAAAAAAAAACCATCGACAGGCAAATCCTGTGACTGTAATTGTTATGAATGGGAGCTCAGCCAGACTAAATAGGCCTATGATTAATGCACTTAATGCACTATAGCACTTTTTTGTGTATCTGTGTAAACACGGTGAAATATGTACAGTCTCGTTTAAGCGATACTAAAGTATTCATGTGGTTCGGTAGTTCGTTTTTAATACTGATTTTGCACTGGTACAATTCAAGTTGGTCAAGATAAACATGTCCGTTCTCTGTATAATTTCACGCCTATAAATTCGGGAACCTACAATTTTTACAAGCATTATTGCTTTTATGTAGGCCCCATCATATTTCTGACATTTATTTGTGATATCCTCAGATGATAACGACCATTTATATTTGTGTGTAATGTTTGTTTGTCTTTTTTTTCAAACATAAGATATGGTTGTATATATTTTGTACTTTTGTTTTATTGTCAATCATTTTGTACTCCCATCACTGAGAAAGTGGAAATATGAAATAAACTTGAAACTTGAAACTTGAATGCTACAAACTTAAAAAACAAACAAACCAACAAACACATGGACACAAGTTGTGCCGGACTTTAATTTAATGAATTCTGTTCACTTTTTCACCTTACATCTCAGAGGGATAGCTGTCATTGAATGGAATCAGCAAATGTCTAGATCATGAAATGTTAGTGCTTATTTCTTTTGTAATTCCTGATCTTCTTTCAAGCGTGTCAGGCGTTGTCATATTCCTCTGCTGAGGGTAGCGTAAAGATTTAATTATGTGGATCATTGGCCAATCAACTTCTGGAACTTTTGGAATTTGTTTCGTTTAAAAGCTTTATCTGATCACTTTTTTGAATGACACAATGAAGTTTGTGCACACTGTAAGAAGGCAAAAATGTTCCATGTGCTATCATGAGTTATCGCTAACACATGTGGCTGAAATGAGTTTGGATGCTGACTGCAATCTGCAATAGACAATCACTACAGCAACCTTTGTAAACTCCCACCAAGCATGCAACCCTATCATGCCTACAGAGTCCAATTACTGTGTAACCAGAAACCGAAAGCAGCATGAAACTTTCGCAAATTTGAGTGGACGGTCTTTTTCGCAACTTGCAACCTTCTACTACTGCAGTTACCCTAGCTCATCCATTTTGAATGATCAGCAGGACTACCACTCTGTTACTGAATGCACTGCATAAATCATTTTAAGACATTCTAATCCTGTAATGACTCTCAGAATGCAGTGTATTTAAATGGGACTCTAATCACACAGCCATTATATTTCCTCTCTCCCAAGAATGATAACATGCTGAAGGACGGACCCATTTTCTATTCCCCTAAAACCAATCAAGGACACTGGTAAGACTCATGTGCTTGAAAGGAGGGAGAAAAAGGGAGTAAAAAACATTGAAAGAAAGGAAACCTATCAAACATAAAGTGTTTGAGAACACACGTGTACAAACCATGTGACCAATTTAATGCTATGTAGGCCTCTTTCCAGGGGAGAAAGGGACGGAAAGAGAGAGAGAGAGGGGGGGGGGGGGGGTGTTAGGATGAGGAGAGAGAAAGAGGATAGAATGTGGAGGAGGAATGGGCTTTTATGTTGAATATTGTGTCTGCTGTCACAAACTTTTTATCAGGAGGTATGCGTGGTGGTGATGCTCTTTTAACTGCTATTGGTTCATATAGCTTCAACCCTCAATCATATAAGATACTGGCCTTGTAGCAGATCTGTTTCTTTTTGATCAGTGTTCTTGCATCTTATTATCTTCAGTCTCTCCCTTCCCACAAACAAACACACAAACAAAGGATATAGAAATATGTGTTGAAAAATAAATTTTATGCCCAGATTAGTTTATTGTGCTCTCCAGCAAAAATATCCCTGCATACAAGGTTTGTCTGTTGAACTGTTTTATTCAATTTACCGAGATGGAATATTTGTTGATAAAGAGAAACTGAATCATCCAGCTTTTAGGCGTTTCATTTTGTTGGTCATATTTATTTCAAAGCCCTTTTCTATCACAACAGGTTTCAAACTTGAATGAAAAGAAATCTGCAACATCTCATGAATTCAGATATGTGACGATTACATTTTGACATCGCGTATTAGTCTAATGTGTACACACAATTTACTGTACAGTATGCATGCATGCAATGTGTATGCAGGTAATAACGATAAAATCAGTGATGACAATATTAATGGTCTATGATAATTAACTAAGAAGTGTGATCTTGACCTTTTAATCTTATAAGCCCTGATCAATATTTTGACTTTATTTTAAGGGTGTAATATACCGCAGGAAGAGACTGTCATTTTAAAAGACAATGTGTGTCGAGCTCACCCGAGTGCAATCCAGACTAGCCTCTGGTATGAAACGCTGCTCTGCCCGCACCCTGCGTTTAATTAGCAAATCATACCCAGACGTCCTTCTAGAGTGCACTCAGGTGACGTCTAGAGCAGTTTGGTGTGAAAGGGGTATTAAATTTGACCCCCTTGAGCTTGTAAGGTTGGTGCCCCCATCTATTCCATTCCCACAAAAGTGATTTATAATGCTTAGGGCGTGCAGGTAGGCAAGGTTGTTTGAAGCTCCCTGGCATCATATTAGATCACTGGAGTTATTTTCCGAGCTTGTTCATTGCTCCATTTCAATACTGCATGTATTGCAGCTGAAAGAAATCCACACCAACACCGCTCTTTTTTTTTTAACTGCAGCCTTATAATAATGATGGTATTATTACAGAATATGATAGTCTTTATCCAGGGTAGCCTCTTAGTGTTGCCACTGATCTACCAGAGGACCTTGCCATTATCATGACCCTGCCAGGATTGCCAGCTACTACCCATTTATTACACCTGGGTAGATAGGGAAATGATGGTATGAAATAACTTGTCCAAGGACGTAGGCACTTGACGGGATTCGAACTGGTACCTCTGATAGAAATTCAGGAGTCTTAGCCACTATATGCTTCAGTGCCCCCTTACTTATAGACATTAGTAGCATCAAAGTTTTCCTTTTCTTTTTGTAACCACCTCCCTTTGTGCCACCAGACATTTTTAGTGCCACCAGAAGTTTAACTTTCCTTTTCCTTGGTTTTTAAACCTCCTTACTTTTACTGTCGTCAGTCTGAACTAGTCTCCCATGCATGACAAGAGAGGGAGTAGGCTCACTTTTCTATTTTTTTTGCATAATGCGATTGATTACTGCCGGACAAATCTACTTGTGGTGTGAAAATAATGCTAGACGCGATCTTCAGGTTACAGTAAGGTGTTGCAAAGTACTGCTGAAAAGAGCCACCATCAATTTTCCCCACTTGCGTAAAAGACGGGGAAGCGCAAAAAGTGCTGGCATGGTCACGACAGACTTGGTATGACTTTTAATGCCTTCAGATAGGACAGATTTACTTCGCTGTGCGATAACACCTGAGTAGCTCTATAGACAGACTTCCATGTATCAGAGTGGAATTAATGACATTCCTTTTTTATACTTCTTTGCGCTTCATTGTTGTCGGTTTGCTTATTTCAGTGGTGCATCCGATGCTCATCATGACTGGGTACATGCAGTGGGCAGGTTATCAACAAGTATCTATCCATGCACGTGTGAACAAGTGTGCTTTGATCCACTGAAGATTCACTGAAATAGAAGAAGCTGAAGCAGAAGAAGGCAAGAAGATCTGAGGAAAGAGGAGAGAGGAGAAGATGAAGAGGAAGAGGAAAGAGGAGGAGGAGAAGAAGAAGAAGAGGAAGAAGAAGATAGAAGAAGAAAAAGAAGAAGAAGAAGATGATGAAGAAGACGAAGAAGAAGAAGAAGAAGAAGGAGAAGAAGAAGAAGAAGAAGATAGAAGAAGAAGAAAAAGAAAAATAAGAAGAAGAAGAAGAAGAAAAAAAAAGAAGAAGAAAGAAGATGAAGATGAAGATGAAGAAGAAGAAGAAGAAGAAGAAGAAGAAGAAGAAGACTTTTTAGACTTTTAAAAATGGTACTACTAGTACTTGGTAGTCTCCTCATCCAGCGGTTCCAACACCAAATTTTTATCAAATCGTCTGATTTTCCTCAAACTTTCACTGATCTGTCCTTATGTTGCTGCTTTCACTCAATCCACATTGCTCTTTGGGTTTGGGTTCTTAATGCTCATTCCTACATTCTATTGAGATGGCAAGAGACTGAAGTCATACTGTACTCGTACTCGTGTGTTAATCGACTCACAAAAAGTTTTGTTGTCAGTGGAAGTGGTTGTTCGAAATCGTGAGAGAACATTAAAAGTAAGAGCCCCTGGGATCATGGAATCCTCCATCCCCCCCCCCCCCTCCATAGCTGTCGCATCACGTTTGACCCCTCACATTTTCCACCTGTATGATTTGGGCATTTGTTTTCAGAAGGAAGGGAAGATAAGCAAACAGCAGCATAAACTTTCCAGTTGTGTGTTCCAGGAGAGAATAGTGAAGGTTGGTTTCGAACACAGTTTGAAAGACTTCCTATAAAAGGAAAACTACAGACTTTCTAAGCCTTGAAACGTCTCGTTTGATTTTAGAGGATGGACTTTGTGTGAAATATGGCAGTCAATGTAGTCCTGAATGAGGCGAAAACAACTCCAGTCTAAGCTGGGGTTGAGAAAAACTGTGCTGTGCGTGCGTAGCCTTTTAGGGCCGGATGTGAACGTACAGTGGGTAGGCCTATACCTGGTAGAACTTACACAGGTATGGTTTCTTATAAGAGGAGTGCATTCTAAATGGAAATTGTGGGGCTAAAAATATAAAGGCTGTGATGAAAATGTGCCTACTTATACAAAGAGTGCAAGACTTGAAATGCCACATGTCTATGCATCTTACATGAAATGCCTGAGTAGGCCTAACTCCCTTTTGGCTTTCTGCCATATTTTTTGAAACATTTTAATCCGTTTACATTACAACGGATTAGGTTTTTGCTCTTTTGTTTAAGAAAGTGAAGACATTAACAGTAGGCCTATCTGACTGGGATTGGGGTTAGGGATTAGAAATTATCATGGTCTATTTTTCCCTGAAGTTTTTCCTACTGTTGCTTTGGTGCAAATCTATATTTTCAAATGGTTCAGTGAGATTTCTTTAAAAAAGCCAGAAAAAATGTCTTATCAAATATGCTCACGAAGTTGACCTCAAGGAACCCATCGCTATGTAAATACTCACAGTACTTCCCAACAAGTCACCACTCTCTTTCATCATAGATACTCAAACATATGGTTTTAAAACGTCCTTGCCATTTCCATTAGGCCCTTACATACCAGTACTTTCTACAAACATTCAGAATTATGCTTTGTTTATTGTATCAAAGATGTCATGATGAAATAACATCTGAGTATTGCAGTGGCGGATCCAGGGGGAGTGCACCGGCATGCGCCCCCCTTTATTTTGCTAAAACAAAAGAAATAAAAAGAAAAAAAATGGTGGGGGGTTGCATGCACCTGCCCCCTCTTTACGGAATTACTGGAACCACCCCTGTATTGGACTGCCAAATTTATAATTTTTTTTTTCCACAGTGTTCATGCACTTTAAATAAAAAAAAAAAAAAGTAAGCTCTACAGTATGAGTTTATTCTTCCAAACTCGTTTGTCAAAAAAGGCCATTTTGAGGAAGAAAGGTGAACGATCCCTACGAAGGACTACATACACATGGTGCCACCACAAACTTTTCTCTCTCATTTACCTTACCATGCAAAGCTTCATGCAAGGCCTTTTTGGCTCCAACAGTTGGCTGCATGGATATCCTTACAATATTTCCTTCATGTTGTTCCTTTTACGTGTTCATTTTTGCTTCTTGTAAAATGAAATGCAGATAACAAATTGACAACAAACCTTGCAAGCAATGTTTCAAGTTTTGCTCACTTGAACAGATGAGAGAAGACAACTATGATTATGAAGGGATAGGAAAATGATATCTTCGCATAAGACTTACCAGTAGACATTTCTTTTATGTCTTCAGTTTTGTGACCCCTTCGTGTGTTTAGCCACTCAGGTTAACTTGGTAAGTTTCATTATCATCAACATTCAGCAATTCTTTTAAACTTGACCAATGTATGGTCGTAAAGTTAGGGAGCTCATTTAGATGTAGCAATGTGTCTCATCAGTCCGACAGGATGTTTTGGTGACACAATAGGGATTTAAGGGGGATTTGGTCATCTGTATTCATTAAAGGACAAGTTCACCTTCATAGACATGTGGGTTGAGTGAATGCAGCAATATTAGTAGAACACATCAGTGAAAATTTGAGCAAAATCGGACAATCCGTTCAAAAGGTATGAATTTTTGAAGTTTCTGCTCAGTCACGGCTGGATGAAAAGACTACTATAGCTTGTGATGTCACATGAGTACAACGATATAAAGAAAGAATAAAGAAAATTCAACATATTTCAATTTTTCTCGCATAACAAAAGAACACTCGACTTCTCTCTTTCAGAAGGCAGGGGGAATAATATTACCCTTAACATATGTCAGTAGCAAGTCAAAGAAATGTGCACTTTATTCAGAAAGTAAAGTTTTGTGAAATTCTCTTTTTATTTTCCTTATATAGTTGTACGCATGTGACATCATACACTGTAGTAGTCTTCTCTTCCAGCAGTGACTGCGCAGATACTTAAAATATTCGTAACTTTTGAATGGATTGTCCAATTTTCCTCAAACTTTCACTGATGTGTTCTACTAATATTGCTGCATTCTCTCAATCCTCATGTATATGAAGGTGGACTTGTCCTTTAACGACTAGTTTTTCAGACATTAGTGCTGATTGGCAAGCGCTCAAGTGTATGTGGTGATTGGCAAAGTAAGCACAGTAAGGGTGAAAGGTTCTGTTACCTTTGGGAGCAGTGATTTAAAAAAATGTTCAAGATATCCCTTTTGATGTATTATGTATAGGTCAGTTGTATCAACAAACATCCTACCAAATATAATTTTTGCAACAATGCCTAAAATATAAGGAGATATCACTATGTTTCTCATTAAACCATAAGTGTAAACGGTTGAGTCTGAAAACATTTTTTTTTTTTATAACTATTGTTCACATTTTGTATACCAGTATTTAACAATACTTGACATTGATTATACTGGTTAAAATTTTTACATTGGTTGTTTCTATCCCTAACTCACATTTTAGAATTATTTTGAAGCTCTAATGCTGGTTTTTTGTTTAATGTGCAAATGGTAAATGATGTCTTTAATATTAAAGGACAAGTTTACCTTCATAGACATGTGGGTTGAGTAAATGCAGCGATATTAGTAGAGCACATAATTGAGAGTTTGAGGAAAATCGGACAATCCGTTCAAAAGTTATGAATTTTTGAAGTTTCTGCTCACTCAAGGCTGGATGAGAAGACTACTATAGCTTGTGATGTCACATGAGTACAACGATATAAAAAAGGATAAAGAAAATTCAACATATTTTCACTTTTCTCGCATTTACAAAAGAACATTTGACTTCTCTCTTTCAGAAGGCAGGGAGAATAATATTACCCTTAACATATGTCAGTTATAAGTCGAAGAAATCTGCACTTTATTAAAAAAATAAAGTTTTGTGAAATTCTCTTTTTATTTTCTTTTATGGTTGTACGCATATGACATCATACACTGTAGTAGTCTTCTCATCCAGCAGTGACTACGCAGATACTTTAAGAATTCATAACTTTTGAATGGATTGTCCGATTTTCCCCAAACTTTCACTGATGTGTTCTACTAATATTGTTGCATTCACTCAATCCGCATGTATATGAAGGTGAACTAGTCCTTTAAGCATGGGAGTCATGTTCAAAAATTATGATACCTTGCCTTCAGCTTACGGAATCACCCATGCATTCACTCATGTGTCTGGTGCAAGCTTGAAAAGAGCTGCTACAAAGATCCTATCATGCGACAACGACAGCCAGCTTTTATAGAACCAGAAGCATCTCTAAAGTGTGCAAACAATTCCTTTCATGTTTAAATGCCTTTTCAACCGACAATGAGTTGGGAATACATGTATATTTATGTCTGTATGTGTGTGTGTGGGTGTGTGTGTGTCTGTCTGTCTGTGTGAGCATTTTTTTAAGGTTGGGGAGGGGGGGGGGGGGGGTTCATCCTGTTGTTTATTTCCGCTGCTGAAATGTGCAAATATTATCCATTTGATCCTACCACATCTGCATTCATAAGTAACAGGAAGATGAACGGCCTTCTAACTGATAGCATTTTTGTATCTCGTGCTGAAAAAAGGAAACAAATCATGCAGGCTTCTTGATGAAAGGCAGCTAGGTTGTGTGATATCTGCCACATAGGAAACAGTCAGAGTGTCTCCCCATTCAAGAGCTTGAAGTGAGAAATTTAGCAGCTTGGCAGCTAGACACCGCACCTACTTCACTTTTTCAAGTAGAGCCCCCCCCCCCCCCCCCCCTAGTACACACACAATTCTACCAGCTGGTACTTATTGGAGATCAACAGCACTATAACAGTTAAGCTAAATATGGGTTAAAGGGATCATATAGTTTTGATTGAGACCTAATTTCAGGTTTCTAACATTTTTTTGGTGAGATAATAAGAAACCTCTTTCATGAAATATGAAAGAGCATGTAATTCCATGAGGAATTCAACGTTTATTTTATGAAAATTGGTTTTGAAATGGCTGAGATATCCAAAACAGAGCAATTCTAATAAAATGTGGGACCCACTTTGTTTTTGGATGTTTCAATCACTCCAAACCCAATTTTCATCAAATAAACTTTGAATTCCTCGTAAAATAGTATGCTGTGTACTATTTCATAAGTGTTTTCTTGGTATTTTGCAAAAAGTTAAAAGCCCAATTCTCATTTCCACCAATACTGTACTATCCCTTTCACCAACCATCTTGTCTTTTACAGATTGAAAATGAACAGACATCACTTTTTCAAGGCAGATATTTTCCATGTACAATCTATAGGCCTATGTCCCTACAGTTGTGCCTCAAGGAGGATTTGATCTGTCTTCGTCTTCTCTACCTGAAGTAAAAGTTATTCCTGTTTTCATATAGATGAAATTTTATGTGCTGGTACCAAGGCAACTCACTGTATACATGTACATTAGATAGTTAATACACGACTTAACCTACAGATACATTGTGAACATGATACGCATTAATGATATTTTGTTGCCTTTTTATGCATTAAATAACTCCTGCAGTCCATGGTAAGAATGCCTTTTGTGACTAGTTTTGTTGCAATTATAACTTGCATAATATGTTTGTCAATAATTCAACAATTGAGCATATTTATCTTAATGAAAGACCGAACTCTGTTGGAAATTAACTCCAGATTTTATTCAAATTGCTTTCTAGATCTCTCCTCACACTTTTCATTTTTTGCAAGTAAAATGTTTGAATACAAGAGAGAGAGAAAAAAGAAGAAGAAGGTATTTCAACAAAATACAATTAGGGTCATTCAGGGATAGTGTGGAGGTAAACAGAATGAAATAGGATCCTTTTGACAGCAGCTCACCCAGGCATGTCAAAATATTTGTTAACATATTCAACATATTTACAAGCATGTAAGACCATGGATGAAAATTGACCATGTGATAGTTTTATCACGCTTCCGTTGAAAAAGAAATGCTATTATATAATTTTATAAGATTTCCAGTATGAAATAGAATGATGTCCATATCTTGAAATCTAAGGAAATAATAAAAATAAATTCCTGAATTTCTCAGAGGGGTAAATTTGATTTTTGGTTGATAGTATTGCATACCTGTATCATAGTTGTAAAATATCAGCAAATTTTGGTAATAAGCACAGTGAATAAAAGACAAACATAGGGAAACTGTTTGTTCATAAATGTGAAATTTGTTTCCTGTCTTCTTAATGGTAGCAGGATGCCCCTTTTTACTTTGTCTTTTTAGCCTGTCAGTCCAACTGTACAAAAATACAAAGATAACTACCGTTAATAATCATATCAGTCACAAACAGAATCATAACCCGGGCCACAAAAACTATGGATACAACTGGAGTGTTATATTGGTATCGTGAAAGGTCCTTTAAGTCATTTGTTCCTATGCAGTTGCTATGGAGCTGGGGATTGGGGTGGATGGTTAACCCCTCCCTGTGCCAATGTACATATCCAAGATAGAAATAAATGGTGCAAGTAGACTTTTGACATTAAATGCTTGACTACCCTAGATTTGTGCTGGTACAGCTGGATAATTCATCACAAAGCGTCAATGTTTTGGCTGTAAAAGAGTGCAAACTTTTGATAGTATGGTGATAAATATCAAAAGTTTTTTTTTTTTTTTTTTTTTTTTTTTTTTAAGAGAATCTTTGTTTGTTGGGATTTGAAATTGTCCTCTTGTGTATATGCATGTTGTTATTTCAAAATATAAAATTTCAGTTGTATAATGCATTTCCAGCTGAAACATACCACCATGCATCCAGTCAGAGGGGTTTGAGCTATACTCTGTTCATGGCCCGTTGGGTAATGATACCAATTTCATAATTCATCCACCTGTACACATTCGGAGATGCCATTCTTAACCCATTGAGGACGGTATAATTTTGCTGCAACGCGCATTTCCCATAGACACCTCCCAAGTATATTCGGGACTCGTCCTCAACGGGTTAACCTCTGCAAACCAAGAGATGCACGTTCTGTGTCTCGTTTTATGAAACTTGTCATCAGTGACAACTGCCACATTTCTTTGACAAATTTGCTCTCATCCAATCAGATGCAAGGATTTCAGTAGCTTATAACAACTATCGTGACTTGTTATATTGATAAACAGGTTTTATGAAACCAGGGCCCTGAAGAGGACTACACTCCAGCACGCATCAGTATGAATTGTTTTCATGATTTCTTGCATATGGCATAGGCTTGGTTTGACCTAACAATACAGTTAACAAGCATGATATTTTACGATCCATTGTGGCGCACACATGCAAAGGAGCCGCCATTCCACAAATCAAACCTGACATGGAGATAATCCAATCAAGCTCGGCGTTCTCATATCATTCATGACTTTTGTCTACCTGGGGCCTAGCTTGTTCGATGTCTTGCTCTTTTAATGTAAGTTCCATGTTCCAAACAAAAGTAGAGCTTCAAAAGCTCTTAGTTGAAGAGAAAAGGAGTCTGCAGTATTGTTCCATCAGATGAACAGGACTGGAAAATCTTCTTCGATCCTTTCATCGTACTTTGGATGTAGAATCATGTGATGTGTGGCAGAAATAATATGAGGTATTATTTGCTGCTTAAATAGTCTGATATGCAGAAAATAGTTATGACACATCAGATTTGTACCAGATGTTTTGATACCACTGATAATGAAGCAGTGATAATTGCGTGTTCTCAGTTACCCTTATTCTGAGGAATACGGTAGTAAACTTTTCAAAAGGCACAGAGGGCTAACTTGGGGAACATTGGCTGACAAAAATGCCCCCTGCAATGGCATGCCTTCCCTCCGATTTTTTTATTCCTACCACTGTACCAGGGGGGTTATGTCAGAGAGCTTCTCGTTACACTCATAATACAGTCTGATTTCGTGCCAACAGTCAACTGAAGTCATAAAAGACCCAACTTGGCAGCTCTGTGGGTAGATCTTAGTTAGAATTGGTTTCTCCCTTTTTGACTTATGCAGTTAAAGCATTTAATCCTGGTGGAAGATGAAACAATTCTGATCAAAACAGAACTTCTCATCATACATAATTAAACACACACACAAGAAATGCACAGATTTTTAGTTTTATGACTTCTGAATGGAAAATTAGACCTTTCTTGTTCTGAAGTGGGAAGTAGGCATCACATTGGACCAATGGTTCATCCACCTAAGATGTGTAGATCTTTGACAGGAAGATGCACTTGTGACTTTATTGCTGTAATCTAGTTAATCACAGATGTGGTACAAAGCATCCTGGGATATGTTACTGTATTTATCTTTAGGAAGTGAGGGAGTCATACATTCAATTCTTTTCTTGATGAAACTAACCTGAAGAAGAATGTCTAATAATGGCACATGACCAACAAAGTGGCAGAAGTTTGAGTGATGTCGACATGTCATATCATTTTCTGTTAATATTCTCATAATGTCTGGCAAGAAGACTTGTCAACATGGCAAATGTAGGCCCTATTCTTCTTACTTTGACCATACCATACAGAGTTATGACATTCTAATGTGCTCCTATTTTGTATCGTTGTAGGCGGGACCACTGCCACACACTGCGTGCACCTGTTGGATGATGTTTGGGGTAGGGGATAGGGGATGGGGGACATGGAAGGCACCCTAGGTGAAGTTTCACACCTCTCTGATGCACCATAGCGGAGCAGAGTAAATTGAATCTAAATAAAGTGTCAAATGTCCTGTTTGTGCACTTTTTCAGGGGATGAGAATTGTGATGGCATTTCATGATACTTCTGCTTCCTCTAGCTACAATCCCATATGGAGCTATAGTGTGCAAGTATTTTCAAGCCATTGTTCTTCTCTAAAGTCCAGGAGACATCAGAGCTGGTTTCACGAAGTTGTTAACTTCTGCATGAATGTTTCTCACCTTACTGTAAAGGTGGATTTTTTTTTTGCACACTTTACGCAGCCAGAAACTACCACAACCATAAAAGCAGGCAAATATTTTTGCTTGCCATGTGTTCCAGTATTTGATGTCTTGATTCCATGGGATTAGTGAAAATTGTCTTACTCGGCCGTAAAATTATCCACTTTTAGTGTATCTCCCAAATGAATTAATTCAAGTGAGTAATCCAAAGTATGAAGTGAACAATCAAATTTTCTGCATTCCTGGATCGAAAGTCCTTCTCATCTAGACCTGGAGTCACAAAAGGAAGGAGGTTTTGCTTCTTAAGACGTTTACATATATCCTTAATCCTGAAAAGTTACTGACAGATCTAATAAAGCAGATGTGGACAGGTAAGCCTACATGTTAGCATGTGACGTTTCCCTTGCATTTACAGAATATCTAATTTTAGTCATATGACCAGTGGTGTCTTTTGACTTGATACTGCCTCATTTTTTGTTTTGCTTTAAAAAAAAAAGATAAAGCACCAAACAAACTGAACCAGAGTGAGATTTCTTTCAAAATTCAGTGAAGGAATTGATCCATTTTCTTCGTCTTTGGATGATGTGAAGTCTGTCACTCCTTTGGACCATTTCATTAAAGTCTTGTGAGAGACTTATTGCTCAAAAGACACACTTTTGAGAGACTTCATGACACAGATTCTACTTAATTTGAAAGTCTCTCATAGCTTCATATGAGCGACTTTGGCCAATCTCTGAGATTTATGGAAAGACTTTTATGTGATGACTTCATGAAATAGATCCCTGACTGTAAGTTAGCAACAGTATGCATTGGACAGAATCATGAGTAAGAGTTAGGCCTACATGTTTAAGAATTCCAGCAGAGTGACATTTGTAAGCAAAACAAGAGCTGAGTTCTCTGCAAGCCACATGGAATTCACATGGAATTCACATGATAGAGATGACAAATTCATCATGCACGTTGTGTGCCACCTGAAATGGCTCTCTTCAATATTCAATGGCCAAGTTCTCTGAATATTCTTACGATTGAGCTCTTGGAACTTGTGAAGAACTTGTAAAAACCCTTTTTTTTTCATGAGCAAATATTCATTGTCAGAGACAAGCATAGCAAAGTTACCAAGAATGGAGAAAATATCGTACACTGTGGTTTGTATTTCTCCTTGCCATCACAAATCTTTGTCCCTTTCTTGCATACTGTAAAAGAAACTTGAGATTGTCACAGAAGTTTTCCTGGGAGGGGGTTATGATCGTACCGTTTTTCAGATTTTTTTTTTTTTGGTAAAAGCTTTCAACCCTCAAAGTCACATGGTGGTGGAGTGTGCGTCAACACTTTGCCGAGAACACTAGGGAAGAATGGCAAGTGGAACTGTTGTTTGCGTGACAAGTATCTTCTTCAGAATGTTTAGGATTCTTCAGAAAACAGAACCAAAAAAAACCAAAAAAAAAAACAGTGATACTGGATTTGAAATAAGACTTGTGGATGCAATGTTTGTGCACTTTGGTATGGCTGTACAATGCTCAGCAACAACAAAACTGAGACACTTTGTTGATCAAGGGCAATGGACTGTAGTGGCTTAGTGTATGCGAGGGATTATGGAAACTGCCAGGAGTAGATAAAATCCAAATTCACAATGATGCTGTCACGTGCCTCTGTGTTTTGGGCGTGATGGAGGCTCGATAGCCCAAGGCATCTTCATTGTATCCGGTCCCATCATCACATGGCGAGAGGCGTGAGTCGCTCATCTGTGAACTTAGCCTTTTGTGATGCACAAGGTTGGGAAGACTTTGAAGTTCTCGCATGTATTTTTATATGGGACAGTGGTGCTGGCTGGAGGATACAAAAACACGTGATATACAAGTTAGATGGGGAGATGATAATTGCATTATCAACTTTTGGTCAAATCTCTCTCTCCCCCCCCCCCCCCCCCCCCCCCACACACACACACCCATACACACAATTTACAGTTCAAGTCCATCCTGTATTCGATATGACTTAAATAGATTGATTGAATAAGCTCAGTCTTGATAAATATCATCTTATTTTGAATCTATCTTATGATACATTTTTATTACCTTTTCTTTTCTGTTAAGTATCAAAGTAATTTTGATAAGGGGGGGGGGGGGGGTTGGGGGCATTTCATCATGTGTTTGGTCATACATTTTTTTTTTTCTGCCAGCTTTGCTTGATTCAGCCAATCAGATGCAAGGATTTTAGTAGCTTGAAATTGCAACAGTTTTTCCCAGAAAAAAAATACAACAACAAAATAAAAGCTTGAAATGTTACCAATATTGCTGGTTTTAAGAGCTAGCAGTTGGATGGCCAAATGTGATTCGTCCCTTTAAAATGATCTCTTCTCAACCCTTGGTATATTTTGTGGAAATAAAAACAAAACAAAACAAAAACTCACTGAGGCTTGTCAGTGCAATCATCTTACCCGAAGGCCGCTGTGATGCAATAGTGATAAATATGCTTATGTAATCTCTATTCATGAACAGTCAGTTTGAGGACACGCATCCTGCTCTTCTAAAACAGAAAAAGGAGAGTTGGCTGGTTTGTATGACATTTCAGGCAGTTGAGTGAAAAACTTATTTATCATTTTTTTTTTGTTTTTTTTACTTTTTTCTTCTTTTTTTCTTTCTCTCTTTCCCGATGATTATTCTTATTTACATGTTCATGTATGTATTGATTTGTTTTTTATTCCAATAAAACACATTAGAAAAAAAAAAAAAAACTTATTTCTTATTTGAGTCCTGTTTACCTGTAGTTCTATGTATTCAATCGCACAAGCATAAAAAGGCACCTGATATCTAGAGAATCAAGATGATAATTTTGTTCCTAATTAGTGAATTATTTCAATTCTTTTATTCTGATTTTGTGTAGATTTGGCAGTATAACCAACACCATCTAGTTTGTTTTTTTTTTCTGCGATATTTTTATGTAGTAAATTTCAGAGTGGCAATCTAGTGGAAACAAGGTGATCAATTCTGCGGTGAAAATTGTCCCATGATTTAATCCATGAGTTTAAGAGTCAATTATTATGTAATTTGTGAAGTTTGGAGTCATGGAGATGAAAATGATAGCCAAGAAAGCTGTTAAACCCTTTCAGTCCTGCCGTCTTAGAATGCTATTGACTTTGTGCATGAACATACTGTTTGTGGGAATGAAGAGTTAAAAGACAGATTGTGAGCAGGAAGTGTATGATTAAGGTTTTCCTGTGACTATATGCACAAATAAGATATCTAAAAAAATAAGTGGAATTTAAAGATAACAAAGAATGATGTCCATGAAAGTGATAGTTGGTGGTACTCCAGAATACATACAGAATGGACCTCAATCAAGAATATAAGGGGGAATTTAAAGATAAGAGTGTCATCAACAGAGCAGTAACCACGGATCCACTGTTTAAAAGTAAATTGTGCTGTATTGAAAGAGCCTATCCCCCTTCTCTCCCTTGCAACTTCCTATTCTGAAAAAAAAAAATGTTGTATTCCCTTCCATTTATCCTGCTGCATTTTCTCCACAAACATGTTTTTTATTTTTACCTCCCAAATCTGAAGAAAAGAATAGAAATGTATTTCAAATGCTCTAAGGAGAATGCTCTTTATCATGTTTTGTTTCCTCCCCCCCCCCCCAAAAAAAAAATGTCACTTGTATGCCTTTCCAAACCTTTCTTCACAAAATAATCTTCCCTCTGAATAGCATTCTGTTCAAAAGATGAAAAAAAAAACCATGTGCTAAGGTTGAATCATTTATCATAAGAACTCTTTGTGTGCTTGTCATTGCCCCAAAGACTGTCAATTCATGCTTATTCTGTGAAGTTGATTCCTCTACGATGTAAGCTCTGAGGAGGTCTGACAGCTGTACAGTTAGTGTGATGTTTGTTTGTTTGCTTGTCTGTCTGCCCGTGAATAGTCAACATAACATGCCTTATGTGTGCTGGCTCGATGTTTGATATTGTTTGTCTGTATCAAATAACGAGCATAATCATGTAGGCCTATATGTGATAAATCACTATAACGTAGCACAAGAAATCTGAATGGCTCAAAACTTACCATTTCAAAATGAAAGTTTTGACAGTATTTTCTATATATTTTCAAACATTCTGGTCAGAGGGAGAGGGGAAAATTATTTAGATGGAGTTGAACTGAATTGCTGTAAAAGAATGTATCACCTTGTATTACTGTATATGGAAATATGATTATTTGAATTTAGATTTGAATTTGAAATTGAAGGATGCAGGTTGTACAGCAGGCATTACAGATTTTTGTATTCCAAATTGTGATCCAAACCTCATATTATGTCTGATGAAAAAGAAAACACTCTTATTACTCCAAATAACAGATTCAACATTTTCTGCCCTGTTTCTTTCCTGTCTAAGCTGTTTAAAATGCGCAGTGTGACCCAGTGACTATGGTATGGTGATGAATTTAGTTGAAGTCAAATGTGTCTTTAACATATACCTTTAGAGTCAGCAAATACTTATCGTCAAGTATTTACACATGTGGTACATGGGATAGTTTGCATATGCCTTAATTCTATTGGCACTCGGAATCGTTTAATGCTTAAAACCAAAACAAACACAAGAAAACCTCGAAGTTAGATACCAAGTGTTTATCCGTACTTACGTCCTTACGACGCAGCTGGAAAACACTGCAGAACAATTATAAGCCACTTATCTTGTAACATACTGATAAGTGTTGCCCTCCCCCTATGTGATTACTATGTAATGATTTAGTTCGGTTAACATTTGATAGACTCATGAATTTCTCCAAGGTCATCCCAAAGGTGCAAAATTTAAAGGTCCAGTTTACCTTTGGAAGCAGTGATTTTAAAAATGTTCGTCACATTTGATGCATATGTGTATGTCTGTTATATCATAAAACATCCTACCATATAAACTTTGTGCAATAAAGCCTAGAATATAAGGAGATATACATCAGTATTTTTCTCAATAAACCATAGCTGTAGACGGTTTAGTCTGGAAGCATTCTGAATATAACTATTGTTCACATTTTGTGTATTAAAAATACTTAACATCAATTATATGGATTCAAATTTTTAAAGTGGTTGTTTCTATCCCTAACTCACATTTTAGAACCAGTTTAAAGCACTAATGCTGGATTTTTGTGTCATCTACAAATGGTAAATTATTCCTTCAATGTAGGCCTACTCCTTCTCTAGATTCCTTTAAAGTTGTGGTTTGCAGTGCACTTGTGCAGGTTTTTACAATATTTTTTTTGAGGGGGTTTTATTACTCTGCATAAAAAGGCCTAATTTCAAAATGTTTTTAGTCTGCAAAATACTATGTCTGCAAATCTGCAAAAACTGTCAAACCATTATATCCAATGGAATCATTCTTAAATGGGGCCTTTTTCATGAACAGTATAGGCCCACCCCAAGAATTCTAAAACTTTAACAATTTTCAAACCAACAGCTACTGCAAACAGAATGCAATGTTCCATAATTAGTATCCCCATTTTCCCCAGGCCTGAGGACTAAACACCAAACTTCCAGTGCACAACAAAAAAATTTTTGCATGCATTTTGCTCTTCCCGAATCGTAGCCCCTTGCAAAATTTGTGAAAGTTTCATGCATGAGAAAATTTCTTTTCTGCGTTTACAGTGTGGCAGTATCCAAAAGTACAGACAGGACTTTAAAAAAGTCAATGACATATCGATTGAGAGTGTATTCTGGAAAGGAAATCAGAAATATTCAAATGCCATTGTCAACGTCTCTTTCGAAAAGTTTGAAGCGGGCTTTTGAAGTTGGCTCTAGATTTCTCCAGAAAGGAGTAAGAGCCATCCAAGTGAAAGTAAACACAAACCAAACAAAGGTCTTCCAGAGTCCAGAAAACTGTAGAGAGAGATAAAGTGGTCTGTAAACATATTTGAAGTTGTCTTCCATTACTGTGTTGTGTTTATATCTGTACTTGTTGAAAAGTTCTGTTCCAATGGCCTTTTTTGTTGATGTTTGTTGTGTGTGAAGATATCAGAATACAATTGTATTTCCTTCTGGGAAAGAATTCTTTCCAGGGGGTAATTTGTAGCGTCAAGACAACAAAATATTCCACTAAACCTATCTCGTCATCCACATAGGTCCTAATTGCCCATGGCAAAGCACGTTCATGGAAAAAAAAATGAGCCACAACTCATCCAGAACAGGGGGAAAGAGTGTTTGTGATAAGTAGATATAGATAGATAGGCATGTAGAAAGATGTAGGGAGATATATAGCTAGGTAGGTAAATAGACAGATAGATAGGTTGGATAGATAGATAGATGGATAGATAGATAGATAGATAGATAGATACATGTAGATAGATAGATAGATAGATAGATAGATAGATAGATAGATAGATAGATAGATAGAAAGATAGATAGATAGATACATGTAGATAGATAGATAGATAGATTTAATATAGATTGATAGATAGATAGATATATAGATTGATAGATAGATAGATAGATAGATAGATATATAGATAGATATATAGATAGATAGATAGATAGTTAGATAGATAAGTAGATAGGTATAGGTATAGGTAGGTAGATAGATAGATAGATAGATGAGTAGAGAGATAGATTGATAGATAGATAGATAGAAAAGTAGATAAAGTAGACAGATATGTTTGTTGATAGATACTGTAGGTGGATAGGGAAAGATAGAGAAAAGATATAGAGAGATAGGGAAGAGAGAGAGAGAATTTTACAGCAGTGAAGTGATCCAAAGTCAAAGCACTAGGAATAAATGTTAACTAATTTGGGAAATGACAAGGAGTGTTTTGATCTTTTTAAATGCCACCATATCACCTGATTTGGTTCTCACAACCATGATGGGACAATAGCAAAGGTTTTCTCCCTTTTAGGCATCTTCTCCGTCAAGTTTCTCGATACAATTTAAGGGATATTTTTCCAAGATTTTGCTCAAGAATGTCCTAGGATTCTAGATTTTTTAAAAGGCTTTCTCTCCACAGAAGACGTCAGTGTCTCAAAGCAAACCACCAAAGTTCTGCATAAAATTGTAAATACGTTGTGTGACCCACCAACAAGAAGTGTGTACTCTGACAGTATAGGAAGCAGAGAGGGAGAGGGTGGAGGAGTGGGGAAAAAAACAACAGTTCTCTGAAATATTTTGTGCGAGTCTTGAAGTTGGCAAACAGATTGAATGGGAGTTTCATCTGAAACTTCACACTGTATGTCTAAAGATCTTAGTATTCTTGACTGGCAGGGGATACATAGGGTTAGGGATGGGGGTGCCGGAATTCAGCTTGTAGAATTTCTGCTTCTGGTAGTCTTAAAGCCCAAAAGTCACCAACTTAACAGTGTTCATTTACCTGGCTTCAGCTTATTATTAGTCTGGATGGGATAAGTGCAAATCCCATCTACTATTTCCACAAAACCTCTGCTCTTCACTTCCTGGAGTCTGTCTGGATTTTACAAGCTGAGCTATTTTTTTTTTCTTATCAGCTCTACACAGTCCATACAATAACTAAGTCCAGACAAAATGGAGGATGGGGGAGGGGGAGGGGAGAGAAAAGCGAACTCATATGGTATTGGAATTTGTGTCAAGTTTGACCATTACATTCTTTGCAATATGCACAAAAGAGCAACAATTGTGGCTTCAAAAACACTGCAGCCCCTCCCCCTTTTGGTGCTTATCTCTTTGAGTTTTTACCTTTCATGCTGGAAGCCAATTGACTGTGACAACCTGGGACATCTTGTATGAAGTCAATGGGGAAAATGACAATCTAGGGGGGAAAGGGTTAACCTTTGTGATGTCAAGGGTCAAGTTAGGGCCTGTACTTCGGAGATGACAGGTGCAGGAGAATGGATTTAACAAGGTGATTTATAGAGTGTGACTTACAATAAAAGGCATAGAGGGGCAGGACAGGGGTGCGTGGTTGTTGCCTGTGTGTTGGTGGTGTTGGTGTTGGTGTTGGTGGGGTTGTGTTGGTGGTGTGTGTATGTGTATATTTGTTATGAATATGGGGGTGACTTACCAATACACACTGCACATCTTTCTGAACAATATGCCCTACAGCCCTACTAAAAACATAAACCCAAAGTTATTGACACAAATACATACATTCACACACACACACATATCTTCTTCATATTCTGTATTCCAATTTCTTTCACTCATGAATAAAACATGATATCAATGTGGAAATCATGCTTACAGTGAAACAATTAGGCCTACACATAATGATGAGTAATAGCCTGTATTCTAGTCAGTATTGCTACATACAGACATAAAAAGAAGTGTAGGCCTACATGTACATGAAATTTTATTTTATGTATTCATGTATTTATTTGTAATTAAAGTTATATTCATTAGAGAATTTAAGCAGTTTGTCTGAACTTGTACAGGTGTGTGCTGTGGACAGCAATATGATATGGAATATGAAAGAATAAGTATGATAGTCTATTAAACACTTATATCTAAGTTGGTTTAAGTTGAAAGGACAATATATTGCAAAGTAAGCAACAGCCATCTTCAAATATACAGCAATTTTTCATTTTCTGTTTCTTTCTGTAGATTAAAACATTGGTGAATGCACTGGTATACGTTGCTTTTAACACTCACTCTACCAAATAGTGATGTGCAATATGGGTGAATGCATTTTGATACTGCTTTACTGCAATAAACACTCACTCTACCAAATAGTGTTGTGCAATGTGGGTAAATGTATTTACTGCTTTACTGTGATAAACACTCACTCTACCAAATATTTATGTGCAACATGGGTGAATGCATTACTGCTTTGCTGCACCTTGTTTGCTATATCAGGGCCTAGCTGGCGTGTCTTCTAGCTTGCTTTGTTTGCCTAAGTGCCACTGTTGAACTGAAATAGCTCAGTGAATAACATGTGTGTGATCTCCCCTATCACTGCTTTTGTCTCATAAGACAATGGCCTTGCTATGAGGCTTGTGGGCTTTGTTCTACATGAGTAGTTTTGTCTAACTCACATCAAATGTTTAGTTTTTATGATTTGCAAAGATAATGAAATGAATCCCATGTACATACAAATGTAATAGCTTGGAACTTTGCAGTTGTAGGTAAGTGCATGAGCAGATTGAAATATATTAAAGTATTAACCCATTGAGGATGGGCAGGATGGGCTGATTTTGCTAAAACACACATTTCCCATAGACACCTACACGAGTATACTCTGTACTAGTAATCAATGAGTTAAGATTTCCTTTGGCTGCCTCACACACACACACACACAAAGTTTTTGATGTTAAAGGACAAGTTCACCTTTATAAACATAAGGATTCAGAGAATGTAGCAATATTAGTAGAACACATCATTGAAAGTTTGAGGAAAATTGGACAATCCGTTCAAAAGTTATGAATTTTTGAAGTTTTTGTGCAGTAACCGCTGGATGAGAAGACTACTGCAGTGTGTGAATAACTTAGATGTCACATGCGTACAACAATATAAGGAAAATATAAAGAGAATTTCACAAAATTTCATCTGTTGAAAAAAGTACACATTCCCCCGACTCGTTACCGACAAATGTTATGGGTAATATTATTCCCCCTGCCTTTAGAAAGAGTCAAGTCAAGTGTTCTTTTATTATGCGAAAAAAGTGAAAATATGTTGAATTTTCTTTACATTTTCTTTATACTGTTGTATGCATATGACTCACAAGCTGTAGTAGTCTCCTCATCCAGCGGTTCCAACACAAAAATTTTAAAAATTCATAACTTTTGCATCCATTGTCCAATTTTCCTCAAACTTTCACTGACGTGTTCTACTAATATTGTTGCATTCTCTCAATCCTTATGTTTATGAAGGTGAACTTGTCCTTTCATGTTCTACACCATTTTGGATGCTTTATTGGGTAAAACAGCATTCAAACTTTGCTCACTTTCAAACAGCAGTCGCGTTCGAATCACTGAACTCGCATATAGTTCGCACAGTCCACACAGCAGAGTGAATGGAAGATATCTGTCTCTTGTGAGGGGTCGACTGTAATACTACCTTCAGTTAGCAAGGAGCCACCGAACAATAGGGAGATTTATCAGTCTACGGGATCAAAGATTTAGCAAACACGAGCAAGTCTTCTTTCACCAGTTACTGACAAGGCAAAAGACATAGTCTTCCTCCCTCCAGTTGGTTTTTTACCCTAAAAAGTTATGGTACCATTGGCACCCCTATCTATGACCACATCTTGCCAGGTATAACAGGGCTGCCAACACTGGAAACTAGTTGAGAGTGAGACTCCCATAGGCCAACGCTATAATTTAGGAGTCAAAATGAGTGAGATCAATAAAAATGCATGCAAATGAAATTAAGTTTTAGAGTGAGAAAGGACTAGAATGAGTGAGTCTCACTCTCAATGAGTGAGAGCTGGCAGCCCTGGTATAATCCTGTCAGACCCATGGTCTCAGGATTTGTATGTGAATATGTCCGAATTGGTAGTAATGTGGTTACAACAGTTCTGAGTTCTGTTATTCTTCAGGCAGCAGACACATGCTGCCTCTTTTCATTCATATTCCAGGGCAGAAAAGAAATATTGAAAGATTATGACTGTTCTCAAGATGTTATAGCTAGCTAACCCTTCGCTATCAGTACACAGAGGTTTCATGTTATGTCCAGCTCTACTAGTGGAGGTACCCATAGGTTTCACGCTATTTTGTATGAGTAGGTAGCCTGTACATGTCATTAGCATTAGATTACAGAGGAGATCGAGGGAAGTTAGCTTTTTGTAAGCTTTATGTATGGAAGCAGGCATATATGCAGGGCCAGGGGAGGCCATAGGCAGTCTGGCAGTCTTCGAGGACACCTCAGGGATAAAAGGGTCAACTTTATAGTTATTACCAGTCTCTTTTTCATGGCCATTTTGCTAACAGTTGCTAGTGAGCAACTCCAAAGCTAGATGGAAAATGCCAGCTTTTTGTTTACTTCGCATATATGACATTGAGAGAAAACACCATTGACTGACAGCCTGGTAAAATGTTTGGTATCAGAGAAAAAAAAAACTAATCCTTCAATGTTATATATCAGGATCTTTGGGGAGAGCTTTGGGAGGCAAAATTCAGCGGGAAGCACACAAAAGCTATCAAGAGGAGACGCATTCCAAAACTGCCTCATGCCAGTTGGTGAATCAGATTGAATACTGTCAAGTTTATGGCAAACGCTGTATAAATTTGGTTTTGGCATGCAGCCACACTTTTTATTTGTCATCAACTCAGTGCTGCAGTGGTCTTCTATAGGAAATGTTCAAGGGATATGGGAGAATTATTCTGTCCATTGGATACACAGCATAATATGTGATGGTATATCAGCATACAATCAAATAGCTGGAGGCAAAAGTAGTGGGTCCCATGGAATGGAAGGAATGCCACCTGCATGGCTTCCCATGTTCTTTGCTCTTGCCTCTCTGTGATTGGTCAATTCTAGATAGGGTGTTTGCAAGGTGTGTGAGGGGTTTGACCAATCATGCGAGAAGGGGGCGGGTCTTGACAAACTCTGTGACCTTGCACGGATGCTGGTGTATAAAGTGTAGAGGGATGTAAGGGTTTTCTGCATTGCAGAGCTAAGACTATTAATCTGTTGTGGGGAGCAGAAATTTTATGATGCATTTCTGAGCTAAGAGAGTAACTCGGTATGGATAGACAGGCAGGGTATATGTAGGCCTATGTTTCATGGTGGTTCTAATATTATATTAGGCCTATATCTTGATGTTTAATGTTATTTGCTCTGTTGATATGTTTTCTGATACACCCATCTGTCAAATCTAATATGATGTTATAAATGTGCATATTTTACTAGTGTAATATCTCCATATGTTCTTTCTGTCTATCTACCTATCTGCATATCTTTGCACGTGTGTATGCATGTATGTAGGCCTATGTATGTATATAGGCCTATGTATTTGTTTTTCTATCCCATCTATCCATCTATCTATATATCCATTTTCTACTTATCTATTTACCTACCTAGCTGTTTCTTTACAAATGTTTATAGGCCTACATTTCTGTCACAATAAATGATATGTCTCATATTGTTGATAGCAGGTCTGAATACACCCTAATAGGTCTTTAGTTTCAATTCTGTCTATGAGCAAAATTAGAAAACATGAGCATTACCAGACCAGTTACTGATAAGGCAAGAAACAAGTCTTCCTCCTTCCATTTCCCTATCTCTCCCTCTTTCTCTTTCCCTCCCTCCCTACCTATCTATCTATCTATCTATTTATCTATCTATCTATCTATCTATCTATCTATCTCTCTCTATCTCTCTCTCCATCTATCAATCTATCTATATCTATATCTACCTATAATCTTATCTATCTATTAATCTATCCATCCATCTATCTATCTATCTATCTATCTATCTATCTATCTATTTATCTATATCTATCTATCTATTTGACTCTTATTTATCTCTTCTCCTCTTCCCTCTCCTCTCTTTTCCTATCTCTCTCTACCTATTTCTATTTTTTTCAGTCCTTCCCTCTCCTCCCCCCCCCCCCCAGCAACCACTGTCTTCCCTGCTATGAGAGGAATGTTAGCCTCAGGGCTTTGGGATTAGGGTTACCTCTCTCTCTGATTGGTTAGAGTATAGTGGGGTGTTTGCTGGGTGTGTTCAAAGGTTTAACCAATCATACTCTAGGGGGCGTGTCTTAATCTAAAAGCTGGTGAAGAATAACCTGTTGTGCCGTGGGCATTGCAAAGTTGAGTGCCTTCAGGCAGTCATGTTGTGCTGTATATTTTCAAAGGCTGTGGCTTAAAAGGTTTCAAGAATTGGAGCTGTGCTTGTTTTTCTGTATGAACCAAACGATTTGAAAATAGGCATTGCCCACAACATGCAGAGTAGTGAGACATCCTTGTAGGACTGATTATATGAAGAATTTTGATACAGGGAGTGCACTGAGTGGACCTCAATGTGAAATGGGTGAAAACATCACGGGCACAGCATGTAGGGGGATGACCTGTAGAACAGTGACTCTCACAATATCATTAGCTCAGTCTGGCTTACCTCAGTTCAGTCAATTTTGCCACTCATTTGAAACAAATAAGCAGGCATTGATGGACAAATCACCCTATATTGATGTAAATAAGGAAAAAATGTAATGAATTTTGATACATAAACAGGCATAATACAAGAGAATCCCAGGTGTATCACTATTTGTTGAATCAGTGTTGTAAACTTTTAGGATGCATTATTTAAAAAAAGCTTGTGAATTGACCCCGTAAAAGGTCTTATGACAGAGGCGAGTAGGCCTACAAGATTGTGATCACTTGTTGAAGTAAACCTATTTGTTCCGTCACACACACACACAGACAAACTGACACCCACACATCAAGACCTAGCTGTTAGCTCTTTGATATTGTGGAACACTGGATTTCTCATGCACCAGTGGCACACAAACATCTGCAGGCCCATTGAAGATGAATTCATGATTTGCACATGTTAGTGTTTAATGAGTCATATTTTCTTCTATTCATCAGTAAATTGCTGATTGTCATTTTTTTTTTTTTTTGCTTTTTGTCACTCCTCTCTGGCTTTGGTCGCTTTAAATTCTCTTAAACAATAGGACCTCCTTGGCAAACAAAATGAAATCTATAGTATGACACACGCTCAGACAAGGAGGGGAAAATAGATTATAACATTATCGCAAAGTAAAGGGTCGCTATAGTCGTTATATTTTTTCAACCCCTGAAGTGTGTTAGTCTTCAGTCAAGGCACTCATGCTGTTTTAGTACTTGGTGGCAGTCTTCAGCAAAGAGAGCTGTTAAAAGCAGAGCACGTTGGTACTAGGGCCTTGTAAAATCTACTATTGTCATTACTATTCCTGATCCATGGCATAGCCTAACCAGTGCTCTATTTTTACAGCCAAGTCCCATCATATCTTAGTCCTTGGGACCAGCAATTTTCTTTTGTTCTACAGATATTTTTATTAGCTCACCTGAGCCAAAGGCTCAAGTGAGCTATTGCGATCGCCCTTCGTCCGGCATCCGTCGTGCGTCGTGCGTCGTGCGTCGTCCGTCGTCCGTCGTCCGTCGTCCGTCGTCCGTCGTCCGTCGTCCGTCGTGCGTCGTGCGTAAACTTTTTACATTTTCATCTTCTTCTTGAAAACCCCATGACCGATTTTCATCAAACTTGGCAGGTAGCATCCCTAGGGGGTTAGGAACTCAATTTGTTAAAATGGGCACCATGCCCCACCCAGGGGGCCCCCAGGGGGGCCCAAACCCCCCAAAATTAAGGAATCTGTAAAAATCTTCTTCTCTAGAACCAGAAGTGATAGAGCGAAGTTAATACTATGAGTTAGTACATTGATGACTGTAGTTTCAAGTTTGTTCATGGCAGAATCAGGGGTGCCCCCCTTGGGACCCAGGGGAGGGGGGTGGGGAAGGGTTCTAATGGGGCCTAAATTGTACATTTTCATCTTCTTCTTGAGAACTCCATGACCCATTTTCACCAAACTTGGCAGGTAGCATCCCTAGGGGGTTAGGAACTCCATTTATTAAAATGGGCACCATGACCCACCCAGGGGGCCCCCAGGGGGCCCAAACCCCCCAAAATTAAGGAATCCGCAAAAACCTTCTCTAGAACCAGAAGTGATAGAGCTAGGTTAATACTATGAGTTAGCACATTGATGACTGTAGTTTCAAGTTTGTTCATGGCAGAATCAGGGGTGCCCCCCTTGGGACCCAGGGGGGGGGGGGGGGTGGGGGTGAGGAAGGGTCCTAATGGGGCCTAAATTGTACATTTTTATCTTCTTCTTGAGAACCCCATGACCCATTTTCACCAAACTTGGCAGGTAGCATTCCTAGGGGGTTAGGATCTCAATTTGTTAAAATGGGCACCATGCCCCACCCAGGGGGCCCCCAGGGGGCCCAAACCCCCCAAATGAAGGAATCTTTAAAAATCTTCTCTAGAATCAGAAGTTATAGAGCTGAGATAATACTATGAGTGAGTACATTAATGACTGTAGTTTCAAGTTTGTTCATAGGAGATCCAGGGGTGCCCCTCTTGGGGGTAGGGGGAGGGGGGTGGTTGGAAGGGTCCAAATGGGGGCCTGAATTGTACATTTTCATCTTCTTCCTGAAAACCTCATGATGGATTTTTGTCAAACTTGGCAGGTAGCATCCCTAGGTGGTCAGGATCTCAATTTATCAAACTGGGCACCATGCCCCACCCAGAGGGCCCCAGGGGGCCCCAATTCCCCCAAATTAAGGAATCTTGAAAAAATTGGGCCCTTATTGTACATTTTCATCTTCCACTTGAGAATGCCTCATCAAATTTTGGTAGAGCTGTGAATAATTTAGATTAGTGACTGCGTGAAAGGTGAACTTGCGATACTCAGGTGAGCGCTAGACCCGCGGGTCTCTTGTTTTTTTTTGCAGGCCCTACTTTGAAGGCATTATCAATGAATTAGGAAGTTAGACTGGTCCCCATGATAGACCCAGAGGTAGGGTCTTTCCTTTCCCTAATCACTTCAACTTTGTCTCAATCCCATTTTGTGGAATACTTTACCAAAATGAACTGAAAAACTGCAAATTTTTGCAGCAGTTTAGAAACAGCTGTAGAAGCACTTTCTGTATTTGATAGCAACATAGTTTTGTATATTCTGCCAGTATTTTACTCTTTATTCTTTTCCTTCTTCAGCCTGTTTTCATTGTATACCATCTGTGTTTTATATATTTTGTACACATATATTTTAAGTGGAGAAAGTCTTGTATTTATGTTGGGGTATATTCCCAACAAGCCTGAAAGGCTTTTATTGGTCCCCAACAATGAATATGTTTATACAATGACTCGAGACTGTAATGATTGCTGCTTTTAAAGTGGAAATAAATGAAATGTGGAAAAAAATGAAATGAAATGAATCCCCTCGCAATCCTCCGCTTGCTTCTCTTGTTCTTTGCTACAATGCAGACTTTTATTAGTTAACCAAGGAAGTAGAAGTCAATTAGAACCTGTGTTCTGCAGTGTGGCACTGTATTGATGCATCTTTTTTTTTTATTTTGTATCCGTTGCAGTCATATCAGTTATTTTATACAAATTTGACGACATGAATTTAAATGTAATGTATTTGTACTTATATGTAGTGTATTTTCTCTGTTTGTTTGTATGGTTTTTATGGAGTATTGAATAAATAAATCCTAAATCCAATCCAATCTTGAATGGTTTGATGGCGTTATGCAGAAATAAACACAATATTGTGCTCACGCAGTTTACCTTTCGATCGACGTCCTGGTACGTGAAATGACCTCAATGCACCAGTGAGTGTGCAGGAGCTGGATCAGTAAATTGCCATTGTAATCTCTGCATCAGTAAGCCATGACGACTCAAACAGCTCATAGTACTGCAGAAACCAATTGGAATGAGCTGGTGTGGGAACTACAGTGTGACAGAGTATATAATGATGCAAAAATGAAATATAGTGATTTAGATATAAAAAGAACTAACAAAAAATGATAAAAAAGACCACTGCAATGAAAAGGAGTGTGATACAAATTCCTCGCAAACAAGAACAAACTATCAAAAAAAAAAAAGGAGAGCACGCCCTGCATTCAATTTCTTGTGAGCTTTTGTATGTAGGTTAATAACTTTTGCAGAGGGCTTTTGAGTACAGTGGTTGACATATCTGGGTTTGGTTTTGGGCCTGGAACTAAAAAAAAAATAGGAAAGGTATGTCAACTTTTTATGCATTATATTGTAATAATGGCCTATTTCCTTGGGTCAGTTGCTAAGCTTGCAGCTAACTAGATATATTCCATTGCCTCTCTTGCTTTGTAACACATAAACACACACACACACACACACACACACACACACACACACACACACACACAAAACTGCAACCCCCACCCCCCAAAAAAAAACAACAAAAAAAGGTGTCACAACTTTCATGACTGGTGTATGTTATTGGGTGTTTTAAGCAGGGTTGTTGGATTTTTAAAGGACCTGTTTACCTTTGGGAGCAGTGATTTAAAAAAATGTTCAAGATATAACTTTTGATCCATATGTGTAGGTCAGTTGTATCACAAAACATCATACCATATACAATTTTTGCAATAAAGCCTCAAATGTTACAAAATAGTACAGTCTGCTATGTCGAAATATTGGGTCCCGTGAGATTTTCGTGCCAAAATTGATTTTTTTGGCTAACTTGGTCAATTTGGGGGTGCTGAATCCAAAAAACTTTGGTTCCATTTTTTCTGACCACGTCTTCAGCCGCCATTTTGAATTTCAAAATGGCCACCATAGCAAACTGTATTTTGACCCAATTCTCATAATGTGAGCATCATAGAAGGCTCAAATTTGATGAAAAAAGCATGTTAATGATGTCAGACATTCTGGTACACCATTTTCTGATACTGTAGATAGTATTAATACAATTTTTAGGCAGCCATCTTGAAATTCAAAATGGCCGCCATAGCTAAATATATTTTACTCATATCTAAGGTTGTAAGCATTATGGAAAGTATACATTCGGGGTAAAAAGCATGCTTGTGATGTCAGGCATACTAACATATACATTTTTTTTTAAAATGATGGATCATTTCATTGGCCGCCATCTTGAAATTCAAAATGGCCACCATAATGAATGTAATTGGGCCTGTATCTCATATCGTATACATTGAGTAAGGTTGTAATTCGGGGCAAAGGGCATGCGTATGCTATCAGACATCCTGAAACATCTTTTTCTGAAACGATGGTTCATTTTGATATTGAAGGTGGTCATCTTGAAATTCAAAATGGCCGCCATACCAAAACGTATATATTGACCAATATCTCATGTTGCCAGGGGCTGTTGTAAGCAATAAAGAAAATTCACATTTTGGGCATAAACCAGGCTTATAATGTTGAACATTCAGATGCACTTTTCCCCTCCCTGAAAATGCAGATCACTTTCGAGGCGACCATCTTAACATTCAAAATGACTGCTTTTCAGCTAATATCTCTGGTTACAAGCAATGAATGTCTATGGTGGCGTACAGTGTACATTCTTTTAAAAACACACACATAGGGCCTATACATTCTGTAATAATGGATTATTAGCATTGGCCGCCACTCTTGAAATTCAAGATGGATTTCGACCATATTTGGTGCTGTAAGATCATTAAACTGCAAACCCAAGCATGCTGGAACACTCATGTGTAAGTCGATCACTTCAGTGAATTGCGTAGGCGGGACTGCTTCCTGTCCCGTAGGTACACTGCCATATTGAAATGCAAAATGGCTGCCATGGGATACATTCCTTTAAAAGCGTAGCGTTTAGGTAAAAATTGTGAATGGGAAATCATGTGATTCTGACGTCAAAACAAATGACTTTCAAAAGAACCTCTTAATAACTGTGTCTGAGTGACTAAATGCCCCATTTAGACGATTTGGTTGTAGAGTTTACAATATCAGCCCTATATTCTAAAAAATTGTGGGATAGTCACATTAATAGATATAATGTCTTTTAGGCTCATTCCCTGCATGAGTTTTTGAAGTCACAGCACTTTAAGGCTGTACACGGGGAGGATTGGTTCTATAAAATTCTTCCAGAAACAATGACTTTTGCATTTCTTGCTATGAGCGCGATAATGAATTCTGTGGCCACCGTTGGTGTAGGAAGCTCCAAGTATTTCATTTAACAGTTTATGGATACCCTCTGGAAATAGCTACAATGTAATATATCATATTTCCCTGTAGTAGAGGCACAAATTAGGTTGTGAGAGTTGACGAGGTTTGCTCTATCGATGTGTTGTATAAAGACTCTACTAGGGTAAAGCGGGAGATTGTCTTGGTTGAAGTCATCCATGCCAAACTTCTGGAAGGCATGGATTGTGTCATTTCACATTCTGCATGATTCCAGGTTCAGATACTTCTTGGTCCAACTGCTCTTTGAGACATCCTCAAATTTTCAACTTCAGCCAGCACCATGAAAGGCATGAAAAAGCAGACCTTTATAGTTGTTGTTTTTTTTTTTTTTACAACGAACTGCAGAACATGATCTCTCAATAAAGTCAATTGCACTTTTATCATTTTAACAATTTTCCAGTGATGGAGCAGACATCATGCAATGCAGTAAGTAAAGCAAACTTACAAGATCCATCAGGAGAATTGAAATGTCAGTGTATACGTAATAATCATCAATATCTCTGATTTTCCCGTTGCTCATGAAGTAGCATCTAATACATACAATGGAATGAGGATATCTGTTTCCTCGTTGTGAGTGACGGGTGACAGCTCCCATGGCATCTTTGATAAACCCTTTGTTTCTTTTCTTTCCGCGATGTGGTCTCTGTGTCAGATAATGACTGCTCAGTATTTCAACTTTCAGGCTGATTATTTGGCTCAGTTTTGTGGATTTGTAAGGCATGGGTATGAAAAATGAACCTTTGTTAGTGAGAATGAGGAGAAGGCCACGAAATTATGAGATGAAGAGTGATTGTGAAATTGCTTAGAACTTATACCTTCCGATAATTGTATCGTCCAGCAATGACTGGATAATGACAGGTCTATTAGACTGTAGAACCAGTAAGAATGTTTTGAGAAGTTGGTGATCCTCTTATGCTTAATGACTTTGGATCCAATCTTACATGGGGTATTTTGATTGCACGAGCTGAATGTATGGCCTTTTCATACTATCCGAGAAATGAATATATTTTCATTCTCTTAGATACAAATTCTTAGTACAGAAAATGAAAACTGCCCTTTTCATCTCTTTCTAGAATATTCCCCTTGCATATTTCCGATAGCCGAATGCCAAACACCACATTCATCAGCTTCAAGGCAGTGACAATTTTTGAGATTACCCTCATGTGATGGTGATGGTCTTCTAAATTGCGGAGGAATTCTGATGCATGCAAAGTGCCACAGAACTGAGCTATTATTGCTCCTTTGTTGTTTTAGAATCATAGGCTGTACAGCAGTAAGCATCTTGGAAGTCTTAATAATTGAAGATGACCCACTCAAGGGCAATCAGAAAAGAGAATACTCATTCCTTATTCATTCTGCATTATTCCAGAAATATATCTAGTGTCTAGCAAATCTTGTTTCAGTTTGTGGCCAACAAACAAGCATGTGAATGGGATGCCTGGTAGGGTGACCGTGGCATTTCTTGCCATTGCAAGACTTTTCCTTGTTTGTCTTCAATCTCTCGAGGCAGCATCAAGTTTTTGAAGATCGCCTTCAATTGTATCAGTGGTTGCTTTTGTACAAATATTTTACTGACTGGGATTAAATATAATCATTAACGAGGTTCCACGATGCAAAGTGATGTGTACCCTGAGAGGCAAAAACAAACCGCTTTAGCGCGCAATTCGGGAACAGCATATACCCGCCTGACTATATGGGATGTAACGCTTACATGCTTGCTTGCCCACATGTATGGGAAAGGGTATGCCCCCCCCCCCATGCTCAGTTTTTGCCCCTCAGCATGGCTTGATGACGTCATTGGAACCTCGTCCTTACATTTTGAATTTATGGCGGCCATTTTGAGAGATGGCTGTCATTTTGAATTGAGAGATGGCTGTCATTCTGCTTGACCTGGAAATGAATTCGGTCTAACTAGAACTATTTTGGTATATTCATCTAAGGCGCTTACAACAGTATTATATGTTTTCTATATAGCAGCCATCTTGAATTTCAACATGTTTACCTGTCTAATGATCCACAATTAGGAAACAGCTGTACTGGAACGTTGGACACCACAAGCATGCGCATTCTTGAAAATTTGATGCTTCTACAATAATTGCAACCTAAGATATGGGTAAAAACGCTACGGCGGCCATTTTGAAATTCAAGATGGCAGCCTACAAACTGTACAAAACAATCCACAATATTAGAAAAAGATATATCAGAGTGTCTGACATCAGAACGAGGCATTTTGAACCCAATTTGAAGCTTCTACAATGCTCACTCTGTGAGATATGGGTCAAATTACAGTTTCCCATGGCGGCCATTTTGAAATTCAAGATGGCAGCCTACAAATTGTATTAAAACAATCCACAATATCAGAAAAAGATATATTAGAGTGTCTGACATCACACTCATGCATTTTGCACCAAATTTGAAGCTTCAACAATGCTCACTTTATGAAATATGGGTCAACATACAGTTTGCTATGGCGGCCATTTTGAAATTCAAAATGGCGGCTGAAGACGTGGTTGGAAAAAATGGAACCAAAGTTTTTTGGATTCAGCACCCCCAAATTGACAAAGTTCGTCCAAAAAATCAATTTTGGCACAAAAATCTCACGGGATTACATAGTAGCCTCTACTAAAAGGAGATATCACTATTTTTATCATTAAACCATAACTGTAGACGGTCTAGTCTGGAAACATTTTTATCATAACTGTTGTTCACATTTTGTATATTGAACAATACTTAAAATCGAATGTTCAAATTTTTACGTAGGTTGTTTCTATCCCTAACTCACATTCTAGAACTATTTTGAAGCACTAGTGCTGGGTTCTTGTTTCATCTGCAAATGGTAAATTATGCCTTTAAGCTACAAATTTATGTCAGTCTGACAAGATGTCTATTCCCCTTGAATGCATGCAATCAAGAAAAGTAGAAGCTTTGTGCTCCAATTTATGTTTGTTTGTTGGGGGGGGGGGTGATTTTGGTCTCGTGGTTTATGCACTAGACTTGCATACACAAGGGTCTGGGTTCAATACCTGCCTGAAGCATTTATCGTCAGAAAATATATTACACTCATAAAGTGCCCCCATGAAAAAGGACAGTACCCTATAAAGAAATAAGGGTTAAAGGGATAGTACAGTATTGGTGCAGATAAGAAATGGGCTTTTAACGTTTTGCGACATACCAAGAAAACACCTATTAAATAGTACAGAGCATAGCATACCATTTTCAGAGGAATTCAGTTTATTTGATGAAAATCGGCTTTGGAGTCCCTGAAACATCCATCAACAAAGTAAAACAAAGTGATCGTAATAAAGTGTGGGTCCCACACTTTATTAGGATTGCTCTTTTTTGGATATCTCAGCCATTTCAAAACGAAGTTTCATAAAATAAACGTTGAATTCCTCATATTTCGTAGGATGTTTCTCATTATCTTACCAAAAAATGTTAGAAACCTGAAATTAGGTCTCAGCCAAAACTATACGATCCCTTTGAGGTGTTCCACCTCAATATTTTAGCATTAAATTAAATTTTGAAAAAATTCAAATGTCAACCCTCTATTACTAAAACCACACCAATGTATCATTTTTTTACTTGTCCATTCCTGAAAAAAGGTTACTGGTCCAAAACTGATCTTTACTGGTCCCGGACCATCAAACCAGTGTCAGTGAGCAGCAATAAGTCTCCATATGACATCATCAATAATAGGAACAGCTCAGTGAAGTTCAAATGTTCTTTTGTACCACAGAGTACTGGCCCATGGCACCTATTTGTGTTTTTGCAATTATTACAAATATGTTCTGCTTATATATTCATTGTATATACTTTCTCTGATTATGTTATGGAAATGAAAATAACTTTGAATCTTGAACCAAATCAACTTTCATATCATAGCATATGCATGTAAAATATATAAAAACGAGACGACAAGAGAAGAGAACCGTGTTCATTATATAAGATATACCTCATATAATCTTCTTTTGTTCCTTGATTTCTTTTCATTCAGGATGCTCTTTGCGGACTTCACATCGGCGGCCATCTTGATTTCGTTTGGCGCCCTCCTTGGCAAAGCATCACCGCTACAGCTGATCATCATGGCTTTCTTTGAGGTCATCTGCGCCATCGGCAATGAGCACATTGGCGTAAATATACTTGGGGTAAGATGGAACTATATTTTCCCTTTTCCCTGCCAGTTTTACTCACCCCAGAAACTTTCTGCTTCCCCAATCTCTATTTGGAGTTAAAGTGAAGTTCTCACACTGTGTAAATATCTCTCGATGAATACAAAAAAACAACAACTGATGGATGAATTGAATTGTAAATATTTCATCAAAACTATTTGTAATCTATCAATAGTTACGTTCAGACGACAAGCCTTAACCCCGAGGTTAGGAATCCTCAAAGTTAAGCTTGTAGTTAGGGACTGTGAAAATGCACTCGTAGTTAGCTAACCTTGAGGTTAGCTCGATGTTAGGAGCCACAAGAAATCTTATGGTTTGCGCTCTAACCACAAGCCGCGGAGGTCACCAAAGGTCCCCACTCGTAGTTAGGCACCATGTTGACACAAAAATCAACGCACTCAAAGGGGCAGGAATTTCACCTCAAGGTTTCGTAACCTCGAGGTTAAGATTCGTCTGTGGACACATGTCGAAGTTAGGGGGCAAGAGCCTATAACCTCGAGGTTAGGGCTTGTCGTCTGAACGTAACTGGTATCTGTATGAATGTACATGAAGCGTTTGATTTCGAAACAGATTAAGCCCCAGTTCAAGCAATTCAAATTTAGTCCATATCAGATAGGGCAAAATAAAATCTTTCTACTGATGCCTCACTTGTTACATAGCAAAGAGTATTTTTGAAGTAATGTTTCCAAAAAGATCCTATATTTTCATATTGTTGTCTTTTTTTTATAACATTTAAATCGAAATACTTCAAATCGACGGAAATAGAGTTAACTAAGCTTGTGCTCAAACTCTTCATATATTATAACAGTTTATATTTCACTCTATGTCTCACTTCCAGCATCACTCATTGCCTTCTACACACCCATACAGTGACTAAGTTACGCTCTGATAAAGTGATGTCATACATGAGTAATAATTAGTTGAGAGTAAATCAAAGTACTGTACTGTGAAAGTGCAAATGTTTGCATGATTAATTTTGGTGCACTTGGCCAATTTTGGGGAAAATCACATGCTTACAGCTTTGCAGATAAGATCAAGTTCTGTTGTTCATATTTCAATGTTTACCCAAAAATATTTGCACTCCTTTCTTTTCACCCTAGTTTGATATGCAGAGCTTAAAACTTGCAGGAATATTTCCACTCTGTGTTATCATATTCCACATTCACAGTGTGTCCAAAATTGTATTTTCTGGTTCTGAGGCAATATCAAAGGTTGTTGTGGAAATGTGTTAAAATTTTCATTGGTTGCAATTTAAATCATATCATACATTGGCATTATACATTGTGATATTTGATCAGAGATTGTCTCTAGCAATTGCTCATGTATCAACATGCATACAATTCTAGTTGCATGATCTTGATTTCGTTGAACTTTTTTTTCCTCTCAAAGTTATAAAAGTCTGTTCCTGAACAGTTGATACTGTCCAGCATAGGTTGGTCACATCAGGGAGGTGAGAAGAAGGACCTTCCTGGTCACATGTATAGACACATATGCAGTTCCCTTGCATGTAACCTTTCTCTTGATGATCAGCAAAACAATGGATGTTTTGCAAGGTCTCCACAATCACTTTCAGTAAGGAGAACTATCCATGGCCAAATTACCCCAACAGCTTTATTCATCACTTTCTCCCCCTTGAAAAGAAAAAGCCTTTAAATGAATAGATGAAGAATTCTTTTTCCTTGTGACAAAATAAATCACAAATGAATGTGTCTACTCCTTCTTATCATGCTGAAAAAGCCTCATTTTCTATGGAATAGCAACCATGTAACCTTGGGTGTTTTTTTCTTTTGTAAAGCACAGTTGCCCCTTAGAGACTCCTAAGAAGTGGTTCAGTGCTGCCAAGGAGGGTCAGCTCTTTCAAAGGCAGGCTCAAAGTTTTTAGCTCACCTGAGCCAAAGGCTCAAGTGAGCTATTGCGATCGCCCTTCGTCCGGCGTCCGTCGTGCGTCGTGCGTCGTGCGTCGTGCGTCGTCCGTCGTCCGTCGTCCGTCGTGCGTCGTGCGTAAACTTTTTACATTTTCATCTTCTTCTTGAAAACCCCAAGACCGATTTTCATCAAACTTGGCAGGTAGCATCCCTAGGGGGTTAGGAAATCAATTTGTTAAAATGGGCACCATGCCCCACCCAGGGGGCCCCCAGGGGGGCCCAAACCCCCCAAAATTAAGGAATCTGTAAAAATCTTCTTCTCTAGAACCAGAAGTGATAGAGCTAAGTTAATACTATGAGTTAGTACATTGATGACTGTAGTTTCAAGTTTGTTCATGGCAGAATCAGGGGTGCCCCCCTTGGGACCCAGGGGAGGGGGGTGGGGAAGGGTTCTAAAGGGGCCTAAATTGTACATTTTCATCGTCTTCTTGAGAACCCCATGACCCATTTTCACCAAACTTGGCAGGTAGCATCCCTAGGGGGTTAGGAAATCAATTTGTGAAAATGGGCACCATGCCCCACCCAGGGGGCCCCCAGGGGGCCCCAACCCCCCAAAATTAAGGAATATCCGCAAAAATCTTCTTCTCTAGAACCAGAAGTGATAGAGCTAAGTTAATACTATGAGTTAGTACATTGATGACTGTAGTTTCAAGTTTGTTCATGGCAGAATCAGGGGTGCCCCCCTTGGGACCCAGGGGAGGGAGGGGGTGAGGAGGGGTCCTAATGGGGCCTAAATTGTACATTTTTATCTTCTTCTTGAGAACCCCATGACCTATTTTCACCAAACTTGGCAGGTAGCATCCCTAGGGGGTTAGGATCTCAATTTGTTAAAATGGGCACCATGCCCCACCCAGGGGGCCCCCAGGGGTCCCAAATCCCCCAAATGAAGGAATCTTTATAAATCTTCTCTAGAATCAGAAGTTATATATAGAGCTGAGATAATACTATGAGTGAGTACATTAATGACTGTAGTTTCAAGTTTGTTCATAGGAGATCCAGGGGTGCCCCTCTTGGGTAGGGGGGGGGGGGGGTGGTGGTTGGAAGGGTCCAAATGGGGGCCTGAATTGTACATTTTCATCTTCTTCCTGAAAACCTCATGATGGATTTTTGTCAAACTTGGCAGGTAGCATCCCTAGGGGGTCAGGATCTCAATTTATCAAAATGGGCACCATGCCCCACCCAGAGGGCCCCAGGGGGCCCCAATCCCCCCAAATTAAGGAATCTTAAAAAAATTGGGCCCTTATTGTACATTTTCATCTTCTACTTGAGAATGCCTGGTCAAATTTTGGTAGAGCTGTGAATAATTTAGATTAGTGACTGCGTGAAAGGTGAACTTGCGATACTCAGGTGAGCGCTAGACCCGCGGGTCTCTTGTTTGAACAATTGACCTTCCAGATGCATCACTGGGTATATATGTCAGTTTAAAGGGAATCCCTTCCCAGTATCATGTTGCTTTGTATGAAAACAGGAAAATCAGAGAAGTAGCATTATTGTGTATATACATGTCAATCTATATAAAGGGGAATATCATCCTGATATTAATTATGAAATTCTAAAGTTTAGAGAGCAAGACACATCGAAAGTGCTGTTTGACATATTTGTTGAGCAGTTGTCCATTCACTAATTTTCAGTATTTTCACTAGACATTTTTTTTTTTCAAATGAGATTTCTCTGTTCTTTTTTATATCAAGAGTGATACATTTTTGCATGTCCTCCTACATGGATTCATATTACCTATCATGTTTGTGCCAAAATATTTGAGACAAAAATCACAATTAGTGAAATTCTGTGTACAAAACAAATGGAGAGGTGCAGTTTACACCCTGTGTCACACAATTTATCATTCTCATATAATGTTGTTTAATTCAGAACTTTCTTTTGTGCGCTTGATTTTTTCCCCCAAATTTTTATTACTGATCTACACTTCTCTGATTTTTCTGTTTTTATACAAAGCGACATAATATCAATATGGACGTTTCCTTCAAATCTCTTTCACAGACTGATGTAATAATCCAGCTCTTGAAATATATCTGTTTGATATGTTGATGATATTAGTATTTGCTTACACCTTAATCTCCTCTCCCAGACTGTGGACATTGGAGGCTCCATGTATGTGCACACGTTCGGTGCTTACTTCGGTATCGCCGCCTCCTGCGTCGTGTCCTCCAAGGCTGCCAAGGACCACCCTAAAGAGGGCGCTTCATACACCTCCGATCTCTTCTCCATGATTGGTGGGTTTTGGTCCTCCTCTGTTTCACAAGTCGACTGTTTTTTTTTTGTCTCACGTTTCATTATGATGACATATGTTGTCATGTTTTTATATCCAAGCCTAGTTTTAGCACTGTTGGGGGACAAAACATTGTATCTCTAAAATGTCATGTGTTCAGGAGAACAAAACAACAAAAAACAAATAAACAAATAAGAACAAACAAAAAAACAGAACAAAGTGAAAACAAACAAGCAAACAAAACACATGCATGGTAGCCAAAGCACTGTACCAAATGGGATTACCTTTACAATTCTTGACATGCTGTGGTGTCTTTATTTTTGGGGTAAGGCAGCTAGAATTTGGGCAGGACATATATCTGACGATTGATTAAAAAAAAATGATTATCACTAAAATTTGAATTACATGGTCTTGTCACTCCAGTGACAATGGGATATTCCAAATTAGCACTGTGGTACATTGGGTGACACCTGGCCTCTCAAACACAACACCAAAGTTTCAGATAATATATGGGACCTTTATATCAGTTGTTGATGTCAGATAGTGTAGAAACGAAGCAAATCGAAAGTGAATTTCACAGAGTCAGAGCTACCAAGTCTCACGCATTTTGCGTGAGACTCAAGCATTTAGGGCCTGTCTCACGATGTCACGCAGGGCACCCATTTTTCTCACACATCGGGTGAAGTCTGCAATTTGTGCCAAAAATAAGGAGCATAGCTCAAAGGATTCAAGTGATAGTTGCAATTGAAGGTATATTTCCCTGTTGTCTTTCAAAATTAGTAAAAAATAGTCACTTAAGTATGCACCAGATCGCATTATTAAGAGCTAATAATTCAAAAAAGCTCCCTACCATGGGAGGGGTGACACCCTCCTTGTTCGCGTGCGCATGCGCGCGAGCGCCGAAACGCCGAGTCATGAAAATCTCACTCATAAAAGTTTTTTGAACTTGGCATCTCTGTAGAGTACTTGTTCTGGTGAATTTCACAGAGTACTTGTTCTGCTTATTTTTTTGTGATGGAAAAAAAAACCCACATTCCTTTGACTTGTTACCATGCAAGTGTGTTAACTTCTGGCAAATATCATTCTAGATGCCTAGAGTACTTGCCATGTACTTTATTCCATGACAATATTTGGACCATGGATTTGATCTAGACTACTGTTTGCAAACTAGGACCAATGTTTCAGTGACAGAGCTTGGATTGAAGAAAACTCTTGCTTTACAAAAAAAACTTTGTGGAGTAATGTCCATTTGTTTGTACACTGCCAGTGAGAACTTATGTATACATATGAAGAGTTTGTTTGCGAAAACCAATAAGTCCATTTTTGAAGATTTTGAAGTACGGTCTCTGTCATAACGTACAAAATGATACCTTTCAAATGATATATTGGTCACTACATATAAAGGTATATTTTTTGAAGTTATGGTCAAAAGAAGCAAAAATTTTCTTATTATTCTCTTTATTTTTCTTGACCTTTAATCGCTAATATCTCCATTTGACAAATATGGACTTATCGATTTTTGCAAACAAACTCTTCATATATATATTTTTTTTTTTCACTTGTAAAAATGAATCATTTGAGAGTTTGTTGGTAAAACCACCACATCAGTTTAAGAATCTTTGTTTAAAGCCTTGGGGATGAATTAGGACAGGATATGAAACTATTATCATGATTATTTGCATGGCTTATATGTGGTCATGTTCTAAATTTCACAAGGACTTGTGCTGTAAAGCTTTGCTGACAATAGCAACTGGAGATTTAGCGTTGACTGGTCGTTGTGGGTTGGTTTGAGAAAAATATCTCATCCGTTGTGGAAATATACAGATGTAGAATTTTGATCACACAAACAATCCAAGAAATTATGGTGGTTTGGTGTTGGTTTGAGAAATATCTGATCCGTTGCAGATACAGAATTTTGATCACACAAGCAATCCAAGAAATTTTGTGACCTTGCCGTGAAATAAGAAGGATGTGGTCATGCTTTTTATTTACCATGTTGCTGATTGGCATTGACAAGGTTTCACTCATGAGCAGGTTCACGGAACATCTGCCACTGTTGGTAGGCTTATTGTCAGGGCTGGCTTTGTACCTGCATGCCATTGAATGTTTGTTTGGGAAAATAACCATTCAGGATATGCACACATATATGCACAAAAGAACACTGCACAGTTTGTGTGTAGATAAATACACTCAACCTTGCCTACAGGAAAAACCAAATCTGGTTGGACAGAAGAAATAGCTTCAGCTAAGAGAACATGTGACTTACACTGGATTACAATCAATAGAATAATATAAAGAGGTTTTTAACTACCTATCTAAGATAGGTAGGACTTGAGAAGACATTCAATAGACCTATAGGTAGGTAGTTAAAAATAACAGGTAGAGAGATGAGATAAATAGGAAGGTAGAAAAATAGATGGTGGAGGGATAGATAAGGAGAAAGAGAAAGAGAGACAGACTTACTGATATCTATCTAAAAATAGAGATAAATCAACTGCATGTGGATAGTTTTTTTTTTCATTGAATCTTGAGGGACAAATCCGAAGGGATGTGTTTTAAAGGACAAGTCCACCTTCATATACATAAGGATTGAGACAATGCAGCAATATTAGTAGAACACATCAGTGAAAGTTTGAGGAAATTGACCAATCCGTTCAAAAGTTACGAATATTTTAAGTATCTGCGCAACCACTGTTGGAAGAGAAGACTACTACAGTGTATGATGTCACATGCGTACAACTATACAAGGAAAAATAAAAAGAGAATTCACAAAACTTTACTTTTTGAATAAAGTACACATTTCTTTGACTTGCTACTGACGTATGTTAAGGGTAATATTATTCCCCCTGCCTTCTGAAAGAGAGAAGTCGAGTGTTCTTTTGTTATGCGAGAAAAATGGAAATTTTTTGAATTTTCTTTATTCTTTCTTTATATCCTTGTACTCATGTGACATCACAAGCTATAGTAGTCTTTTCATCCAGCCGTGATTAAGCAGAAACTTCAAAATTCATAACTTTTTAGCGGATTGTCCGATTTTGCTCAAACTCTCACTGATGTGTTCTACTAATGTTGCTGCATTCACTCAACCCACATGTCTGTGAAGGTGAACTTGTCCTTTAAGCTGTTATGAACTCCCATAGACTTCTGTGCAGCATCCACGACAAGTTATGTGAGCCAGTGTTTTAACCCTTTGTGTACTTGAGTATCAACTGGTGCAAAACAGAACAGAACAGAACAAAACAAAACAAAACAAAACAAAACAAAACAAAACAAAACAAAACAAAACATCATAACATTGTACACACTGCCCAAAGTCTATGGCATGGGAAGGGTTTAACATTTTTTTTTTTTGAATTTCACATCTATTCTATCTCTGGAAGATTTTGTGTAGGGGTGTATTAAACTTTATTTATAGATTCATATAACTGTGGTCTGGACATATATGCAAATCAGATAATTGGTGATGTCATCAAGTCGCAAATATCGCATTGATTTCTACACAAAAATTTGATAGTAAGATCATGCTTTTGGTGGACGATTTGGCTGTTGTAGATAACAGATAACACACATGTACAATTTGTAGATACACGTTACACACATACTGTCTTATAACACATTCATAATATATTATTAATGTGTGAACACATACCAGTATAGATCTAGTAAGATATAGGCATATTGTGTAATATGTGTGATTGTATGATACTCCTAAGTAACTTCCCTTCTCAATTGTCAAGTAGTTCCGTCTTTTAACAAATAGTTTCATAATTATGTATGTTTATATTCTTTTGTATCGATCATATTACTTAATATTACTTTTCTTGTATAATCACACTCTTTTTGTAATTTAATTGGCAAAAATATGACTCTGAAAATAAAATTTGCTTTAAATCAAATAATTTTTTTGCGTGGCAGGTACCATCTTCCTGTGGGTCTTCTGGCCAAGTTTCAACAGCGCCCTCGGGGACTACGACACACGCCACCGCGCCATCCTGAACACGTACTTCTCACTGGCCGCCTGCTGCGTCACCACATTTGCCATCACCACCCTCCTCAACAAGAAGGGGAAAGTAGAGATGGTATGCAAACATTACATAAGATTTACACCCCCCCCCCCCCCCCCCCCCCCCCCCCCCCGCAATCTGCCGTGGTGTAAAAGCCCTGTGTGCCACATTATTCTGAGACTCGATGCATGAGCGCTCTTGGAAAACGTTATGTTTTTCCTATACCGTGTAACTTTCTACAGAAACGTTTATGCCAGATATGCAGTGAGCACAGTTGGAGAGAAAATTCCATGATTTGCTGTGGTATAAATGTTATGAAAAATTTTCTTGCAAATGACCAGCAGCTACATTATTGTCCAGCTCTGGGGGGGGGGGGGGGGGGAGGGGGGAGGGGGAGGGGGGGCATGACTCTTGTAGACTCGACTGCAACAGAAAATCTGTGTTTATTTGCAAAAACCCTGATGGAACACCACTATTCAATCATCATGTAATGCAAGCTATCTATGTGAGGAGAATGGAATTTATGAGTGACACTTTCATTGTACCATGGCATTTGCCAATTTCTTGATCGGGTAGGATGGGGTTAATTGTGCATTTGAACAAAATATGTGAATTTGGCAAGCCGTTGACTTGAATCAGGCTTACAAAAGTGGCGCATAAATTGATCGCAAAACAAACACAGAATTTGAGGTCCAAGTGATGAACAATTACTGAATTGAGAACTGGACCATTCTTTTTCCTATGGTTACATTTTGTAGGGATTCAAGTGGAAAAGACCATATAAGAAATGTTTGCAACAGTGGCGGATTGGAGGGGTGGGGCACTGGATGCCACCCTTGATTTTGTACAGGTACCTCCCCCCCCCCCCCCCCCCCTTTACAGAATTCCTGGATCCACCCCTTTGTAATGTCGTCAGAGTGTGAGAAATGTTACTGATCCAAGGATGTGTGAGCATGACAATCCATGAAAGCTGGAGGTTTTGGCAATATCAAGGAGATTTGTATTATTGCAATTGGCAAATCAATTAGTGTAGGAAGCTTCCATATCTTGGTCTTTTTCTAGGCTTTGGTAGAGACCTTCTTAATGCATCCAGATTTGATTTCTCTGCGTGCAAAAAGTCAGAAAGATGTATTCTTTGCAACTGATTGACAAATTGCCCTACATCAAGGTAAATAAGCACTGATTTGATCAGTGTTTTAGTAGTAGTCATGATAAAAATTCATGGGCGTACATACTCGAGCAAGATTTGAACCTACCACCTCCTGATCACCGGACAGGCGTCATCTCCACTAGACCACCGAGCCCAGAATATATATACCTTACTTACTTACTCCCACAGGTCCACATCCAGAATGCCACCCTGGCCGGAGGAGTTGCCGTGGGAACCGCAGCAGACCTGATGATCCAACCATGGGGCGCCATCCTGCTGGGAATTGTCGCTGGGATCCTCTCCACCTTTGGTTTCAAGATCATCCAGGTGAGGCATGGGCAGAGTCAGACCTCCCATGTTAACTTTTTTTTTGTCTGGTGAGAATGATAAGGGCGTTAAGTTGCCACTAAACCCATAGTGTTCGAGACAACTTAACGCCCTTCTCATTCTCAACTGATGATAAGCCAGTTCCTTCAACAATTTTTGTAGAATCTGACCATCACCCCCTCCCCCTCCTTACCAAAAGGATCCCACTCTTTCTTTTCACCTTTCCATCTCTTTGTTGTCCCCGCCGAACGAGTTCGAGCAGGGGACTATGAAACGGGCTCCGTACGTGTGTGTGTCCTTGTGTCCGTCTGTGTGTCCGTCCGTCCGTCCGTCCGTGTGTGATCAAAATCTTCAATTTGCTACTTCTCTGTCATTTATGAGCCAATTTTGATTCTGTTTGCTTTATATGATAGCACTACATGGGAGCTTTGAAACTTCTACACATAATTTCAGTCGTGACCTTTGACCTTGACTTTGACCTATATTGTACATTTTGCTACAAAATGCTACTCCTTCGCCATTTCTAACCCGATTTCGATTCCGTTTGCTTTATGTGATGGCACTAGGTGAGGGCTTCAAAACTTCTACACAGAATTTTGACCTTTGACTTCTTTGACCTTTGACCTTGATTTTTGACTTGTATTGTACATTTTGCTACAAAATGCTACTCCTTCGCCATTTCTAACCGGATTTCGATTCCGTTTGCTTTATGTGATGGCACTAGGTGAGGGCTTCAACACTTCTACACAGAATTTTGACCTTTGACTTCTTTGACCTTTGACCTTGATTTTTTACCTATATTGTACATTGGCTACAAAATGCTACTCCTTCGCCATTTCTAACCGGATTTCGATTCCGTTTGCTTTATGTGATGGCACTAGGTGAGGGCTTCAAAACTTCTACACAGAATTTTGACCTTTGACTTCTTTGACCTTTGACCGTGATTTTTTGACCTATATTGTACATTGGCTACAAAATGCTACTCCTTCGCCATTTCTAACCGGATTTCGATTCCGTTTGCTTTATGTGATGGCACTAGGTGAGGGCTTCAACACTTCTACACAGAATTTTGACCTTTGACTTCTTTGACCTTTGACCTTGATTTTTTGACCTATGTTGTACATTTTGCTACAAAATGCTACTCCTTCGCCATTTCTAACCCGATTTCGATTCCGTTTGCTTTATGTGATGGCACTAGGTGAGGGCTTCAACACTTCTACACAGAATTTTGACCTTTGACTTCTTTGACCTTTGACCTTGATTTTTTACCTATATTGTACATTGGCTACAAAATGCTACTCCTTCGCCATTTCTAACCGGATTTCGATTCCGTTTGCTTTATGTGATGGCACTAGGTGAGGGCTTCAAAACTTCTACACAGAATGTTGACCTTTGACTTCTTTGACCTTTGACCTTGATCTTTTGACCTATATAGTACATTTTGATACTAAATGCTACTTCCGGCGGGGACATATTTTACGCACCGCGTAATTTCTACTTTTCCTTGTTTGTTTTTGATATTGCAAAGATATACTTCAGATAAGCATTGCTTCGAATACCAATTTTTAGTTTATATATATATATATCAGGTATTTTGAATACTGTAAAACAAGATTTTTTCGCAGCATGAAATTTGTGTGAGTTACCTCTGACATTCAATGAAAATAATGTAGACAAGAACTTCAGTGTGCATTTTAATTTTGCAAATCGTGGCTCTTGTGAAATTAGTGAAATTAAAATGCATGCAAACATTCCTTGTTTTACAAAATTCTGCTTTCTGACATGAGCCTTTCAATAAACTTGTCAAGTATGCAAATGAGGGGAAAGCACAAAATCAGCAATTTTTGTGACATATACTCTTGAATGTATAGTCTCAGGTTAATCAACAGCAGGAACCTGATGATCTGCTTGTTAATACGCTTCCATACCTTTCAGACCAGTAATTGATAAACTGTACCATACACTGCCCATTTCCTCAGCCCGCCCTTCTGAAGCTTGGAATCCACGACACCTGCGGGGTGAACAACCTCCATGGTATGCCAGGAATTCTAGGGGGCCTGGGAGGCGTGGTCGCCTCAGCTCTTGCCACCACAGCTGTGTACGGGGACAGGTGAGCAGGACATGGATAGATGATGATGGTCAGATTCACTTGTCTCATCATATCAGTATTATATGTTCTTGCTTTCAGATTGTTAACCCTACAGTGAACTTTTCTGTTACAAGGAATACAGTCATAACAAAATTCTTGCTACAACGAAGTAACAATTCAGGTCCTAAAATGATCATCTCTATTATTCATATGAATTCCACTGTTTTGCTATAATGAAATTTCAATATTATGAAAGAAAACTGCGTGTCCCAAGGACTCTGTTATAACCGGAGCGCACTGTATGTACTTGTGTATCTATGCCATACATGTTAATTGTTGACCCAAGGGAGGTTTTGGCAGCTCCTCAATTTTTAAGTCTACAATGACATACAGATGCGTAGATAAATATGTTAATCCCGTTTCATACCAGAATCTGGTAGCCTGCTTATTAAGTCTATGGGCATTTTAGAATTCAGTATGGAACGGGTTAATATGTGTTAGATGGTATTATCTAAGGCGTGGTCAAATAGTTCTTTGTATATCTCTTCTTGACAGCGGCAGAATGACATCGACTTCCATGTTCTGTGTTCTGCACTGTTGATGTATCTGACAGAAAATCTATTCAAATTACTTTTAATATCATGCGTGTAGACTGTCTAAAAGCATACATATTACAAGTAAGAACAGTGGAATATTTTATCTGTTGCATTATGAACACAAATATCTGATGTGAACAAAATTTTCACAATATCTTGTAGCCACAAATAAGAGTTGCCATTTGCACCTGTGATCTATAAAGAGAAGGCAAATACTATGGATGCTCTGTTGAAATTATATTGAGAATATTTCTGATTTTTTTTTTGACCAAGTGCTTTTGTTCGTTTGCCAGCCTCAAGGAAATCTTTGGAGCTCGTTTTGATTCAGACATGGTCACTCCTGGTCCCGACGGTGATGAGATCCGGTCCGCTGGCACGCAGGCCCTGTTCCAGCTCGCTGCTCTTGTCATAACCATCGTCATTGCCATAGTAACTGGCCTCATCACCGGTGGGTGGCACGTCTCATAGCTGGGTTAACCCTTCCTTTGCAAATGAGTCAAATGTGCCGAAATTTCACACACAAACCTATGGACCTGAAATCATTTTTGCAAGCAATGGGTTAAAGGAACTATATGCAATGCAAACACATGTTGACTTGTACTTTATATGTAATTCATGATACACTCATCATCACTTATATGGCCAAAAGAATATTGAAATATACATGATTCCACAAAATTATGTTTTTTAAGAAAAGTACACATTTCATCGGCTTGTTACGAACACACATAAAGGGTAATATTGTTTACCCTTCTTTCTGTAAGAGGTACTTCAAGTGCTCTTCAATTTTGCTAAAGTAATGAAAATACAGGGGCGGATCCAGGAATTCCATAAAGAGGGGGCGTGTTTACAAAATTAAAGGGGGGGCGCACACACCCCTCCCCCCATTTTTTTCTTTTTATTTCTTTTGTTTCAACAAAAAAATAAAGGGGGGGGGGGGGCGTGCGCCAGTTGCGGTCCTCTCTGGATCCGCCCCTGAAATATGTTGAATTCTGTTTATTTCCTTATATCATTGTCCCTGCAGTGATGTCACAAACTGTTGTAGGCTTCTAATCCATCAGTGGTAGCTCTGACACTTTAAAAATTAATAAATTTTGAATGGATCATCCAATTTCCCTCAAATTTTCACTGATGTATTCTTCTGCTATTGGTGCATTCACTCAATCCACACATATTTTTTGCTGAGAAGCAAAAGGGCTTTATCGCAGTTTGGGGGATTAATGAGTAATATCGATCTCCTCTACACTATGGTAATAAATTTAGATTACTTCCATTATCAGTAAAATGTTAAAAAAAAATTAAAGCCACAAGGGTGCCTTATATACCCTATTTTGGAACAATCCCCATAAATCTGCCCGCTTTTGACTGAGTATCTATTTTTATATCATGAAAATTTATTGTTTCATTTTTATTCACTCGCAAATCTTGAAATATGGTAGTGCTCTTCTGGTTCTTAGCTGACAAATTATATTTTGGTGAATTTGTCCATCAACCCGTTGAGGACGAGTCCCTTGTATACTCAAACAAGTGTATATGGGAAATGTGTGTTGTAGCAAAATCAGCCTCAAGGGGTTAATTCTGTAAGGACTTGTTGGATGCCTTTTTTTCTGTCATCATCTACTGATTTAATTTCTCCAGGGCTCATCATGAAGATTCCATTCCTTGATGCCCCAAGTGATGAGGACCTGTATGAGGACGACCCCTTCTGGGATGTGAGTATGAATATTCATGATTTGCACTCATTTGCATTCTTCTCATTCATGAAAATGCATAAGCAGGTATTGATTTTTTTTTTTTGTATTATTGTTTCTATTCATTAGAGATTGCCACCCACCTCTTACAAAGTGGGTCTATGAGAGAAGACATTTCCTTGTGGTAGTTGATGATGACAACTCTTTTAAGATAGTGTAGGAGGGCAGGGATATCATTGGCAGAAAATGAATATTTGTGTAATAGATCTGATCTATATTTTGTTTGCAGGACAGGTAATGGATGTTTGATTTTCCAAGAAAGTTGGAAAAAAAACCCCAAAATGTCCAATCTTTTTTTTTTATTGCTAAATGTGTCGTTGGTTTAGGTTTGAGGTTAACATGTGCTCTGATCGTGAGGTAATGAAAATAATGATCAAATGAAATTTGCAAGATCCAGAAATAATGAAAAGGGGTTTGCTAAAGATGGCTCCCACCACTTACCTTCATCATGTGACCACTTTGAGGAGCTATTGGCATCGCATAGAAAAACAGATCACTAATGATCTTAACAAAAGTGTGACAGTATAGACAGTTTAGGCTGGGTTAAGAGGAGCTAATATTGCTAGATATCTTAATAATTTTCGAAAGCAGTTTGATATTATAAGAAGAATAAGTATGAAGCAATAAGAGAAGACTTAATTATCATAGAATTGTTTTGATAGACAGATTTGATTTTCTGCAATAGAGTAATATTCTTTAAATGACCAAGTACAATGATGTTTGCTCATACTATTCCAGTGAAAGCTGATATGAGAAGTGTGAAATAGCTTGAATTTAATCGAATTGAATTGAACTGAATTGAAATAGAAAAATCTTTCTTTAGGCACCAGAGACACAGTGAATTAATGTTTTGTAATTGTTTCAAACTTCTGATAAAGAATGTACTATATATTGAAACTCTAAAGTGCCCAGAACATAGAATGATTGCATAAATATAAGCTAGCGTGCATAGATATAATATGTGTTTGCATAGTGATGATTAAAATATAAAAATATGATGAAATGTTCCCATGCCTGTAAAATTTTGTATTTTTCTTTGGTACATAACTGATGTTATTACCATTGATATCTCCACAATAGTAGTCTATGTGATCTGCCCTTTTGCCCTAGGCTTTCTCTTATTCAAGTCAATCATCTTGGTCCCATTCAATAAAAAAAGAAGTTGCTATGATAGCAACTCTTGCTAGAATGGCAATGGTAATGGTAACGGCAAGAGGCAAGCTTCCTGACTGGCTGTTGCTATGGGAAGTTGCTATTCTAGCAAGAGTTGCTATCCTAAAATCTTTTATGAAATGAGACCCAGTAGTACAGTTTGATATCAATTCACTGACATTTATGACATGGTTCTTGAATATAGTTTGCAAAAAAAAAAAAATCTTTGTACCAAATCCTAGGCTGTGATTGAATATCATACAACTTAAGTATATTTGTACTGTAGCTCACTTTAAAGGTATAGCTCTTTCTGATCATATGCTATATAGTAGATGTTACATATTTATTATATTATATTCATATAGGCATGATTGATGTGATGCTAGAAGTTACCCTGAAAGCTTAATTTGGTTGATTATATTTTGATCTCGAAGGAGATGACAATGCAAAAATGAAATATTGGGTGTATGATAGATAATATTAATATAATAAATGCATGCAAAGTATTTTTTTGTGTGTGTTCAAACCAATGTGATGAGATTTTCCATACTTTGTTGGAAAATATCTCTGCTCTTCATGACTATAACTGCCAAAACAAGTTCTTGAATTCTTGGTTAAGCAACAGACCATAGTGTGCCAGTGCCTTTCCACATTGTGCTCACAATGCAATATTTACTTCATATACTATTGCATACTGGTAATCGAAAAGCTTTGCAAACTAAAATAACTTGCATTGATATTAACACTTCTCCCCCCCCCCCTTTTCAGTCTGTGCAATGCATTTAATAGAGTTTTGAAAGGTCTTGTAGTGATATGCATTCTCTACTTGCTATGACAGCTTGGAATCTGTCTCCTGTAAAAATGATATGCTTAATGCATATCATCCATATGATGCTTTGCAATGTATCTCTTGCACAATTTCTTGCGTTGAATTGACTGGATGTGAATTGACATATAGTGTAGACACCTGTTTTTGTGTTTGTAGTGCCAGCAGCCATATGTTTTAGAAATCTAACAGAAATTAACTTTCTTTTAACATGTCTGTTATTTGTGTTGTTACGTGTTTAGTGCTAAATAAGATTCTTGATATCCTTACTCATATTTCTTAAGCTTGATATCCTGCTTGCTACTTTTAAACTTTCTGCCAATTATCATAATTTTCCAGTGCTCTGTGACAAGTTTTGGGACAAAAGACAGAAAAAGCAGAACACATAATCCAGGCACATCTATAAGGTTAATCACACCCAGCAAGCCAAATTGTTCAGAATTTGACATTTGATTTCTCTTTTTCAGTTTATGCGTGGGATGAACTTCTATCCAGATTTTCAGGCTTTTCAGCTTGAGCAAGATGTTAAGTGTTTGTCATCTAACAAAGCTGATATCTTTTAGCACCAGCATCCTGGTAAAAAATTAACCTGCTCCTGCTCTGTGAAGTTTGAATGTTTCTACATTTCCTGTAATCCCCATATTTCTTTCCCTTTCATCTTCTCAGGTTATAATAGTAACATTACTTTTTCAAGGTTAAGTGACATTAGAAACACTTTGACAAGATGAAAGAGTTAAAAAAGATAACAACTTTACAACTTTTTACAACCCACAATAGAAGAATTTCCTTCACAGGATGTGAATGATTATTTAAGAAAAATCCAAACACAAAGGATAACTACAGAACTTCTAAAGTAACTTTGGAAACAGTGAGTTTGTCATCCACGTACACTGTCCACATAACACCTGAACAGGAAGGATGAACTAAATGACCATTTAGTTTTCATAGGGTAGTAAATTATACTCATTCATAGCCACAGAGGCACTGTATATAGGAAGAAGCAATAGTAATTCTGTATAAATATCAAATACATAGTGATTAACACTAGATGTGAGAAAGTTATGATGAAGAGATGCTATATACTTGCTGATGTTCTTAAAACTGCTGAAATATTGCAGCTACCTTGCCTATTCAAACTTTCCATGTGGTTGCCTCCGTGATATTTGAAACTGCTTTACAAATACTCATATAACCCTCCATTATACGACAAATATGAGTGATGTGGTATCCGCCATTGGGAAATACACTTTCCAGTCTAGGATTTGGTACATTTTCTGTTTTACTGAGGAAGTCAGAGAATAGACAAATATGTAATAAGCTCAGTGTTTGCACATATGAAGTCAAGTAATTAATGGTCTAGTGATTAACAATGCTAAGCATGAGTTTATGATGTTACAAATCAACAAAAATAAAGCAAGTGGTACTGAATGATATCAAACTGGAACTGCAAAATATATATTTTGTCACCTTTTTTTACACAATGAAAATTTCAATAAGGTCAGTTTTCTATTGGGCATAGTGTCTGTAAAAGCAATTGATCGATTGATAAATAAATAGATAAATGAATGAATAGATTAATTTAAAAAACTAATTAATTGATCAATTACATAATCAATTAATAAATCAAAAGATAAATATAGGTAGTTGATCTCTGAGGTCTTCACACCATACTCATATAACTGATGAAGTTACTGGATTTCACATAAAAAATTGCTGAACTACCGAACTAATGTGATCATTTGAAAAACTGGGACGTCAATTTCCAGGAAATACCATCCAGTGTCATAACCGCAGCAGGGAGAACCCAAGGATATCAAATTGTAGATCAACCAGCGAATGCGGTATGGCAAGAAAGAACTCTATAATCAAACTTCTTCTCACTTTTTTGATCACATATTTGTGTTATTTCTTTTCTATTCATTCCCACTACCCTCATATTTTCCTCTTTGAATCACTAATTGTACACACTATGCAAATCATATGCACAGCATGCACAGTTTTTCTCACAAATAGAACACATAACCCCCACCCCCCTAAAAAAAGATGTGTTTTTGTTCATCATCCATGATAAATATACATAAGAGGCACAACATTTGTGACAGCATTATATATAATGCACTTATCATCTTGGGGATTTTTTTCAAAGTTGTCTTATGTCAAACATATACCTGACATAGTACTTAATATTTATTCAAATGTGGTAAATTTTTTTAGTGTGATAGGCAGGTCATTTGTAGCTTCCATTTAAGTATGCCAGCTAATTAATTTGACTCAAGTATGATGGGTGGTGAATTTTGAAATATCTTCATCAATACTTATGCACCTCCATTCTGAAAAGTCATCCGTTCATTGGTTAAAGAAACTTCATCATCGTGAACAACATTCTCATTTGCTCCAGGGATGTGAGACATTACCCACACACATATATATTTCTATACATTTTTATATTAATAGATACATATGATATATGAATATGAATATATGAATTTATGAGTATAGATTAAAAAGAAATCAGATTTCCATCATATCAACATATTTTTTAGAATAAAGTTGCTCAAAAGAAAATAATTGAGATATGTATACGGGTATATGTGATATAATTGGTATCCCCAAAAATAATTCTTGCTTTTTAAAAAGTGCAATTCATTGAAAAGATTTTTAATTTCACTCTGATCATAACTCGGAAGAATAATCCTTTATATAATATGCGAGGTATCAGTGGAAAAAGTTTTGTTTTGCTTTATCTGATGACAGACATACTTTACTGTTTGAAACTGGTACTTAACCAGTTTTGTGACCAAATCCTTTGAATACTGAGGAATTTCTGAAGGATCGAGTTAACATCCAAGAGATGATCAAAACATTCTTTTAAATTATGTTTATATATATTCGATATTAATATTTCGGTTGTATTATTCAGGATACATTATTGGTAATCCTACCTTTGCCATCTTTGTGATTATTATTTTTATCACTATCAGTGAGTTATATTTACACTTATTATTCACATTATTATTTTGTATTTAGATTCATGACACATCCCAGATTTATCAAATCCATTATATTTTCACTTAATTTTGAAGTTGAATGGTGGAAACCTTGTTATGATGGACAGAACACAATATAGATTAAATTTTTATATGATTTTAGAGCAGCAGTAGATGTTCTTTTTTCCCTTCAATTTACTTTCCCCAGCTGAGCTAACAAGCCAGCAAACAAACAATTAAACATACCTATTCCCAAGAGTAAGTTATTTAAATTCCTAAGTGACGTAGAGACATTTTCTCTGACAATATATTTTTTTTGCCTCAGTATTGCCATTGTTTATGAGCATACGATTCAAAACATCTTCACATAAACAAATTGTCAGTTTTCTCAAAAGGGTTCTTTACAAACATGCATTCCAGCTACAAGTCCAAGCAAACAAAGGCAGACATGAAGTTTAACTACTAACCACAGATATTCAATTCTTATCATCAATATCATGCACACCACCAAATATCATTTTGAATTAGAGTGAGCTACCTTTCATCAATTTTTTTTTAACTTTTTGCACCAGCAGGCATGAGTGGAAAAAAAGCCACCCTCTTCCAAAAAAAAAAATGCTCATACACTGATTTGATTCTTGCTTCTCATAATAAAGTGTTTTCTCCTTTTCTTTTGCCTCCTTTGCGTGTACAACATGCCCTGATATTCAGTCTATTTCTCTATATGCTGTGTGATGTTCTATCCTCCTTTTGTCAGGACTAAAACTTCAGCAATACAAGAAATCCTTGTGAGATTTATCATAAACCTATAATGATTTCTACATTCATGGATTATACTTTGTGTGACCAAGGTTCATGAAGTTATGCACACTTAAACTTCCACTGCTTCATGTTTTGTGTGCTGCATTTGTTCAGTAAAAGAGGAATTCTATTCTTGGAGGGGAATCAAATGTAATATGTAGGATAAATGGGACCATGTTCTTTATCAGGGGATGGGGTGAGGGTCAGTCTTTACGCCCACATGAGTAACCTGTGAGACTGTGGGTGATGGTAGAGAAAGTATATTGATATATTCATAGTTATCAACAGCTCATTTCTGTGGCACTATTTATTACTTTGCACAAACATATTTTCTCATTAACCATATCACACAAAAAAATTGATTATTTTGCCATTAATCAAACTCCACTTTAAGTTGTCATTTTAATATCAAATCTCTGTATCACTACTTAAAGAGCATTTCTAATTGGTTGATTTTTACATGTTGACCAAGTGTGTGTGTACATAGTATTCTGTCTGAGAGAGTCGTTTTAACAAAACAGACCAAGCTGTGTTCTGTGTTCATTTTCATTTGTGCTAACTCGTGTCTGGATTGTAATCTTGCTTTATATTGTCTGTATGTCTGTTGCATGATTTTTTAGTGTGTGGCATTTTGTGGCACTATAATCATTTTGTGGGTCATTGAATATAAGCATTATAGCTTTGATAGCCTGAGTTGCGTAAAATCATCGTTTCTTATGTCTTTGTATTTCTTCTGCAAACATAGTTTATCAAAGAACATAAGATATAAATAGTGACACTATCATTTCCTAAGTTTGCCCTATCAGTCTATGGGATCAAAAGAAATATTTGTTGTAATGTTTATACTCTGCTGGAATAAACTATTGAATTGAATTGAATTGATGTATCTGCACGCATGTATGAGAGAGAGAGAGAGGGTGTGCATTTGACAGTTTTATATTTAACATTTTCTTCAAGACATCCTTGATGTATTATGTGGTATTGTCCATAGTTTTGACAGAGCTGAAACATTAATTTATAAAAATGTTGCTGTTGAGATTTCAACCAAGCATTGCAAAGTCCTTTATATGTGGTATGTATTAAGTTGATTTAAAAAAAAGTAAATAATGCCATACAGAGAATAAATCAAATCAAATCAAATTAAATCAAATCTAATCAAATCTGTGGCTCAAGTGATATCTAAATCTTCTCTCCATCTTTTCCCCTCCTCCTCACCCTTTCCCTCCTCTTCCACCTCCCCTGCAACCACCACCTCGCCCCTCCCCCCTCGCCCCTCCCCCAAATCAGGACATCGAGAGGGAGGACCTTGGACAGCCCACCGTCCACAATGGCAAAGAGGCTGATGCACGAGTCTAAAACGGCGCCCTCGTCTGCCTGACATGTGACAGTGCTCTTCAACAAGGCTGTGGATTTGTCCCTTGACCTGGGGCAGCTTTATCTGCCCATGGTGTCTTCCACTTTCGCTGACCCACATGGTGCCTACATTTTCCCATTATCCCACGAACATCTCACCAGTTGATTCTATTGCGGCAGATATTGTTGTCACTGATGGGATAATCAGATTGAATTCAGCAAACATGAATTGTTGCTCAGAGTTTATATTTCGTATCAACTCAGCAAGTTCAGTATATTCCAGAGAGATTCTCCATACTCTAAGTGATGTGGTGGGGTTTGTTTGTTTGTTCGTTTGTTTTTTCTTTTCAATCATGTAAGGATTTATGTATACACTCCATCACCTTGGGACAGTTGGTTCAAACCTACAATCTTAGGATAAATGCATACTGCTGCCGCACCTGTTGCAGACTGCAGTATTGTGTCCTGTATCATGGTATTATGAATACATGGGGGAAAATAATTCAGTAGAATTTTGGTATGGAAGTGATATGTGAGACACTAACATGGAGGAAAAGAACATTGAAAATCAGCTGATTGTAAATAAGTAAAATTGCATATCTTCATTATACATATTTTTGTATTTGCATAATCATATTCCAGAAATTGTGATGTACAGCTTTATGCTACTGTGTGACTACATTATCATTACTGGATTATGCATTTATTTGTTGTGGTTGTAGTTATAGAGATGCATGGTAGGAATTTAGCCGTCTTAAAAATATATATTTACTTCATGTATAACACAATTGCAGTTGAAGTAGTGTGGTACAATATCATAATGCATGTATGATATATTCCATAGTGTTATGGTAGAAAGATGTGTCTTTGATTGGTAACACATGTTATTTGCATATTGTAGGTATACTGCTCATGCGTACAACTTTGCCTTGTGCTAACAAATACAGAAAGTGTGACAAAAAGACTACTGTAGCCTTTTTTTTTTTGTCTATAGCTTTTGTTTGAATCTCTTTAAACTCTTTTGGCCCGAATTCACGAAGGTGGTTTAAATTTAAACCATGGTACAAATTTAGACCATGGTCTAAAATAAGCGTTAAATAGGCGTACCAATACTTGCGCGCATCAATGCACGTTTTTTTACTGGATGGCTGTTAGCGTACGCAATCTGTCAATCATAAATACGCAGAAGAAATATACATAAACCATGGTTTAAATTTAGACCACCTTCGTGAATTCGGGCCAATTTAACTTTCGGGCATTTAACTTTGAAACAAGTTGACTCAGAAATGCATTTAACGAAAAATGTATTGTATGTTTGCTCTGTATTCTATAATCTATGTAGTTTATTGGGTTAATAGCCCATTCAGACACACTAAGTTATTTTATATTGATACTGATATAAGATCATTCAGACACAACGTCCTAATATATGATAATCTTGTGGCATCATCTCATATCATCATTTAAGCTCATGAATATGTATGAGTCTCTCCCATGCACAGTACAAATCGTGAACTGACTTTGTGCATGGTACTTTTATATTGCAATGGATTCATTTGGTAGTTTGCCCTGCTTACATGATGTAAGAATATTGGAGCATGTAGACACAAATATGCATGGAAGAATTACAAATCATATGTCGAAATGGTGCTCGAATGATCATTTCAACATCAAAATGTATATTGATATGATGTTTCAATATGTGGCTACTCAGACACACAGAAAATCTGATAATACATTTCACTATAAGCTCATGAATATGTATGAGTATCTCCCATGCGCCGTACAAATCTTGAACTGACTTTGTGTGCCCTGTTTACATTGCACTGATTTCATATGGTAGTTTTCCCTATACTTATATGATGTATAGATATAGCGCATTTAGACACGAATAAGTATGTGTTTATAAGTATATGAATATGTATGTATTGTGTGTGTTTATATTATGGTTTAGATCATAATTTTGGGCTGAAACAACCACACATGCACATTAGATTGGAATGGTAAATCAACATTTGAAATAATGTCCCTCCAACCTTTTGTAAAATGTTCAATTTAGCACTAAAAAAGTTGCAGTAAGATTTCAGTAATCAGTCTGGTAATGGTAAATCCAACATTTTAAGTGTGAAAGTGGACAGTTATTTACTGAAAGGTTGGAGGAATGACATCATTTACAATGGTCATTTACCATTGTATTATTTTTAGAGTGTGAAGAGAGCAACCAACTTCAGATGCAAGGTAGCAGACATTGTCTAGGTGGGTGCTGTTCGTTATTCTGAAGGTTCGCTATTCAGAAGGTTCGTTATTCCGAAGGGTCGTTAATCCGAAACACGCAAATTCCCAATACCTACAGGTTCGTTAATCCGAAAATGAAAAAGGGTTTGTTAATCCGAAAATTTGTGGTGTTAGTCCGAAGGTTCGTTATTCCGAAGATTGGTCAATCCGAAAATGAAATTCGGAACAATGAACCCTCGGAATAACGAATCTTAGGAATAAAGAGCCTTCGGAATAACGAACCTTCGGAATAACGAGCTGTAACCGTCTAGGTGATGCTCAGTAAAAGCGATGGTACAGTTTGGGTTGAGGTGGGGGCTATCAGGTTTCCAATGCTTTTTGGTGATTATTTTTTTGAGGTAATTAGAAACCTCTCGTGAAATATGAAAGAGCATATAATTCTAAGAGATTTCAAAGTTTATTTGATGAAAATTGGCTTTGAAATGGCTGAGATATCCAAGATTAAGCAATCCTAATAAAAGGTGGGACCCACCTTTTATTAGGATCACGGTGTTTACTTTATTTTGGATATCTCAGCCATTTCAAAACCGATTTTCATCAAATAAAATCGAATACCTCTTTGATAGATTTGCGTGCTCTTTAACATTTTCATAGCATGGTTTCTAAGCATCTCACAGAAATTTAAAAGCTGCATCCTCACTTCAACCAAAACTATACCAACCCTTTAAAGGAGTTTGATTTTTTTTAATGATATCAATGACCTGAGAAGGTATTTTAAAATCTTTAAGACATCGGCGTTGTCACGTGTGAATTTCCCTTTTCTTACACGTTGGTGAATATAACAAGAGAGGTTTGAACTATGACAAAAGTAGAGAAAAAAATCCAAAGCGAGGGATAAAGGCAAAGCAAGAGAGATTGAGAGACTACTGCCTTCCTGGTTTAACCCATCAAATACCAGGAGTTGAATTTTTGTGCTGTTTGTGCTGTATCTTTTTCATCATCATATGCCACTACCATTCCATTGTTACTGTATCATTAGGCAGAGAAGAAAGCGGCCAAACGTGGAAGAATCTATATTGTATCATGGTTATATCAATTGAAAAAAAAATGTACATAGACATTCGTGCTGTCATGCAAGTATTAATGAGTATGTTATTTCATATCCAGTGCATACGCACAGTCGGGAAGGAAATAAAAAATGTATATTGCCAAAGGTCCACTAAGGAAGTCTTTGGGTTGGATGTCCATAAGAAGGTACATGTAATGTTTTTCAAATATATACGATGAAAAAAAAATGTTTCAAGGAGAAATGGATAAATCTGTTTTGGCTAGCAATGTATGCGTTATTGGCGATGGATGTCTGTACATTTTTTTTTTTTTTGGGGGGGGGGAAGAAAAGGGGAAAGAACTTGGAAAAAAGGGGGATCAAATGGAAAAGAAAACTGACAGAAAGCTGAAGGTAAATGATGTATCCAATAAAGTAATTTGTTAAATATACAGTACCATGTTTTATAAGTAATAAAAATGATTATTCTATATTGGTCTTCGGTAATTCTTTGTCTCATTCTTTCTTCAAGAAGAAAAGCTCGAACTAGTGGAAAAAACAGACCTAATTGTTGGAGTCCTGTTGTCCAGCAAGTTGCGGTTCCGAGCCATTACTTAGAGGAATTCTGGACCAGATAAAAGTTAGTCTGCAGTGAAAGAGTAGAATGCTAAAACTGAAAACATGATTCAAATCGGAAAAAGGAAATTTTATATTTATACAATTGTGAAGTTTCACGAATTTTTGCTGAACAGTTTTCGGACAGTTGCTACATGTATTAAAAATGTACATGTGTGAGCGAATAATGTCATCACAACAACAATTTTCCATTGCTCGTGTTCAAAAATCGAGAAAAAAAAATCTGCTTTAAGAATAATTAAATATTTTAATGTTATTCCTGGCTAATAACTTAGTGAAACATAACAATACATTTATTATTTCATAATGTCAGTTATCTTTATTCGATATTTATCAAGTTTTCACGGTTGTGCTTAAAAAACTCAACCCGTTCTTTTCAGACTAAACTTTCAAATGGTTCGGAATTTTCCGTGAAATCTTCATAACTTTTGAGCGGATTGCCTGATTTTCTCAGAACTTCATTGATGCATTCACCTTATACACATACATGTTGGAAATATTTGGATATCATTTATCTTTTAATGTCAATTTATCAAATTCAAGGCCAAATTATATCTCAAGTTTCATGTGTTTTCGAGAAAATGCCATCTCAATATCATAGGACATGCATGCGAATGTCTAGCCAACATTTATTTATCAAAGTTACGAATGTTTTCGTCTGCAAACAATATGTTGGGGTAAATAGTGTGCGGGTCTGTGTTTGCGTGTGTGTGTGTGTGTGTGTGTGTGTGTGTTTGAATCATAGAGATTTCTATGGTTTGAATGTGTTTCGTGCACGGGAGAATGGGCACTCTTTCAGCTCGCCGAAAGAGAGAAACTATGGGGTCTATTTTTATATTGGCATCTTCTTACAAACGCATCGTCAAATTCGTCATCAAACTTGACAGGTATTATCGCTGCGGTGATAGAATATTCATTTTAATTCGTATACCCAATAGCTAAAATCCTTTATTTGCCCATGCGCCATACAGAACTCTCTCGTATCCTTAAATAATACATTTATAATCTTGTTTGAAATAGACACTGCTTTGATTAATTGCCTTCAGTTGTTTATTTCTCCTCTCTTGTGCCCCCTCCTCTTTCTACCGCCATAGACAGGATTAATATGCCTGTATGTCCTATCGTGGAAAGGGTTGCCATTTTTAGTGATTTGCTTTTTACGATTAGATTCGGAGAGAGTAATGGTGTTCAGTACAATCTACTGGAGATACATATTGTATATGGCGTCATTGTCATCATTGTCACGTCAACCAATCGTTGTCGGCCAACTTCACCGTGTTCTGATGCAATTTTAACCGAATGATCATGCATTGTTCATGTTACCTTGAATGAAATATGCGTTATACCGGCATGACTAGCCTACATCTTTTCATTAGCCAATGTGAATGAGCTCATTGAGCCATGGAGCATGTGACTGCAACATGCCTTAGCCCCGATTTAACAGAGCCTTTCAAACTAGAGTTGCCGGGTAGTGTCCGGGTAATCTTTTCTCCACCCTGCCTGTTAAAACGGTCCCTTTGCGCGTAAAAACTTTCTGTTCTGAGTATATTCCCTTAAAAAAGAAATATATATATATATATATATATATATATGATAATAATAAAAAGAAGAAGGAGGAGGAGGAGAAAAATAAGAAGAAGAAGAAGAAGAAGAAGAAGAAGAATCTTTAGAACAAGCCACGTGACAACAGACAGCCGACAGAGTGTGGGGATAGCCATTTGACGGAAAGGGGAGAGAGGAGGGGGAAAAGGGATTTTCATGTACAGTGCACTATTGTTATAACGAACACGGTTGTAACGAAATTCTGGTTACAACGAAGAAAAAAATTCATGCTGCAACATTATTCACTTTATGCATTATTTATTGTTTGTTCGGTTAAAACGAAATTTCGACATAACGAAAGAAAACTGCCTCTCCCATGTTGCAAGGACCTCAATATAATGGAGTCCCCCATAATGACCATTGATATACTGGCTCGACATTGGCGGTGGCAGATGGCCCTGCCCCCCCCCCCCCCCAAAAAAAAAAAAAAAGAAAAAAAAAAGAAAAAAAGAATGATGTCGGATCACCAAACAATCGAGCAAGTAAGATTCGAAATAGATTGCAATGTTTCAATAGAGCCACTATTCATTTGCAGGCCACCAACATTAATGATTTAATGCCCCGCGATCTAGTCATCAGAAAGAGAGAGAAAGAAAAAAAATATTCTGCTTAATTCTGTAATTTGAGATACGTGCGATTAAAGCTGCTAAAAAAACAACAGCAATCAAGATGAGGAAATATGGGATGATTTTATTCATGACTTCAAAAATATTCCTTATTAAGTAACAAGTAAGGTATGATTGCAAAGGGTTTTATTTTGTTCCATCTGATGATGAATTTCCTTTAAAATGTTTTTAAACATGGCGTTCAACACATTTTGCGACCACACCCCTCATAATGTTACTTAGAACGGCACAATCCAACATCTGTAGGCATATTTAACTCGGAAGAAGTGGCGTTTTTGTATTTTAGATCTGTTGAAGGATGTACCGAGTGATCTCATTACAATAGGACGTGTTACGTCAGCGGCAAGAAAGTTGAAAATATAGACTTTAATTCATTGAAAATCAATTCAAGGTCAAGGACAAGAAGAAGAAAAAATGTTACAAAAGGCAAAATGTTATTAATGCATATTCAATTGATTATTTTCCAGGGCATTTGACACAATTGATTACGATATTTTACTCCAAAAGTTATCATTATTACGGAATACGTGGGAAGGCCTTGGAGTGGTTCAAGAGTTACTTAGGAAATAGAAGACAATTTGTTTTAATCGAAGACAATTATTCAGTAATAAGAGAAGTAAGTTCCCACAGGGAAGTTTGTCAGGCACCTGACGTACTTTCCTTTATCCATTTTGCTGACGATACCAATGTATTTTTTGCCTACGATGATGTTAATTTTTTTGTTCAAAAAGTCAATTCTGAATTACAAAAAGTGAATAATTGGGTCGAGCCAATGAATCATTGTTGAATGCCCCCAAAACGAAATAAATCATAATCATGATTTGTAGTAATACTGTTGACACTTTTAGTACAGCTATAGTTTTGGATGATTTTCATTTAGAAAGAGTTTCACATTTTAGATTCCTTGGAGTTATTGTTGATGACAAACTATAATCACATTATCACATATTGATTATATTTGCAGCACAATCTCGCGTAATATAGGCGTTATAGATATAGAATGAAATTGTATATCCCTCAAAAAGTCATTACTTATGTTATATTCGTCATTGATATTGCCTTATCTTAATTAGGGTGTTTTAGTTTGGAACAATACTCACCGGAACCTACTGGATAGAGTGTCCCTTCTACAAAGGAAAGTTCTCCGTGTCATCTGTTATCCTTAAAGTACTTTCTATTGCAATTTTATGATCCTACAGAATTGAATTAGCCTGTTGGCTTATTGTAATTCCTTTTCGAAGAACTTGGAGACACTCACAGAGTAGTGTTACGACCAAAATCACACTGAGAATGATCGCACAAAAGAAACCATCAACTAATGTTCAGGCGGTTTATTAACAGTGATATTGTGGGTACAGACTGGTAATCGGTTTTCACATCAGTACAACAATGATCAATAGAAACAGTTACAAATCGGTAATGGAATCACTTACATGCATCCAAATCTTAAATCTCACAGTTGCTACAGGTCCCTGGTAGTGTCCAGATACGATGTTCGATGCACAGATGAATGATCCGCGATGCACCGATGAATGATTCCTTCTACGTAAATCCAGAGGCACAGGTTACAATAGTCCGCGTTATAATTCCAGGGTATATGTCCACAATAGATCCACGGTATAATGTTCACAGCGAAATGTGCAGAATCCAACGACCACGTCCAGTCGATGCGTTGAATGATGATTCACTTTATAGTGTCCAGCGAGGAATCCAGCCCGTCACAGCTTTGCCGTAGCAACGTCCATTGACATTAAAATATGGAGTCCAATGAAGGCACATTAATTCTCTGCAGGCAAAATGTCTCCCAGGCCTTATCTCCATAAACATAACAGGTCAGCAGGTAACACTGGACTGACTATAACAAGTCGCTTCAGAGCCAGAAGTGACGTAACTCTCAGAGCAGAGGTGTTGGGTACTCTGCTTACTGCAGAATTTCTCTGGCTTATATACTATCCATTCACCCCCTTCTAGCACATTCTGTAACTCTCTCCAACCTGGGGCTACACACCTGAACATACTGGCAAGTCCTAGTTCCAGGAAACCTGGATGACTCACTGCATAACATCGTTGCCAAAATTAACTACCAATCACATTGGGCTACAGGGACAGTGCCTCCCTCAGCCAAACATGTAAGCACTTCCCAGAACATTCTGGAATGGGTGAAATCATTCTAAATTGAGTGAGCTATAATGTATTTCCTGTTACATGCATGTACTGTATAGCTACATTGTATACCACCTAGAAAATTCTCCTCTGATCTGGTCAGCCTGTATGTACTATATCTATACCACATAGAATGTTCTCCATTAATCTGGTCAACCCGTGTACATACACATTAAAACAACCATGCTAACAGTACATCATACATATGTACATAACTACTAGTGTGTACATAACTACTAGTGTGTACATTTGTGACAGTAGATTTGATTTGATTACCTCTGCATCTATTTCTCTCTATTTCTCTATAATTCCATATCATTTTCACGCATCCCATTATTTTTTCGATATAATTCTGTCGAGGATCGCTGGATCTGTAATGCCTTTCTGTATCACGTTGTATTGTCTTCTTGTTATGTTTAATCTTGTCTCATCCTGTCTTGTCTTTTAGTCTCCCTTTATTAGTTTCGTCGTCCCAGTCTCTTTTAATGTTTATTCGCGTGTGTATGTATGTTTGTTTATAACTGTCTTCTTAGTGGACTTCCAGACTTTTTTCTGACTTTTTCCCCAGCCTTTTTTCCCTCTTTTCTATTCGACATTCCGTACATGAGGGGCCCACATTCTGCAAGCTTTGTCTTTTTAGTGGGTCCCTCCATTTTTCGATGTTTTGCGTATTGTTATCTCGTCCTTATCACTTTAGTCAGTCAATTTTCATGATGACGTATTTGTTACTCCAAGGTTCCACGATTATATTTTCTCAATTTACTTTGTTTTGATTATGCAACCTTATTCTCTGTTACCAAAGGAAGTGAAATGTTTATGTTCTTTTCGGAAATTTTGAATTGAATTGAACTGAATTGAAATGAATATGGGTACAACCCCCAAAAGAATACGATCCATTCCGAAAAAAGAGGACACGCTTTTGCATGTTTGGGCAAGATACCCTGTGCATATTTAAGTGCGCCTTTTTGCCGGGGGTTGTCTCGTCCCTATGTGGTGTGGCCCGTGATGGCGTGGTAAAGAGAAACAAACAAACAAACAAACAAACAAACAAACAAACTAACTAACTAACTAACCTGCAGGAAACATAATGTAGGAGAAAAGAAAACGCTGTTCAGGGGAAAAAAACAAAAACTTGACCATATTTTACTCCCTAATGGCACCATGATGATGATGATGATGAAACAGTATTTATATAGCGCCATTTATAATTGTGATGTAGAAACATTCAAAGGCGCCCAATCATTAGCACTTGGGGAAAGGGCTGAAGTGTGAAGAGGAGAGTTCGCATAACACAGTAAAAGGGCATCTGTGTTTGCATATTGATAGCCTGTTTTGTCCCCCCCCCCCCCCCCCCACCCAGCTCCGCAAGCTCGGCGTTAAAAACAAAACAAAACAAAAACAAACACCAAATGAAAGCAAATAATATTGCATGTCATCGGACTAAAATGTGCGCAACGCGTATGTGCACACCGCTCTCAGTGAATTAATGTTCGTACAAGTGTATCGCCTGTTACCATTTTACTCGATAGCAGCGACACGAACATGTCAAGGTATCGGTCTCCCTTGAAAGGGACAACACAGAAATAGTTTGACTTCGTTACCTTTTTGCCGTCACGTAATAAAGTCAACATTGCCAAATTTTGGAACGTCCATGTTGTTTGAGCCTTTTCAATAATTGTTTTCATCGATTCGCTTGTTTCTCTGCTCTTGTGAGCTCCGAATCGCGGTGTTGTATTACAAAGAATATTATCCCCGAAGATGGCACAGGTTTTTGTGCGTTGTGCCTTGATTGTCGTCATTCTGCAGCACCTATTGGGTAAGTTTGAATTCCATGTAGACCTATGTGACATGTTCAAAAACCGAATAGAATGAATTTAACGTCCGCCACGAGTGTCCCCATCAAGGCAGGGCTTGGCAGTAGAGGTGGCCCAGTGGCCCCGTTGCCCTGGACCCTGTTTTATAAAGAGTTTATATAATTGATTGTATAGTTGATTGCTATCATAAGTCTATGGCATCTTGTGTAGTAAGGGAATTTACAATCGATTATGTCATTTGATTAAATGGGACCCTGGGCAATCAAAAATGTATCTTGGGCCACCATAGAATCAAAATATAGTTTTTGTAGTTCTGTCATGCAACTAAATTTCAGGATGGGATGTTATTTTTCTTTTCATTTTGGGTCACCAAAAATTGAAATTTAAAGATTTCTGTGGCTTTCAGTGGCTCTAATGGGCTAAGGGAGTAAGCATTGTAGTGTTATATATAGCTGCCTGTCATACCTGTGTGTGTGTGTGTGTGTGTGTGTGATTGTGTGTGTGTGATTGTGTGTGGCATGACTTCGTTTCGAGATCACGTGTATAAATCGTTGTCTGTATGACTCGTGGGTGTCGGTTTCGTGACGTGCACCCCTATGAACATGGGCAAACTACTCGTACCTTGTGTACCCTTCTTAAAGGACAAGTTCACCTTCATAAACATAAGGATTGAGAGAATGTAGCAATGTTGGTAGAACACACCATTGAAAGTTTGAGGAAAATCAGACAATCCGTTCAAATGTTATGAATTTTTAAAGTTTTTTTGCAGTACCCGCTGGATGAGAAGACTACTGCAGTGTATGAATAGCTTAGATGTCACATGCGTACAACAATATAAGGAAAATATAAAGAGAATTTCACAAAATTCCATCTTTTGAAAAAACTACACATTCCCCTGACTCGTTACCGACAAATGTTATGGGTAATATTATTCCCCCTGCCTTTAGAAAGAGGCAAGTCAATGGCTCTTTTATTATGCGAAAAAAGTGAAAATATGTTGAATTTTCTTTTACATTTTCTTTATACTGTTGTACGCATATGACTCACAAGCTGTAGTAGTCTCCTCATCCAGCGGTTCCAACACAAAAATTAAAAAAATTCATAACTTTTGCATCGATTGTCCAATTTTCCTCAAACTTTCACTGATGTGTTCTACTAATATTGTTGCATTTTCTCAATCCTTATGTTTATGAAGGTGAACTTGTCCTTTAACGTGACATTGTGATTGTGTACATCATTTGGCAGTGTTTGACATACCTTTCCGAACTTGAGTGGAACACCTCGTGTACCCATCTGAACATGGGTGCACAATCGGTAGATTTTGTGAACCATTATTTTTTTATTAAACCTTCTGAACTTGGGCGAACCATTTTGTGTAACTTTCTGAGCATAGGTGCATTATCTAGTGTGTACCCGTCTTAACATTCGCGAAACTTTTTTTTTTTTGGTCTGCCTTCTGATAACCCATTTAATGTCAATGTAACAATCTGAACATGCATAGACGATTTAACAATGTTTGGTGTAGGTCTACCCTTCATGCCCTTGTTAACTTGGGTGAACCGTTTGGTTTAAATTTCTAAAGTCAATTGGTGTATAGCCTACCTTTCCGAAAATGGGTGAGAAATCATTTTGATGCATCCTTCTGGACATGTCTAAAGCATTTGTTGTATACAGTATCCTTGTTAACACGGGTAAGCTGTACACTGGTGTACCCGTCTCAACAATGGCATGAATGGTGACCGATTTGATGCACCCACAAGTGACACAAATGATCACCCCTCTGAAAATCCACTCAGATAGCGAAACACGAGTACATTGTATTATTTGTGCAATTTTTATACAAAATACAGATATACAAAACACCGACACTGCATGCATTTTCGCAAATATGAGCGATGTTTGATTGATAGGTAAAAGGAGCCGGCCAGCCAGCCAGCCAATCAGCGATCTTGCCCCCACGCCTCCGTCCTAAAAGGGAAGCGAAACCGCTTAAATATGGGGCCCTTTAAATATGGGGAAGGGAGTCCGAGTACGGGGACTGTCACAGCTGATTGCTTCCGCGTATTCTCGGTCTTCCCGTCGTGTATATAGCGAAAACTCCCTAATTCGTGGCGTGACGTTGTCTGCTGATTCGCTGAATTGTATAAATTAAGTAGAATAACGTACATTACGAAAGTGAAAATGGGTGTGGTCATATGAGGTGTCACTTAGCGTCGGCTCTCATTTCGGCCTCTCCGCCTTTATGTCAATGATATGTCAAATTCTTCTAGCATCCTTTCATTTTTATTATTTGTGGATAACACTAATGTGTTTTTATCTGATTCTGATTCTGATCGATTAAGTGAACTAATGAAATTACTTCATTGGATAAGAGCGAACAAACTGTCAACTAATCTGAAATTGAATGCCTGATGTTCGGTAATTCTCTGGAAAATTTACCGAGAAATATTTTCCTGGAAGACACAATCATAGAAGAAGTATCTTCCATCAAATTTCTAGGCTTGATTCTGGACAATAACCTGTTAGTGGTTCAAAATAGTTCTAAAATGTGAGTTAGGGATAAAAACAACCAACGTTAAATGTTACTCAGCGCAATCAATGTTATAAAGTTTGTGTTGTTAAATATACAAGTCGAGAATAAAAGTTATTTTAAGATCGTTTCTAGATTAAGCCGTCTACAGTTGTGGTTAATTAAAAAAAATATTTATATCTCCTTATATTTTAGGCTTTATTGAGACTTTTTTATATGGGAGGATGTTTTGTGATATAAATGACCTATATATGCATCAAATATGATAACTCGAACATTTTGTAATCACTACTCCCAATGGTAAACGGTACCTTTAAAGGGATGGTATAGTATTGATGGAGATGTCGATTCGTATCTCCATCAATACTATACCATCCCTTTAAAGGTACCGTTTACCATTGGGAGTAGTGATTTTTGTGAGATTTAAAAAAAAAATGCTTATGAACTAATACAGAGCATACAATTCTATGAGGATTTCAAAGTTTATTAGATGAAAATCGGTTTTGGAATGGCCGAGACATCAAAAAATGAAGTAAAACAAAGCCATCCTAAAACAAAGCGCATGCCGGTAAAACAAAGTACATACTTTTTGGATCAAGGCAACGCACGCAAAACCTTCCTAATATGAAACTTTCAGTTGACGATACAGAGATCGAAATAGTAACAGAGTTTATGTATTTGGGTGTGCTGCTAGATGAACATTTAACATATGAAAGACATGTAAGTTATACCGCAAAAAAAGATATCCAAGAAGATTGGTTTTTTTTTAGAAGAACAGCCAAAGAATGTGTTCCAAATAAAGATTTTAGAGTATTGTGCAATGCGCTCATAATGCCCCAATTCGACTATTGTGATCTTGTATGGTCAAATTGCTCTTTGGCTCTATTGAGAAAATTGGATTTGTTGCATAATAGAATGGCGAGGATGATACTGGGTGCCATGCTCACCCTAGAACACACATTGTTGATTTGTTCAGGAATCTAAAGTGGAAAAACCTTCAAGAAAGGAGACATGTTCATAGAATGTGTGAGGTATTTAAGTGCGTTAACAACATCGCGCCTCCATATCTGTCACAACGCTTTGCGAAGCCTTCACACACAGTGGGTACTAGGTCAAAGACAAATGCATCTCTATCTGAAGGTGGTTGTCAAATTTTGAATAATAGTGGCAAACGCACTTTCCAGTACGTGGGTACCAAAGAATGGAACAGCCTCACACCTGAGCAAAGGCAACTAAATACAATCAATGCACTACGAGCATCAATGTAAAAACAGTGTAATCCGATTTATGTGCTTTGTTTCTCGATTGTAGCAGATTTAGGTAGTATTGACGTTTGTTTGTAAGCCGTTCACATTTACTTTATCATGCTTTCGGAGTGCCTTCCCTTCTTAGCCCCTCCTTCAGTTATCTCTTTCTTTCCGTCTACTGCCTTTTCCTTCATCTTTCTTCTTCCTCTGCAATCTTCTTCTTCTTTTCTTCTTCGTACTCTGCCCGTTTACTGCTACTATATTAAATTGTGTAATGATTGGAATGATTTTGGGAGTAAGAAATCACATTACACTTTATCAGTTTATTCATTGTGCATTGTTTTTTTAAGGAGCATTTTATTTTATCATATACTTACGGAAATTAATATATGATAATTTTAGAGATGTATGTGCAATATAATGTATATTTCTAATGATGTATTCATGATTATGTTTAAAGACATTTTAAGTTTATTGTTATTTATTGTGTAACTATATTTTGAATCTATGCTTTGTCAGTTGCAGTTTTATCTGTAAACTTTTGTTTTTAAATGTTATGTATTGTATTTTTATGCTTTTACCCATCTCAGTGCAGGGCCCTCATTGAAAGCAGTTTTATAACTGACGAGGCTACCCTGGTTAAATAAGACTGGAAATAATAAATAAATAAATAAATCTTAATAAAAAGTGGGTTCCACCTTTTATTTGGATAGCTCTGTTCTGGATATCTCAGCCATTTCAAAACCATTTTTTTAAATCAAATAAATGTTGAATCTTCCTTAAAATTACTTGCTCTTTTATATTTCATACGAAGTTTTTCATTATCTCATCAAGAAATGCTAGAAAGCTAAAGTTAGGTCTCAACCAAAACTCTACGATCCATTTAATGTTTGTCGATGTTTGTGCATTCACGTTCGCTCTCGATGCCGGCGAAGATGACTGCTATGTTGCGGCCGCAGCGGGCGTGGACATATGCCCGAACCTCCGGGGGAGACAGCTCTGCGGCAACATCACCAGTCCAAGCGGAGAGGTCATTCAGTTAGTGCCCGCCATCCTGGACTCGTCCCACGGGCCGCTACAGGGGCAGGTGGGGTGCAGGTTACCGGATAAGATTCCAGCACGAAGTACGTTCAAAAACCTTCCATTTTCATTGGGGTTTTTTTTTTCTTCACGAAATATCCTGTCTTGGGAAGCGGTTAATACTGATAAGCAGATGTAAAGGGTTCACCGTTTTTTATTAATGTCGATAAAACTTAACAATGTAGCATGTAACAAAGACTATGTGTTAAGGGTCTTTAAGAAATGAAAAGGGGACTCTAAAGACACACCTAATCATACTAGTGGGTACAAAAAAAAAAATGTGTTCTAGTAAAACTGCTAAAATCTCAATTTCCGATTCGTCTTATGATCTCAAACTTTCAGAGCATAATGTAGAATAATTCGTGAAGAAGACTCGCTTTTTCAGAAAATACGAAACACTCTAGATTGACTAGGTTGACCCATTTCACCTATTTTGAGTCCTCATTATATGCAAAATCAGCGTGTGCGACTTTTTGTTCGTTTTGTGGTGCCCGGTCACATAATATAGACCAGACGTGAGTGTAGGCTGCTATCTGGATTGAAAAGAAGACAAAAGGCACAGACTATAACAACAACAACAACAACAACAACAACAACAACAACAAAGAAGATACATAACAATGTATAGATTCAGATTAAGCTACAAGCAAGTTGACGATATCATGCTCTCACAATATCTTATTCATTTCATATACAGAAATGACAAAAATCTCATATTTCAGCTTTATGAATGTAAAACTTGTCTTAAAACTACCCAAAATCTTTGTTGACTCTGATATAATCTTGGTATGGAAACATACTCTCACTTGTGTTAGCATAAAATACATTTTTTCCCCGAATTTCATATATACCATAAACGAAAAAATAATTGTGAGGGTTTTTGAATAATCAACTCACTCATTTGAATATTCATAAGGACTGGTCAAGAAATGTTTTTAGACAAAAAAAAAATTGAATTATGAAATGTCATATCTTCCTTATTTCTTATCCGCAATTTTTGTCATTTTTAAATTATTCTATAGGGAATAAGTTTCTCTTTCTTTTGAAGCTTATTCATCTTGGGGGTGGATTTCTTTAAAGACAGTATCAAGAGAAGCAGCAGGCACGTCCCTGTGTGCTTACTTATTTTCAACAACTTCACCGTCTGTGATGATTATGACTGATTTAAACATCACGCTATTGTTTGAAGCGTATGTATATGTTCAAGTTCAAGTTGAAGTTCATATTTATTCGTTTTTTCCACAATATACAAACATAAATCTCACTTTCTTAAGTGACAAAAACAATGCATACAATTGTAAAGAGAAGACAACAATAATAGGAAAAAAACTAACAGTAGCGATACATTGCAATATTTGCTAAGATAACGAAAGTGAAATAGTTTTCAATATATGCACTGTGTGATCACGATTCAGAATTTACCTTCGGAATCTATATTCCAAACAAGTGACACAAATGATCAAACACTGTCAAAGGCTGATGTGGTCCTAGATTTTTTATCACTTTCTTCCTAATTTCACTCGTTTACATAAGATACCCGTATACAGAGTATGATTTATACAGATTATATGACAAAATTAAAATCCCATAACTTTCTTATTGTAAAATAAAAATTCCCCCTCTCTCTTTTATTTTGAGTTGTTCACTAAAGTCAATTTCAACGAAGAAGAAAGGTTCAATGTATATTAAGGGGATATTACAGTAAACCTGATTAACTTTCATTTTGATGATATTGTTTTAAAATGCAAACCAGCGGTAAACTTAAACGTGTTGACGTAGTTGTCACCGCTTTTAGTCAGTTTATATACTGTGATTGACATCAATGCGTCGTACAATCACGTGACAATTCCAAAAACCATAATTTCCCTCCTAGATTTTTTTTTCTTTTGCCTCTCTCTTATGGTAATCTCACCATTCTTGTCAACGCGAACGTTAAAAGTGGAGTTTCATTTATTACCTAAATTTAATTTCAATTAAAACCGGGCAGCTCAAAATCAAAATGCCTTTCAAAATCCAAATTCATTAAAGTTTAAAAACATCGTCATTTGGAAAACAATTCTGATGGCAAACAGTTTCTCCGTAAAGTGTGCTCTTGAATGCAGGGTGTAATTATTAATACTTACATTTTTTTCCACGCACCTAAAGTGCACATCCAAGGACATGACCCCATGATATTATATACCCTTTGTAAAACACAATTGATTTTCTTATCGTTTATTTAGTTACACATGTAGTTTTGTAACTCTTCATGTTCGGGACCCAGATTAATTCAGCAGAAGCAAAAAAAATGGACAGGAGCAATTTAATTAAAATAAAAGCCACGAGACAAATTTCAGTCGAGGCTGTGAAATTAGTCGCAACTGCACACAGCGAATCTCACGTTATTCGAATAAAATGGTCCTATACAGTACGAATAAAAAAAGGTAATCCAACTTGGGAGGGTTACTATTTTATAATTGCCAGCTATGGGGAGCTCAATATTAATTGTATGGAAAGGGGAACTCTTCTTCTTTCCACAGATACCTAATTATGCTGACAAACGTCATGCATGACTGAGCACATGAACTTTAAAGACAACAATGACAAATTGCTTTTTTTTCTTCCAAGTTTGCGTGTTATTGTGAAGGAACAATGCATGTCTCACTGCATGGATGATTCTCAGGCCAGCCTGCACGACTGCAGATTCGTGTTTATGGTTTCTTCTAACCTTTTTTTGTTGTTGTTGTTCATAACGTTCAACATGGCCTCGTTGTCGATAACTTGGTCCTTCTCATAAAGACTAAAACATTATCTATTTTTCTCTCTTCATATACTCAAGACATGGTTTGTCACTGGGAGCTATGTGTTGAATATAAACAGAGAAAAAATCGACTGTGTGGGTTGGCCTCTGTGGGAGCGACCAAGTTATTGGACAGATGGCCATGTTACAGGTTATATGGACCATAAAATGTTAGAAAAACGCTAAACACAAACCTGCATTCGTACATGCTGGCCTACTTGGCCACTTTCATCGACAGTGAAATATGCACTGTTCCTTCACAATAACACGCAATCTTAAAAAAAAAAATGCAATTTGCTATTGTCGTCTTTAAAGTTCATGTGCTCAGTCATGCATGACTTTGTGGACATCATTAGGTATCAGTGGAAAGAGAAAGGGTTCCCCTTTCCATACAGCTAACATTGGGTTCTCCCTAGCAGACAATTATGAAAAAGTAGCCCTCCAAATTTGGATTACCTTTTTTTTTTAATACGCACTGTAGAAACACTCCGTCTTACGTGAACTTTGATTTACACAATAGAATATTAATTCACGCATGCTTAAGTCATTCAACTTGGCAAATATTTCGATTTATTCGAGGTTGAAATGTGTGAAAGACATGAGCTGATAACTGCATGCCGCCCTAGTCTTACATTGACCTTCGGATAAAAAGTAATTGCTAATTATTATAGGCCTACCTTTTGTTTTCACGCAATAAAAGAAGAAATATGGTGTGTTTTAATGAGAAGGGTTACTTTCACCAGAAAGGCGTTTTATATATACACTCAACCAAAAAAGAAAGTAAGTTCCCCCTAGCATGTTTGGATATATCTCAAAAAGCATTTTACCGATTTTCATAATTCAAACGGGATTGGATTGGGAATTTTATTACTCATAACATGAATGGCATATCATTGCCACCAGATATCATTATTGGTGTGAAAATGCATGAAAAAATGTTGCACTTTAGTGATTTGCATTGACTTTTAGACAAATAATCAAACAATCACGCATGATTCTGAATTTTTAAACACAGTTTATTGCATATTTTTCTATCTCTTTTTTTTCATGAGCATACAGTGAAGTATTTAATAATTGATATGTCCATTCCCCATCCGCTTCAATGACCAGCCGGCATCTCTTCCTCATACTGTTAACTAAAGTTTGTACTTGGCGCTGCTCAATGTTGGCCCATGTTCTCTGCAAGATGCGCTGAAATTCTTGCAGTGAAGTGTCATCTTTCACATTCATATTGGAAAGGCCTGTTGTTTAGAAAGTATGCATAACATCTGTTTAATAGGGAAGCACATTGTACCTGAAGACACTTCATAAGTTGTTCATCACTGCAAGCGTATCCAAAAACCCACTTTGATCATAGTATTACAACCTTTATTTGGCATCTAAGATTGATATTATGACCATTCTAATTACTTTCTGTAAGACGACAATGATGAAATGAAAAAATAATAAAACAGATCTGCGTCTATTAAAACAATTGAAGAAATGCATTTTTAACTAGGGATTGTATTCGTGTCAAACTCAGTGAGTCAATAATATAAATGGCATACATTATGACCTCTCTCTAATGTATATGATAAATATCAAAACCTATTGAATTAACTTGTAAATTATCGTCCTAAACATGTGAAGATATTTAAAATTAAGATGCGCAGCATGAGTATAAGATAAGAGACGTTTTGTTTAATAACCATCAATATCCAATAGATAGAAATGCACATAACACTCTCTCCCTCTCTGTTTCTCTCTCTCTCTCTCTCTCTCTCTCTTTACATGTATATACACATATATAATTATGCATATATAAACATGTCAAACTCATGCATATGCATATTTATATATAATCATATATACATATAAGAAAAAGCAATGGCCTTCGTCGCCGATAGCGGCTCCAGAGCCATCTGGGCGTCGAGTCTCGACAATCTCAACTTCACGAAATTCATCGAGGAGGGGCAAGGACCCGACATGGGAGAACCAAGGGTCATCGCTTTCGACCGCGTTGACCAGATGTTATACTGGTCAGATATAAGATTGGAAACGGTCTTCAGGGCTAAGATAACTACGAGAGAGGTCGAAGTTGCGGTAGCAGCGAAGGCGAATGACTCCGGTAAAGTGTTTGGTTACTCTATTATTCTACCCTCTGCACCTGCCGCAGAGTCTCAGTTCTGACGCTATTTCTTTCTGTATGTTTCTCTCTTTCTTGCTCTCCGGACTTTTCTTTTCTTTCTCTTTTTCTCCTTGATTTCATATTCATTAAATTTATATAATGGACATATTAATAATCTCTGTATAATAGTGTACAGCAATATGTAAAATACATGTTGTAATAATTATAATGATTAATAAAATATGTTTCATTTTATGTCATTGTATTTCATTTTGGTTTGTTTAATTTGCTTTAATTTATCATTTATCATTGATTTTGGGTCAGAGTTTGCAAAATTAATTGATAATTTGGAGTTACAACTTGCAAAACATCTCTTTTATTAACAAATCGTGTTCACTTCAGGTACAGAATGTCAAGTCTCTTTTCAGTGAACGAAACCGAGCGCATTTCTGATATCTGTAAATATTCAACCACCAGCCGGTAGGAAGCCCCCCGCACCCCCCCCCCCCCCACCCACGGTGAATCGCTCCTCAAAAAGAATAAATCTGTCACTGAAGCATGAAGAGAATATCGTTTTTACCAATTAAGTTGCTGGATTCGGCTTTTGTCTGTCGGTGCGATATGTATCATGCATAAGTTTCTGTGAGCAGATCTCTGCTTGATTGGATGTGATTTTCACTACCAAACGCTGGTTCAAAATTCACTGATTCAATGGCTTTGTTAAAAAGTATACCTCTCGCAGAGTGGATTTGCACTGTTTCGCACGTGACAAAGGATCGTACAAAAAAAAAAAAATGAAAACGAGGATTGTATCTTCCGTTCTTTTTTCCCTAGGTAATCTACATATTTACCAAAACGGAACTCCTGCGGCAGAAGGAGAAAAGAGAAAAGGTAAATTGGAGTAAATGTTCTAAGGACAATGAAACAAACTACAGGAAAAAAAAAATTGCTGATAAAATGGTGGATAAGTTGGATATAGTATAATATAGTATAGTATAATGAAATATGATATACATGTATATATAATATGATATAACGCAATGTAATATAATATAATATACAATATGATACAATATAATATAATATAATGTAATATGATATACAACATGATGTATTATAATATAATATGATATAATATATATGCATGTATGTGATACATGTGCTTGCGTTTTATGTGTTTGTGTGTGTATGTAGAGGTAGATCGAGATCATGAGACAGACTGTATGATGCATTGATATGGTGTATCTATGCTCTCAACGATTTTAACATAAATATATATTTCCAGAAGTGCACGGAATTGCGATAGACGAAGCAAATAGGACGCTCTACTGCGCCTACATCAATCAGAATGTTATCACTGTGACTCACATCGGGGACCCCAACTCTGAAACCGATTTCCTTACGGGGCTGGCCTATCCACGAGCCTTACAGATCGACCACGTAGGAGGGTGAGTGATTGCTATATGGATAGGAATTCTCTTGAGCTTGGACTATCATCACAGCAAAAGTATATTATTTGATGATTGTTGTTGATGATTTAAATTTCTATTTCAAGTTATTTCTGGAACATTTTATTCTCGAATACACAAACGACAATATAACAATGATAATTACAGAATTTCTAAAGTAATTTAGAATTAGATTTTCTCCCCAAAATAAAGTTTTACAAAGAAATTCAATTAATCGTTTGAACTTAAAATACAGAAAATTTGTGCATTTTCTGGGTGACAATCATGTTCCTTGTTACTGGGGTAATAGACATAATGATGCTCGATCACATGATAGTTCTTTCCTCAAGACAAAACGACATTAAAGGGAAAGTTTACCAAATATACATTATTATAATATATTATCATATTACATGATTAAGTGAATGCAGCAACGTAGAACACATCAGTGAAAATTTGAGGGTGATGTCATTGCAAAACAACGATTTATAAGAACTTCAGAAAATGTGTTTTTAATGTAATACTAATTACATAGATTATGTTAAGGGAATATAACTTCCTCTGTATTCTAAAAGAAGTACGCCACTTGCTCGTTCATCATCCTCGACAAAGGGAAAGGAAATCGGATAATACTTGACATTTTGCAAATTCATTTGTAGGAAGATAAAGATTTCCAAGAAAGACTTTCACATTATGTCGCCAATAATACTGACACTCAATTTGAAGCTGTTTACGCAAGCACTACCAGTATCAATTAGTTCCATGACTGAAATACATTTATATTGATTTTTACACTCCAACCTCAACAAAACAACTACAGCTAATGTACTGTATGTCTCTTGTAAAAAAAAAACCCCACAATTCTCTCAATTATCTTAATACCATTCTAAAATCCTTTTTCCTTTCAACCATTTCTCTTAATCCTCTATAACATTTGTGGAAATTCACATTTATCCAGTCACCATAGCCCATGCTTATCTACCTCGTAGCAAAATGAATTAATTTGAAGTAGATTAAGCAAAAGGGGATAATTTCTTTCGTCATAATCTCGCAAAATGCGTCCTTGTGTCTCAGCATCCAGGGCCAAATTGAGGTATACCCTTTTACAGCACGATTGTCATACGATGTGAGTATAGGTTCCCGAAATACCCCTGCCAATTCCGATCTCCCACCATTCCCAGCCTAAAATTGGCAGCGTTACTATGCATCTAAAAGTACTTAACCACACTCAATGTTTACTTTTCTATGGAGTATGCAGTAACCTTTTTACGACAACATTATCGACATCATAGAGCGAAATGATATTTACGTCTTAGATGTCAATTATAAAGTAGATGTCACTTTCAACAGGAGAGTTAATAATTCACTTAAATGAAGTGTGTTCATTTTCAACCTTTTCACTTTTGCATTCATGACAAAAAAGTGAAAATTCTTTTTCTAGCCGTATCTAACTGGACATTGTCAGTCAATATGAAATAATTGCCTATACACAAGTAAGGGTGACTTGTTTGATTGTTGGTTTGAGAGATAGGTCGGCTGGTTTTAATTCGGCATTTTTCAACTTTACAGTACAAAATGACATCATTTAACATTACTGACAACAGAATAGACAGTGTAAACAGGCCTTGCAAATCTATCATCAGCGATGACTAATCGATGTCAAACAAAATGAATATTCATGAAGGGAAAAATGCAGCAGACCAATCAACGTAAGCCTATATGTTTGAAATAAAGGTGGACTAAGAAAGCTTCAGATTATCAGATAAAGTACTATCTTACTGATGTAAAGTGATGGGACTGCATACTAACATCTGTCCAGCAAAATCAGCATTGTATTTCATGTCACTTTTCCGCTTAAAAAAAATTCTTCATGACGTATAAACGTTAAACGGTGGAATCCCAACAATTATAGGAATTAGCAAATTAAACTCATGAGCGTAGCCTGCAGCACCACCCAATAATCAATTGCATGTAAAAGGGTGATATGTTGTCAATTAACGACGATACTTCCTGTATTAGATTTGTCCTATGAATTTGATTACCCTTTCGATTGCAACTTCAATGGGTAATTAGCAAGCCAGTCCATTATAGGCTGTTGCAAATGAGAAGGCCCTTCGGCGACACACTCATGAAATTAATGATTTCAGACCGATGTGCAGTTCTGCAAGCATTGTTGCGTTCATATTGATATCAAAATGCTGTAATCTCTTTGATTAACTATGTATATTGTGCAATTATTCTTAAAGGACAAGTTCAACAGCAATATTTCAGAATACATAACTTGGAAGAAAATCAGTCAATCCGTTGTAATAAGCAAAGTTTTGAATTTCAATGTTTCTGTGCAGCCATTGCTGAATATGAAGATTACTACAGTTTGTGAAGTCACTTGCGTACAACGATAAAGAAAATGAACTCAGAATGAATTCAACACGTTTTCATCTTTCTAGCAAGTGGAAAAAAGAAATCAGGGAGAACATATCATGCTTACCCTGAACATGCGGCAGTAACGTCGTCGAGTGAATGTGTACTTTTCATAATTATTTTTTTTTTTTGGTGGAATTCTGTTGGTGTTTTCTACACATTGTTGTACATACGTGGCGTCACAATCTGTAGAAATCTTCTCATCCACCGATGTCTGCACAAAGGCTCTAAAAGTCCATAAACTTTGAGCGGATTGTACGATTACCTTCAAACTTCCACTGATGTGTTCTACTAATATTGCCCACTCTTTGAGTTAACACATTTTTGTGTGAACTAACTGTCCTTAAAATGCTTTTCACGTGCTTTCATTGTCGGCTTTTTGACGAGCTGCTCATTAGCCTCATTTGCCTAGTGTCTAGCTCGTGGACCGTATAGCTCGTGGGCTTTGTTTACCTAATGATTAGCTCGTGGGCTGTATGACTCGTGGGCAGAGTGACTCGTACACTGTATGACTCGTGGGTGTTGGGCTCGTGACGTACACCCCAGTGTTCATATTCTTACATAAACCCCTTGTTGGCAAAACATGTCTAGATGTGATGACATGAAGGTTATAAAGAAAAGGCGGAAGAAGTGGGATAACAGATAGCACAATATAAAGATCATTCGTACCTCTAATAGAGAGAGAGAGAGAGAGAGAGAAAGAAAGAAAGAGAGACGGGGTGTGTATGTGTGCCTGTGTGTAAGAAAGATATAATAAATGGATTATATTTCTATATATATATCATACCTATTTTATTTGCAGTCATTTAATATGTAACAAATACGATAACAAATGGATATATATGTTTTACATTTACATTTATCACAGCTGTTCCATTTGCAATCAAATCACATTTTTTTTTGAACAAACACGATAACAAATGGATATACGTTTTACATTTGAAGGGGTCGGTGCAATATAGTGCTAACCCACACTTCTGTCAAAATTGAGTTACATGCATTTTCATCATCCTTATCCTTCACTCTAACCTCCGTGAAAATATCATATTTGAATTCAACCAACAAGATGGTAAAAAATGCATGCATTCATGTTTTATAATGTACAATGTATGGACTTTCCAAACATTCAACAGCGATTATCTCTAAATGACTATTGTGTGGGTTAGCACTATATTGCACCGACCCCTTCATTTATCATAGCTGTTCCAGTTGTAATCAAATCATATTTTGTTCCAGATACTTGTACTGGACAGGACACCATGGGGTGTGGAGACGAGCACTGAACAAGTCGGGAGAGAACACCAAACTGTACAACAACCAGAGCATGGATGGCATATCAGGCCTTGCCATTGACTTCCTTGGTGAGTATACTACCTGGCAGGCAGTAAGCGATGCTCTGCCAATAATGATAAATATCAATATTCATGATAACGATAATGATAATGGTAATTATGATAACAATGAATAATGACAGTGATATCTATCAGGAGCAATTACTCCTCTCACATTGTTATAATAGACAGTAAGCAGGGGCGGATCTAGAAATTCTGTAAAGAGGGGGCGCGTTTACAAAATTAAAGGGGGGGGGGGCGCACGCACCCCTCCCCCATTTTTTTCTTTTTATTTCTTTTGTTTCAACAAAAAATAAAGGGGGGCGTGCGCCGGTTGCGGTCCTCCCTGGATCCGCCCCTGAGTAAGAGACAATAACAACCAGAGGAGTAATTGCAGTCAGAGCAATGATTTCATTCTCATGTGTCTATACACAAACTATCAAAACGTTCAGATACAAAAACCATCATTCAATATTTCTTTCTTTTCAATTCTTTTAGTAAGAATCCTCTGACTTCTCTGCCGCAGACCCAAGTACTTCCCAATCGGAGGACCCGAGTTCGATTCCCGCCTAGCACTTACGTCCTTGGACAAGATGTTTTTACCCACAATGTCCCTCTCGACCCAGGGGTGGTATTCTGAGACCGTTTATAAATGGGTTCCTGGCAACGCTGGGGTAATGATAATAGCAGGGCCCTCTGGTAGAGCAGTGACAACACTGAAGTGGCTACCCTGGATAGATAAGACCTTATCATTATCATATCATTATATACAAAGAACTCACTATAAACAGTTGGAAAAAGACAGAGAATTATCAATCAGAATAAACAATGGACAGTGTACATACCTGCATTTGTTCTAGTGACAAGCACTCTCCTATCTTATCTTCATTCAGGAAGAAACATTCTATTTTGCGACGTAAATGACGGGAGGGCGCTGTTCATGAGCATGGATGAACCTGAAGAAGTGGTGGAACTCAGAGGTCTTGGATACCCGTTGGGGGAGGGGGAACAGATCGTATTTCCAGCCGCCTACGGAGGGACTGTCTACTGGCTCAGACAAGGACATGAAGGAAGTCCAAGCGCTGTTGGCGTCTTGACAAATTACACTTCATCTCAACTGTCATACACCCTCTTTCCTCAACGGTTTAGTGCTGACGTGAGAGGGATTGTTATTGCTGATGTAACTACCCCCTGATACTTTTCGATAATGCTAACAAATCTACAGAATAAAATAAGGTTGACTGTGATGATTCTTACGAGTAAAAGCAAAAAAACAAAACAAAAAACAGAGCAGCAAGTTTTTCATGAAGATACACCCTCTGAAATTCCCTATGCATTTAAAGAATAATAACATGATATATTGTATAAAGTACATCTATTATGTAGATAAGATATATGCATAAAAAGGAATATGTTCTTGTATATTGTGTAGTATACATGCGGTATACATTTTAATCTAAAGCTTACTTTAGTTGTGTTTGTCTTAGTGGCATTTTAATATGAATACCTCTTAATATATATGCACACAAATATCATTGTTGGTCAATCATAAATTCTATTCTTTATTCCATCAAACAAAAACGATACATAAATACAAAAATATAAATTTGTCAGACAGATTATTGAACCATTTACAAAAATAAGTACACGTCATTAATATAATATAGATTCAAGGTTCAAATTAATTTCATTTCTATAAACAAAGAAATTATATACAATGTAAAAGTAGAACATAGTTGTAATAATTGCAAATACGTAAATTGACAAATTTATATGAAAATGAGTAACAATGAAGAAAACACAATTGTATTATTTTTTTTCAGGAAGATGGGAATGAAAATGCAGGGACCCACTAAGGAGCAAAGCTTGTATGATATGGGATCCTGAGAAAATATATAGAACAGCGAATGATGAATTAGCGAAGCTACAAACCAATATAAAACAAAATATGATAAATGCATGTGTGGAGAATGCTGGCATCCCTTGCAAACATTTCTCTAATTATGATCACATTTGATAATAGTAATTATATTGTATAAATACATTGAATATATTGTTGTGTGGAAAATGCATGCAAAAATCGCAATCATGGCGATGCTTGCGTTTGTATGTAATGAATGTAATTGTATCATAATGTTCAAATTCAAATTCAAAGACTATTTGTTTGTCGTGGGTAGAATCCCAATCTGAGTAAAATGTATGCATGTCCATATTTATTTTTTACTTTTTAATCATGGCTATTGCGGGGTAAAAGACTGTACGAAACAGTTTTATCCCAAAACGAGCTAACTCCATTCAAGTTTAACTCCAAGTTGAGATATTTGTAATTAAAGCTGCTAAAGACAAAGACGGTGTATCTTCAACAATTAATAACGAAATACCTACCCTCCCGGAACTGGCGGTCAAATAATTAACAAATCACTTTTAATATCTCATCCTGTTAATACCCAATCTTACGGTTCACGATCTTTTCAGTCAGCATCTCCTCAACTTTGGAACAGTTTACCTGGATGCATAAAACAAATAGACTCGATAGACAAATTTAAATCCATGTTAAAAACGTATTTGTTGAGTAATCATACGTCCGAAGTATCTCTAGAACTGTACCTTCTTCTTCCTTCTGTCTTTCTTCTTTCCTTTTCTAGTTTCCCCATAGCGATTAGAGACATTTTATGTGATAATGCGCTATATAAATGCTGTGAATTATTATTAAAGAAAATTATGAGAACATACAGGGTATTTTTAATCATAACTTCTAGATTATTTCTGGTTATGTCACAAGTGAGGTATTACTACTAGAAGGGTTAAATTTTGCTCTATCTGATGATAAACTTACTTTGAAATGTTAAAAATGGCGCTTAGCTCATTTTGCAATAAAACTCTTCATATAATCGGTATGTGTTTAAGTCAGTGAAGGGTAATTTGTCAATCCATTTAGTGCTGCGCAAAATTACGTTGTTGAAGGATATACCTTCTCTTCTGCGTTATTTGTGTGAAGTCAGCCAGTCTATTTTGAATTGGTGATGCACATGTACATGTATACTGTATACGTAAAGCAGTGGGTGTCCCTATTGAAAATAGGATGCGGACAACCCATGCCAGGACAACTGCCTTTGCCCTAGCATGGCTTTGCAGTCTGGACTTACCACTCTAACTATATGCATATCATATGATAAGAAGAGAAAGAAGATACGTTTTCAATTCAAAATTTATAAATCAAAACTTAATCACATACCAACAGAGCAGTGAAGGACGTTTTTTTTTTTTGTTGCAAATCTGACATCAAAGAAAAAAATATAGGATTTGAAAGGTCTGTCTATTTCAGCAATCTAGCTGATGATGGGTCCATGATGAATTCATAATAATGTTGTAAACCTGCAATCTCTTTTATGCTATCTTTACGGTGTTATTAGAAATGTGGCGACGATTTGAGGACGTTGGCATCACCACATTGTCTAACTTGAAATTGTGATCATTGTTGTAATGCCACTGTGTCTTTAAAACTTATTGAATTCTTCATTAACAATAACTGCAGTTCACATTTCGATGAACCTTCAATTTAATTTAAGTACACTATATCTAACTAATGTTTTGTGGTACACACACACACACACACAATGTATGTATATACATATATATAATATATATATATATATATATATATGCCTACAAAGGCAGAGAGTTATACATGGTGAATATTTTAAGATTGATATTTAGCAGAACCTTTTACACAAGCGTATGGTTCCATGTGTAGAAATTACCCATCACGCAATTAGTGTTTGCCTATGAATATTCATATGAAAGAGAAGACCTATAACTATGCTTTGTATGCATGTATATTATGTAAGTATTAGGGCATTAGGAGTTACTCTTGTAAGACTATTACTGGGAGGTGTCTATCAACCCCACCCCAACCCCTCTCTATTTCAACACTCTTACACGAGCATCATATCTTGCTGTATTTATGTTGTGCATCATCGGTGGTCAAACAGTCAAGCTTTGTGCTTGCATGGAAATAAAACTGCTACCCATGTGATTAATTAAGTCTGCAGGGTTCTAGGTCAATTACCCCCTGGACAATTACCCCAGACCCTCCCCCCCCCCACACCCTAACTATAACCCTGATCATGAACCTAATCCTAACCCTAATCCCAAATTTTACTGTAATCCTATCACTAACCGGTATCTTCGCTGGGGGGGGGGGGGGGGATTGCTTTTGGGGGTAATTGTCGGGTCTACAGTTGTATTTATATGTGAAAAAAGTTGTTGAAATTGTACAAAATTAGCATACCTTGTGTAATCTCATTTGTAAAAATTGATGTAATAGTAGAGAAATGTCATAATAGAGAATAAATCAAAGTGTAACAAAAATGGTACAAGTTTCCCTATCTGCCTATTAAACAGTTGAAGGAGACTGGAACTTCGTGAATTTTAGAGACGTATCTTTTGGATGATCTCTCAGTGATAATGGACTATTCATTGATGTTAATAATATTATTACCAGATTCATTTCCCTCACAGTAGCATAAGTTGGTTCCAATGCAAACAAAAGAAATGCACAGGGCCTGCGAAACGGGGGGGGGGGGAGAGCTTTTTTTTTACATAATACATAGTAATGCATAGGGTTTTACCACTTGTCCCCCCCCCCCACACACACACACAAACACACACACACACACACACACTTGTTTTTCCCCCGGAAGTCTTCTTTTCTTTTAAACCGATTAATCCCGGAAGTGGCACCAGAAAACTGCTTGCCAGCTGATTAAACTCGGAAGGTGGTGCCAGAAATATGAACAGCCCCCTCCACTTTTAAAAACGCATCGCAAGCCCTGATGCAAGCTTAGTGAGGTAATTATAAATTATCGGTTCAGGTAAATTTGATTTGTATATTTACGGCAAGGCATAGCTTTGATATCAGACACACAACAAAAATAAGAGACATAGAATATCGCAGTGACATAAGTGACAATCCCTGTGTCTTGTGACAGGGTTGACAAAGGACAGGGAGCCCTAAAATTTATTTGTCAAAAAATAAACTGTTGGTATTGACAACAATAGTCATGATACATTTCTTGAGTTCTGAGCCCTGTTTTATGAAGAGTTAAAGTTGATTATAAAGTTGATTTAAACTGTAAGTCTATGGCAGCCTATCATGTGATAGGGAAATTGAAAATCGATTTTATCTTTTGATAAAACGGGCTCCTGCCCTGTTCTATTTTGATACCATACGTGAATATATATATATATATATATATATATATGTACAGTATGATAAGTGTGTGCATGAACATTGTATAGAAATATACATATGTGTGTGTGTGTGTGTGTGTGTGTATGTGTGTTGATTTATCTTAGTTTCTGACATATTGTCTATGGGGAACATATCTAAAAATGTGAGACTTTTAAATATCATTCCGAAAATGAAAAGGAGCGCCATCACTGTTTGCCGCTTGTTCTCCAAACATTTTCTTTGCCATTGTACTATACGAGACGGTTCCCTGACAGTTCCTCCAGCGACAATTGCTCCCATGGAATATCTGCACACTCAGCCAAATATAAATTCTACCCACAAATAATCGAAAAACCCCAACACCTGTCCTAATCCTCACATCAACAAAACGCAAATCCCTATCACAATCCTAAACCCTATAACACTAAGTCCTTGGAGAAAATAAGACCGGAGCGAGATATCATGTCATCCTACAAACTACAGCCCATCTAAGGAATTCAATATTTTTAGAAAAGAGTATAATATATCATTCATGAAGATCTTGAAAATTTTGAAAGGGTCCTTGAAAATGATACCAGATGAAAAGGAATTCCTTCGGCTAACGCTTTCATAAAATTAATATAATAATTATAATAATTATGTATAATTATGCATAATTATGTCTCTTGAATTTAACTCAATTGTAATTATAACCATAAAAATAAAATAAAGTAATACGTAATACAAAGTATACATTTATCAACTCACATTGTTAAATAAATTGGAAAAGGGAAGGAACAAGCCATGAATATAATTCAAAATATTTGTTGTGATGATTTTAAACGGGAAAGAAATGCACACGTTAGCGATAGTAACAAAGAATAAATAGAACGATGGAAATGACTGATCTACTGAGAAGCTGAGCTTGTAAAAAGTAGATCACTCGAAAACATCAACAACAATATACCAAGAGAATATATATATATATATATATATATATATACACATACTTGGTGATTCTATCCTTCTATGAAGAGTGGTCGATATCCTCAAAGGAAGAGCTTTAGACAGAAGTATTGGGACAAGTTCACTCGGTTGACAGTAAATACGGATGAACCTACTGTCAACCGAGTGAACTTGTTCCAATACTTATATATATATATATATATATATATATATTCAAAATTAATCTTTATATGCACCGTTACACATAACATCACGATGCTAATCATATGGGGTATCGTACATAGCACTTGCTTTATTTGCATCTGTCAATAAACCAATTCAGTGTCAGCTATTGTCGCAACACATGTCCTAATCAAAGGAATAAGGTAAGAAGAAATAAGATGGGTTGGCAGAAAGCAAAGATAGCTTTAGACAAGCGCGATTTAGCAAAAGTTCAAGGATAATCAAAACTACTCAGGCAATAAATGAAAAAATAAATTCTTTGTCTCTCAGTCGGTGATGATGGAATAAAGAGTGTTTACAATTATACTATATGAGATGAAATATTAATGTGTATTATCAACAAATTAAACCCTTTAAAAAACGCTCCCTCTCTTTGTGAAAGAAATACGTTAATGCGCTTGAAATAGTAGACCTAATTTCACCAATTAATTGCACCTAACGATGCAAGTAAATATTTAATACATGTATATTGTTTCATCACTGTTCAGAGATGACTATAATATTACTACGTCTTTGGTCGTTCCTATATAGCTTTTTCCTGCGGCCGTGGTCGCGAATGATTAATTGATGTACAGATTGGTGATGTAAGCTCGTACTCTCATCAGGCAGAACAAGGCTTCGTACCTTTCCCTTTTTAGGAATACCCTGTGCACAAATTTCATTTCTGTCTGGAATCAGAGAGTTGAGAGGGTGGATGGTATTCTGAACTTTTTCTCTTAAGGGTAAGTCTCTACATTCTCAAAAATCTGTACAATGCAAGTAAGTATCAACTATGTATTGGATTCTTGTTTTTGTTTTCCCTGTGTTTGTTCGTTTGTCTGTTTCTGTTTGTTGGTTGGTTGTGTTTGGCTTGTTCTTTGTTTTGTTTGTTTGTTTGTTTTGTTTTGATATGACTGTGTCACGTTCTGGTCTGCTCTGGTGTATATTCATGCCGACGAATCAAACGGTTGAAGCTTTCCTAGAGCCTGGATGGTATTCTGGACTTTCTCGTGAGGCCAAGGCTCTCTATTCTCAGACATTTTTTTTTTTTTTAATATCAAATTCTCTGTTTTTTCACTGTATACATGGGTGTTAATTCTTAACTCCACAAACAGCGGCCATATGAATATAAATGCATGGAGGGTTTTCCGTATCAAAAGTCTTTCTCAATAATTGTGACTGCTACAGATAAAGAACGATCGCAGTTGTTCGCTTGAATTGTTTGTCATCGCAAGAACGTTTTAATCCCCTTTGGTCAAGGAGTACTGAGGAGGTCACATCTTCTGTAGGTGCGTTATGTCTTCCTTAATGCGGGTTCCTCGACGACCTAGGTGTGGTTGATATTGAAGGAGTAACAGCCTTTGTCTAGTCATTTATCTTATTATGACGGCATTTTACAGAAAATTTACTTTTATTTACGGCGTCGTGCGTGTTGCTCTGTAGATCAGGTAAGATAGTTTGGCGAGCTCTCCAGGCCGCACTAAATACCCGTAATCGGCTTAGTCAGACGTTAGAAAAATATGAGCAAAAAAAAAAAAAAGAAGAGAAAAAGATCATCGTGTTAGACGCATCAAGCAGCAATATCTAGGTTTCATAAGATCTTTTTATTTCTACTTATTCAATATATGATTTAGTGTGCACTTGGCTGCACGGAGCGCTCTTTTGGCTTTGAATCTCTCTGATACACATTTCTGAACTTTGTTGTTGCTGCTGTTGTCCTTGATACATTTAAACTTCCTGCAAACTTCACTCATACCACACACAGCATAACTTGATGAGAAGCTGTTTCTTAAGAATTTGTTATGAAATTTTACGTCATTGTTTTGTTGTTGTTGTTGTTGGCTGACAGAAAATGGCGCCCTCATTGATCAGTCTGCCAGTTCTGGCGGTCGCAGTTATCCTTAGTAAGTGTTCAAAATATTTATACGTTTGGAGTGGAAGTACGAAATATTTTGGTCGATATTGATGTCTGTATTTATGCAACCCGCGTCAGTATCTTTGCGGTGTATGCAGACAAGTAGGCCTACTTTAACGGTTCAGTTTTGAGTCATATAGATATCAAATGTGAATGTTTCTCATTGAAAATACTTAAGACTTTACATGCATTACTATGTACATCTGTGCTTTTCTTAGATAGCTATTATATATTGAATGTTATCACTTCTGTTTTCACCGTAAAATAAAAATCGAATTTGTTCCTGAAACACACTGATTGAGAGTAGATGAAGAAATTGCAGATAACATTGACAAGGACTTGATACATCGTCTAGGTATAACAGGCTAAACGTTAGCAGGTAATGTTATGTACCTACAAATGCATATTGTGTGTCCTAGAATTCTGATTTACATTCACATCATTTCATAAACTCATGTACTTTATCGTGATTGTTGCCCTCGCTATATTCTACAGAAGATCCAAACGATAAAAGCTTTAAGTATCTTTAGGGCTCTCAATTTAAAATGATTTATGTCGTACCCTGACTCTTGGGAGATTTACTGACCAAATTGGCAGTGTCACTATTTTAGCATGTCTGTGTGTTTAATCTTATTTTTATTTTCACACACACACACACACACACACACACACACAGACAACAAAATTACAGTGTATGAAATACAACGCTTTCTTTATGTATGTTTCATTGTCAAAGTGATGTCAGTCATCATAATATCAACTACAAATGTTACATTCATTTAAAGACTCATAATAATAACTATATTCGAAACACCTGTACCGGTGTCATCTTTTGCAGATGACTTGATGATAGTCGTGGAACCGACTGCCTGTTGGACAAAGAAGAGTATGAAAACAGAGTCACGGCTTTGCAGGGGGATCATCACGGCTACGAGCGGGACATCGATCCAGTTGTCGCCTTCTCTACTGGGCTCATCCTACGGCCCACTGCAAGGGCAATGGGCGTGCAGGCCGCGGGTCTCTCGGTGGAAGAAAGCCAGTAGGCCTAATAACCTCTATGGCGCCAAACCCGTATTCACATGATTATAATATACATTAATTATACAGTATGAATAATGACACATAATGTGACTAGGATGACTAAATCGATTCTATATCATGCTACAGAACTGCAAGCCAATTTTGCCTGCAACTAACTGGATTTTCTCTTTCTTCTCAGTGATGTGAAAAAAAAAATTGAAGGAGCGTGGCTACCGTCTACTTTACGCATTCTATTCTTTTTCTCTCTTTTTTTTTATGTTGACAGCATCTATATCGAAGAGCAAAGTGGCTCTTAAGGAAGTGCTCAACAAATCGGCAGTCACTTTGCAGCCTGAAACAACGAATGAACAGGACGAAGGTTTGTAAAATATTTATGCCTCAGACGTTGTTATCTGGCACTTGTCTGGGAGAAAGCGCGGTTTCCTTGACCACAGATAATCCCTGAACAAAGACAATTTCTCTGATGTAGCAAATTCATAATGGCGCGGTAGCTGCAGCTCTTTTGGATTTAGCATCTAATGCCGCAAACACCGTCATCATTCCACTATAAACACTATGATCTCTGCCATTTATACTATCAGTAATAGACTAGGTCTGTAATGAAATGTATTCAAATTTTGTTGCAAGCTTTGTTCACAAAATTTGCCCTTAATAAGCACAAAGCTCGCCGGAGGCTTGCCCTACCTAGCAACTGTAACTATTCAGCCCATGGAACTTGATGCTAGGGAGCAGTTGAATGAAATGCTTTGTTTGTTTGTTTGTTTGTTTGTTTGTTTTTTGGCTGTCGGAAAAGAAGCATCCATAACATTATAATTGTAATACATTTTTTTTTTTTACTGAAACGGTCTGTTGATTTGATCTCTTGAACCTCTATTTCATTTTTTGTGTATTTAAAAAAAGAAGTAGCTGCTGTCTTCGTGACAGACCTCAAAGGTGAGAAGATCTGGGTGTCAAGGCTGGACGAACTCGTCTTTACCGAGTTCCTTTCTCTTAGCTCGAACCCGAGGGCCATCGCCTTCGACAACACAGAGAAGATGCTATATTGGTCGGACGTGGCCGATGACAGGATGTATCGAGCTGATACGATCACCAAATCGATTGAAATCGCGTCGAACGCTAGCGCACACGGTAAACGTAATCAACTGCCGTTATTTCTGTCTATGGTTCCTTCTCACTGATTCTTCGTATGCTTAAGAAAATTTTGAACGCGTCTCAAATTTCATTCTCGAGTTCGTCTCCTTAAAAGGATTGTACACAGTTTTGGTTTTTGGAAATGGGTTTTGAAATGGCTGAGATATGTAAAAACTAAGTGGTCCTAACAAAAAGTGGGAGCCACCTATCATTAGGACTGATTTGTTTTGTCATTGGATACACTGTATCTCAGCCATTTCATAACTGATTTTGATCAATTAACTTTTAATTCTTCTCAGATTATTGTATGCTCTGTAATATCTTATAGAAGTGGTTTCCAAGTATAGTATCTCGCAAAAAGTTAAAACCTGCATCCCCATCTCAACTAAAACTATACCCTTTAAATTCTCTGACTTACCATGCTTTTTTGGTGTTTCGGTGTGAGTATCTGTATGTGTGTGTGTGTGTGTGTGTCTGTTTGTGTTTCTTTCTATTTATGCTATTTCTTTCCTGCTTGCTAGCTTGTTATTGTTTGTTTTCTATATACAAGGTTTACTTGTTTCGTAGGCTTTCTGACTTAATGAATCAAACATAAATGGCTCTATTTGAGGGGCATTAAATATATGGTTGATTACCATTTTACAAGACGACTTTTTGTCACATTCTGTATTTGTACATTATTCCGTAGATATGCATGGAATTGCAATCGACGAAACAAACAGGACGTTGTACTGCACCCACATGACTGGAAACAGCATCGCATCCATTCGAATCGGATATCCGACTTCGGAGAGAGCATTCTTGACGGGTCTGTTCTATCCGAGAGCTATCCAAGTCGATCAGGATGCAGGGTAAGTGTTTGTCATCGCTGAGGCGTAGCAATAATGAAAACTTGTTAGGTTTGGTTCTTAGGTTTAAGATTCCGCACATATCTATGCATGTCACTGTGCGTCATCAAGCTGTAAGCCTATAAAGTACTTTCGTAAAAGCAACTCTTGAAATCTAAGAGTCAAGAAATCCAATCTAATCTAAAATCTATATTTTCTAATCTGTAATTTACATTTGATGAATGGAATTCTTCTGCAAAGTGGCCCGATGCTGGGCCAATAATGCAAAACAACAAAATTATGGAAAAATATCCATAGATGAAGGACGTGACGTGGATGAAGTTTCCAACAAACAAAGTTAAGCAAAGAGCGTGGAAATATCTACTTCGCAGGAAAGACCACTTCGACCTGAAGTCTAGACTCGCGTATTTGTTCGAGACATTTCCAGAAAGGGATGTACGATGTAGGATCCTTGGTACGATTTTCCAGAACCGCAAAACCGGAAGTATACGCCCAAAAGCGATCGATCAGATATCGGTATCGCGAGGTGACATCGCTTGATATCGGCTATATATGCAATAAGGAGAATTATAGAATTGCGTTCCCACTTTCCAGTGACCTCCGTCATATTGTATAGTCAACAAAATCTTTGTCTCTCCGATTTGTCGCTTTCCTTGCAGTTTTCTCTATTGGACTCAACAATATTCGGTCTACAGGCGAGCTCTCGATAAATCAGGAAATAACGTTCAACTGTACCACAATCCAACCTATTCCTCAATATCCGGTCTTGCAATTGACACAGTAGGTAAGTGAAAGCTATTTTCTACCCAACCCACGTTTCTTTGTTGAAAGTGAACCACAGCGGGATTATCCGAAAATAAGTATGGATACTGATCCAACAACGCAAGCATCAAGCATCAAGTCTCAAGTATCCATACACGAAGCGATGAAGCTGAGCAATCATAATTATTCACAACCGCATTAATGTATTTCAGTTGAGTTTCGTGCCGCAATGTTTAATTCACAAATGGTGATACAAAAACGCTATTGGAACTTCTGCGGATGGTTTCACGGTTTACACTTACAGTTCAGAATAACTCAAACTGTGGCTGTTTTTCTTGTTGCTAAACTTATTTCAAATGATTATTATGCAATAGGTATAAGGACACATGATTGAAAGGAGAAGCTGTGGGCAAACGTTGCAACAAAACTAGGAGAAGATCACGTTTTGCGAAGTTTCAAAAGAAGTTGTGAACATTCAGTTCATGACACTGCGTACTTTCGACATTTCCTCCAGTGTCATTCTTTGAGCAAATAACATCGTACAGTGCACTCCCAAAATAACAGACAAGGTTACAGTAAATGTTGTATAACGAATATCTTGTCAGCCAGTTGTCAGGACGAAGTCGAAATTCATGTCCCAAAATGTATTACACTATACTGTAACAAGGTTTCGAGGTAATAAAAAAGAACCACCGGTCCCGAGGACATTATCATAACTGGATTGCACTGTTTACGCCCTAAAATCATTTCTTGGGAGTGAGATAGAACGAAGTTGCATAAAGCCGGAGTAAAGGTGCAAAAATGAAATCAATTCATCTGAACTTACTGTTTTAATTCCAAGAATGGTTTCACGTCCGATCCTGGACGCTTCATCAGCTCGTTTAACAATGTCAGAGTATAAAGAAAACATTGCCACAAGCATAATAGTCTATCAAGCAAACAGTAAAATTGGTAACACCGTTCAGTCTTCAGATACTGGCATGGTTCGATGGTTGATAAAATTCATTTCGTTCCAGATTTCTTTAACATTCTTGAATAATGCTCAGAGTTTCACTGCTGTCCTGAATTCTGTTTACTTCATGATGGCGTTCGTTGTGGCGTTATAAGCCACGATGTCTAGACTGAAGAAAGAAATTAAGGCCCTTGCCTGCCGAAATTTTCTACCAACTCTTGTTTATTTCGTCTTTCCTTCTCTCTTTCGGCCGCTTTTTTTCTTTTGATGTGGGTGGGGGTCAAAGCTCTAGAAGTCAGATTATAACGTCTGAATACTCTTGTTTTCTGTGTCGGATATCATGATTATCTAATACATTTTCAAATCTTTTCCTTATAGACACAATGTATCAGAATACACATGTGAAATGAATTTCATAGACGTTCGATCGACGTTTATCTTTGCATTCGTTTAACCTACAGAGGGAAACCTAATCTTTTGTGACGGGCAACACCGGCAGACATTCTTCATGAGCATGGATGGCGCTGGACCAGCCGTAGAGTTGGCAGGGCCTGAGATTCTGTTCGGCCAGGAAAGATTGCTTTTTCCAGCGGTATACAAAGGAGCAATCTATTTTGCCAGCAGCGAAACCTTCAAAGGCGTTTCGGTTATTGCGGATTACGCTCATCCCAACCGATCTTACACTTTCATTCTGCAAAATTTTACGACTGCCGTTCAGATCGCCGTAGGTTATCTCGATGAATATTAAGTAAATTATAACGTCTTGAATCAAAGACACATTACCCGTGCATTATACGTTGACAGGAAGACATTAGGCTGTTTACTTTTAACATTTTCATTTTAGGGACCTTTAATTTCGGGTTTGACGTTGCCTAATATCTGTACACAATATGATTCCAAGGTTGATGGGAGCCTAGTGTTAGGAGGGGCGGTTGTGCGTTAGAACTAATAAGACCAGTTTAAGTCTCACAAAAAATGGTATGTGAAGAAGGTATAATGCAACTCTGTAGACGCTTGACAAAAATCTTCCCGAATTTCCAATGTTCAACCTTAGATGAATCTAACTATTAAACCCTCAAGTGATATCTGAATAGCAACAAACGAGATGAACAGTCAGAAAATGTACGGGTTACACAGGGTATCATTTTTTAAATGTAATTGCATTATTCTTCTTTTCTCCGTTAAAGGTTCAGTTTACCTTTGGGAGCACTGATTTGAAAAGTGTTAAATATATCCCCTTTCATGTATTTGTGTAGGTCTGTTGAACCACAAACACCCTCAAATATAATTTTTTTTTCCAATAAAGCCTAAAATATAAGGAGATGTCAGTATTTTTCTAAATAATCCGTAACTGTAGACAGTTTAGTCTGGAAACATTTTTAGAACTATCGTTCACATTTTGTATATTTAACAATACTTCGATTTTACTGATTCAATTTATCTCAGTGGTTGTTTCTATCCCTAACTCACATCTTAGAACAGTTTTAAAGCACTAGTGCTGCGTTTTTGTTCCATCTACAAATGTTAAATTATGCATTTCACTAATCGGAATGGCTATATCAATTAAAAGGAGCAGTGATATTGAACATCAGATGATGGTTCGGCTAAAGAGTACTTTTCTTTTTGCTTTTACTTTTTTTTTGCACTTTTAATTTTCTACATATCAAAGCACCAGATATTCTGACTTTATCATTTTCAAAGATTGAGAGTTTATTGGGCAATTCTTCAACACTGCATACAAAATAACATACCACTCAATGAGACATTTTGAAAGTATATAAGGCTTATGTGTGGTCTACTTGATACTCTAGCAATGCGTGTGGGTATCATATCATTTCCATATACTTCGTCTTGAACTTCTCTAGCAGGTTCTATGTTCATTCATATATTTGTTTACTTAGTCATTTCTTGTATTGTAACACCCACCAATAATGATTTAATGGAATATCATTGTTTTAACAAAAAGTCAGCTAAGAAAGCTTGAAAAAAAATGTTGAAAAAATTTTAGATAACGTTTCTTTCATGAAACACTGTAAATTTCCATGGTGAGTACCATTTCATCGTTTAAGATTTGATTTGATTTGATTTGACAGGACAACTCTGTTTGACTTGAGACACAAGTGTATGATATAAATCGATCCTCTCTTTAACTTTGCTCAAAATTCTTATTGTACTCTTATACACACTCTATACAAATCATTTGAGCTAAATCTGTGAGGAATTCGTAAATGAAATAAACAAAAATATATTGAAAGTACAACGTTTGTCGGGAGAACCAAAAAGCCTTTCTGAGGTTTTCAGACATTTCATCACTTAATATGTAGGCTCACTAGATTATCAGTAGTGCACTTAAGTAGTATACACATTCACATCACGTTTTTGCATACTTTAATTATGTGTATTAAAATTTGCATGTTTGAGTGAGTGAGCTTGTGCTTGCACTAATAAAAACAAAAACAAAAGTTATGGTTCATTAAGTTCATAATATATTATACATTATATCATCTTGCAAATTAAAATACATCTATGAGTAACAGTACCGTTAGGAATGTTGTATAATAAGACTCTTGTGTAATTAAAATGACAAAGAAGTTTTGTTCACCCTTACATATGTGAATAGTTAAAATATGAGTGACATATGAACATTGTTGTTTCTGAATCTTAAATAAAATCGTTTAGATGACGCCTAACTGAACGTCTGGTGTCGTATGTAGTGTGATATCTACGGGATTCTCACTGTTTATAGGCCACAATAGGGTCATAAGTAATTGATTACCTTTAAGTTCTCGGAAATAATTTAATCTCTATATTAAAAATCATCCTATTTTTTTCTTGACATTCACGAGGAAGTCACGAGGAAGTCAAGTGATTGACATGATGTAATCAGATAACTAAAGTTCCAAAAAGCACATAGATAATCCCTTTCAAGACTATGTGGTAAGTGCAATGAATATTTATGCCGAAGATCACTTTTCGTAATGACATGTTATGTTATACTTTAGTGTACTAAAATATTTGTGTATATACGTATCTTTATGTTATTATATGTATTCAAATATGGCTTGCATAGACACCAACACTGGCTAATCATACTCTTGTCCAATGACGAATACTATACATTGTATTTTACGTTGTTTAAGGCCATAATGAAATTAACCTGACATATAACAGTATAACAAGCAATGGTATGTCTTTTAATTCCGACAAACACTAGCAGCATTGATGGAACAAGAACAACAACAGGTTATCTTGCTCGTTAAAGACTTGTGTTAATTATAGACTATGCCTTTCTTAAGGCATGCTTCCGCTGATTATTAGTGGTGTTTATGTTCACCTTGATAATAATCGTATATCACAGAATAACCTAAATAAGGTACTGTTTATTTCAAAAACGTAAAAAAAGATAGCCCATTTTTGTTAATCTTCAAGAAACGTTTTGATGGGCTATGGCCCCAACGACAGCAATCGTGAAACATTACTCGAAAGGACCACAGCAAAATATCCAATGTGTTATCATGTTCATGAAAAACAGGGAAGAGTAAATTTGTAAACTTGTGATTACATAATTGCCAATGCCGTGACTTTAGTTGTATCCGCACCACGCTTGCTGTGTTAAATTGCAAACTCGCACAATGTTCAAGTTAGTTTTAATGCAAAAGTATATTTAAGCTAGGATATAAGGATGAACGTTTCTTTTATGTGTTTTAGAGAGCAATGATATTCGGTCGGAATACATCTGGTAGTTAGTTGAAGTATCGATCAGTGTTGCCAAATCATAATTCTCTTATTTGAAAGTGTTCATTAAAATCATATTTGGCCAATTCATTTTTGTCAGATAATTCAAAAACTAGAAGCCTTTTCCCCTTTAAACGATAATATTGCTAGTTTACTGCAACACGCACACACACACACACACACTACACAAAACATCCTAAACAAATAAATTTCGTGGAGATTGTGCGTTGGTGAATGCGCGTCTTGTGAGGACATGGCATTATTCTCATAATACTTAAAGTCTCATACTGTGATTAATAATATAGTCAATATTTCATGGAATCACGGAAACTGAACATTCCATAACATTTGTATTTCATGTATGATTTTGAAGAAACCTCTAAATATTCGATTACTCTGGTTTTAATTTGCTGACGTACAACAACTTAAACGTAGTAAAAGGACATGCATGGCACAGTCGTTTCTTGTACAAGAGAGGTGAGACAATCGCCTTCTTGCTTGGACAGATTTATCGGCATCTTTTGCCGAAGAGCTGAAAGATCGTTTCCCGGATCAGTGGCTGCGCCATGGCATACGCCAGCGGGTTGAGCATGCTGTTGCTGAAGGACATCCACCTCGCTACCTCGTTTAACTCTATGGTGTCGTTCACCTTGTAGTACACAGATGGAGAGATGCTGTACAAAGAAGTACTGACGGCGAGTGGGAGCCAGGTCACAGTGTAGGTTAGCACGATGAACGACAGTGTCCGCATAGCTTTGCGGCTTTCCGTTGGTGACTCGCCCTTGGTCTTCACGGGCTCTTGACTACGTTTTCCCCTGTTAGAGTAGAATAGTTTCAAGCCTTTACTTTTTCCTTCCCCATCGATTTTAGAACAAAGGCTGTTCCGTCGTTCTTGCTTCGGGGCACTTCCTGTGGTCGTATCTCTACGCTTCTCCTTAGACACCTTAGCTGATATGGTGGTGATTCCCTGTGAAGGTCCTTCGTTGCCGTTTTGCTCATAACTGTACTTTTGGGAGATCATGGCCGATGACGTAGACAATCGCACTCTTAGAGCCGTCCGGACACGAAGATAGATCCTTATGTAGAGGGTTATGACGATTACGAATGGCACTGCGAATCGGATGCAAAAGACCATAAGAGCAGAACCAAATGCCCTTGAGTGATTGGGCCTTGGTAGCCCGACAGCCGTGGTCTCACCTGTTGGGTCCAAAAGATTCCAGACCACATTCAAGAAGAGCCAAACGACGAAAGGTAACAGCCAAGTGACACAGTTGATAACCTTTGCTTTCCCAATGCTCCTTTTCGTGTAGTGCTTCATGGGATGGAACGTTGCTAGGTAACGGTCAATGGTAATAATCACCACGCCCATGACCGAAACACCCAAACTCGTATTTTGCACCATCAAGAAGACTGCTCCTTCCACATCCCCAAACACCCATCTATCGTAAAGGATGATGGTCGAACGAATGGGCATGACCATGGCGCCGACCAGTAAATCAGCAATGGTCATATTAAAGATGTAATAATTGGTGTACGTCCAGAGCCTCTTCTGGACAGCGAATGCCAGCACGATGATTATATTGGTAAAGATGGTAGCGAGGGAAAGACACACCGTGCTTAGAAAGCTGTAGCTGACCATTGATTCAGGGGCACTGATGGCTACTGTACCTTCTGATCTGTTCATGATTCCTTAGAGTGAACCCTTGGAGTGATGTTTAAATGACACGGACGAAGAACTCGATTACTCAGTAAACTGGTCGTGTTGTTCGCATATGGAGTTGCTGACCATTGGAAAGAAAAAGAAATGAAGTCAACTTCCATCTTCAGAGAGCATAACGCTTTCGGATCATTCATTGAAATATGGGTGTGTGATTGTGTGTGTGCGTGTGTGTGACTGTCCTTGATTTAACTAAAGCATCAAGATTCAAGCCATTTTTTTAAAACGTAAATAGTATTAGGGTAAATCTGTAGCATACCTGACACATCCAACTAATATTGATTCCGACACGAAATAGTAAACCTGACTGCCTTGAGCAATCGATCGAAAGTGATCACTGTACAGTATTGGATAGCCTCGTGTAGACCTGCCTGGAGATATCAAATAGATCTCAGCAAGATACAGCATTCCGGTATTTTAGGTTATTTTATGGTATAGGAAGAGACTCTTCAACGGTACAAATAAAAGATGCATTAACCTATATTCTTCATCCCAGCGGAAAAGATTCTGCATTCGTAAGAATAAAAGATGCATTATTCTCTACTTTTTGCAAGCTTTTTCTCTAAGACAAGTTCAAATTTTGGCACTAAGAGGTATCACATAAGTACGAGCTTGAAGGGACCGGGCTTAATGTATATAATTCATAAATCAACACAACTTGTAGGGTTATCTTCTACTTCAAAATCACCATTAAGACTACCAAGCATAGGCACAAAAATACTGATGATTCCCTTTGATGTGAGAAACTCAAGAAATATTGATATAAGAAAATAGGAAATGGCTAAGAAAAAAATAGGTGGTAATCGTGCCTATTTGTGGCTGAAATAGAACATATTAAATGATCACCAATATCTGCTCGTTTCCTCTCCTTTACCTGTTTCGGCGCAATTTTAATTGGCCTCCGGTAGATCGTCTCCTGTAACAACACGTCTGTTTCTTGCTCCTCACTTGATGTCGATGAAAATGCTACCTCAGCAAACTTAACTCCGGCGTTAAGAACATCTGAACAATCTGGTAAATTTGAGAAAGGCAGAGGAAATATCTGCTACAACGGTTTTCTTCGAATGAGCTGGATGGCACTCTGAGGCTAAACTTCCTCGCTCGCGTCTGTCTTATATGTTTACATCATGTACCACAGACAGACATGAAATATGACCGATGACCCATTGTTACCCCACCCCCCCCCCCCCCCCCCCCACCCTCGGTGAATGACAAAAAGTAGGGAATACAAACAATATTCGGTGTTTTAATGGAACTGTCAATTCATCGCGCAGCCCCCCATCATTCGTTTCTGTTTGTTCTTCGTGACGCGTGTACGCACGTTTGAACAGCTCTGCATGCTGAAATGACTGAGTTTGCGCACATTAATTTGCATATCACGAATGCCAGAGAACATCATCTTCACTCTTCTTGAGCGCCGTTTTTTGATTGTCTAGTTCCCAATTTACTTATTGATTTCCATGTTATCAATCGAATTCCTCTTCCTTTTTATGGCAGAAAAAAAGGCTTTACTTTGTCGGAGGGAATTTCACTGCTGCTCATCTGTGCGACAGCACGTTGCCTGTCACTGGGATTTGTCGAGCGTCTGTGAACATGGAGAACCTCTATGGTCAATGCATCTTAAATCTGTAATCCTCTTATAAGTGTAGCTTTCAAAATTCATTGAATGTATTCTTTAACATGAAATAATTTCTCTTTTATTTTGATTGACAGGACTCGATCGCTTTACATCTGTTTTTATGCCATCGTCACGTAGTGTCAACGAAGGAATTAAGTTTTCGGGTTGTTCGTCCATTCTCCTTTCCGTTCACAATCACGCTATTTTGTGAAAAGCGTAACTTAATCACCGTTTGAGATTTTAGAAACGAAACTTGGCATATGTATGTATGAATGGACGAAGAGTTCTGTGCCTTTGAACTTGAGACCACAAAAGCTCGAGGTAAACGCTCTTAGGTTAAATAATGATAATAATAACATAATGTACAGAGTGCTTATTACTAAAGTTTCTGAGCGCTAAACGTCTTTAATGTAGAAGAATTAGAAAGGAGAAATTAGGTTATGAAGTAAATAATATAAGATGAAACAAAATACAGAATACATATAACACACATTACATTCTTACTTTCTTCCCCCATATCTCTCCAATGTCTGAAGGTGTTTTCCTTAAACCTCACCACGTAAGGATTCTCAGAGAAAGTTTTGAGGCATGGGTCAAAGGACAAAGGTCAAGTGAAAATGCTTTAAACGCTTTTCTTCATCAAAAATATCTGAAAAAGGTTCACGGCATTTCCATGACACTTAGCACATGTACGTGGCTGTGTTGTCTGGCACTGATTCTCTTCGTATGTTTTTTGTTGTTGTTTATTTATCTATTTATTCACTCTATAATCACAAAGTACAATAAAACTGGAATAGAAAGTGAAGATAAACGGATGATGATGATGATAATAATAATAATAACAATAATAATAATAATAATAATAATAATAATGATAATGATGATAATGATAATGATAATAATAATAATATACACCCAGGGTTGCCTTTTCAGTGTTGCCACTGCTCTACCAGAAGGCCCTGCTATCATTATTACCCTAGCGTTGCCAGATACCCATCTATATACCTGGGTCGAGAGGGAAACAGTGGGTAAAAAGGACGTTAAGCACTGGGCGGGATTCGAATTCGGGTCCTCCGATGGGGAATCGGGAGTCTTATCCACTATGCCACAGCGCTCCCATAGTTATGGATGGATTTCCTGTATGCTCAGCTCGGCCTTCATGGTCGTGCTAGTCTTCCAAGGGATCCAATTTTACATGAGTAATCATAATTATTTGAAACTCAATACAGTGAAATCAATAAAACTATCCAAATCTAATATATACACACACATACGCATTCAAACCAACACATAATGATATCCTACAAACAACATTGAAAAATCCCGTTAAAATGTTATCCTCCCATCCCAATTGCCAAAATTTTCTTCCAACCCAAACCCAACCCATAATACAACATAACCATCAACATAACATAGGGATACCTAATCACGTATCATAACCACGATAACCTCCAATGCAAAACATAAGCATTTATTGCGTTCTTAAATGAAAGGCATGATGACGAGGATGTTATATCTAAGGGAAAATATCAAACATGCATGGCTCACAATAGACGAACATGCGTTTACAATATTCTGATCTTGGCTTTGACATCGAAAGCTTTCCATAGGAGCGTAAAGAGTATTGATGTGATACTTGAATCAAAAAGCCGTCCAATGAATAAGGAGCGCTACAATTATCAATTGTACGGCCTGCTTTTAAAAACTCCCAATATTTTTTTTTTTGTACGTCTGATGAATAAGCTGGCTCGAAATATCACATTCATTAAATTTTGTAAACGATCTGCATACTTTTTGCATAGACAGAGTCATAAAGTACATCTGCATAATCAAAACAAGTTTTTATTATGGAACTGTAAATTATCTTGATACAATGTTCATTGAAATTATGGCGGAGACGACCCAGAAACCTTAAATGTTAATCATCGGTAATGTGGTCAAATGTCAAGGGTAGAAGGTCAGGTTATAATGCTAAATTTACATCTTTTACCAATGAAATTATTACATGAATTGTATGAAAGAAAAATTATTACATAAATCTGATACATACATCCAATAATGTGTAATGATTCTGTGGGGAAAGATTTGGGGCATGTGGTCAAAGGTCAAGAGAAAATACTGCAATTTCACAGTTTTTGTCCATATCTTTGGAATGGCTCAAAATTGGTGTAACACCAGAAAATTATTATTTGCCAGTCATGTGGAATCACTCTTACATTGACAAAATGTTCTCTAGACTTATTGGAAGAATAACGCACTAAAAGTGGAGTTTAGCCATAATGCTCATATGTTACGATAGAAGCTCTGGACATCTATATAGCACCCCATCAACAGTGTTTTATTCCAATATGTGAATAAACGGTTCAGGAGTCCAGAAAAAATGGGAGCCTAATATAGATCATCAGTTAATGCCTACATATAAAAAAAAAAATTCAGATGGTTGTTTTAAATGACGTGTTAGATTAGATACTTGTTATTTACTTTAAATCATATATTTCTATGATATACATAGATATATATATAAAGAAAGAGATAACAATTATACATATTTATATGTATGTCTCCATTATGTATGTGTGTGTATGTCTGTATGTATGATACACATATATAACGTGTGTGTGATATGTTTGTAGTTGTTTGTTTTGTTCACGCAGCTCTTTGAGGTCATCTTATATAGCGTGGTCAGATAAACAAAGAGATGTCATTTCCGAACAGTCTCAGGGTTGCACGAGTTCGTGTCTCTTCTTTCGCCAGATTTCAAAAGACTTTGTATAGCCATTGAAAGCTGATATCGTTGGACACACAATGACCAACAGCATGAAGCTAAGTCCTAGCAGAGAGAAGAAAAGAGATACTGAGGAGATGGATCGTATCAAAGTCATGGACATATATCGAGATTTCAAATATATGGCTAACAAAGTTCAACATATAGCCGCGCCTAAGAAAATTCCTGAATCGCGAAAGTTCGTTAATAGGAGGACTTTCAGTTGAAGAAAAGTCATACAGCCATTCATTTGAAAACGAACGTTCATGAAAAAGAAAGATTTTTTCTTCATGCCTTCAATGAATAGCGCTTGTGACTCATGACATTTTACTGTCAAAGAGATTTACCGAGTAAAAGATGCCAGATTCTTCGCTTCTTTTCTTCTTCTCCCGTGCTGTTTTGGGAAGATAAAATCCAGCTCTCTCTTTTTTCGCATGGACAATCATTCATATCCTTTCATATTTATTACCTTTCATCAATAGTAATTGAGGGCATTTTGCCTGGATTGCTTTGAAATACAAAATTGACTGAGACAGCGAATACTGAAAAGATAAGAAAATGATGAGATGAATCGTTTGTTATTCCTTCTCAAAATTATAGTTCAGGGTTTATGCGTTGAATTGGTGTCTGTTTATTTCACGCGGTTGTTTGTTTATTTATTTGTTTGTTTTGACGGTAAATTGTGGGTTTGGGTTTTGAATGAAATTTTACTTGAAATGCTGGAGTCATGTTCTCTTTCATTCTATCATGTTATCTATTTTTTTACCCGCATCAACATATCTAATGAAACAAAGCGATATGGTTTAAAGCCTTAAAGATGTCGAGCTTCTTCAGCTTTTTTCTTTGTTAAATTCTGCAAAAGATGAGGATCATCTATACTCTTCAGAAAGATTATGCAGATTTTCCATTGGGAAAGATCGTGAAAAGTCTGTAAAGCGTGAAGCCTGTCACGACTATAGTATTGGTAAACAGGTTAAAATGGTTATGGTAGAAAAATTATCTTTGACGGGATTTGACAGTCATTTCAAAACCACCATAAAGCGTATATCTGTTATGGAGAGGGGGAGGCTTTGAGAGAAAGGAGCTGAGGTTTCGACTTGACGTATAGCCATGCATGCATTTTTCCTCATCAAATTTTATACCACGTTACCGCTTACTATTCCATATTTTAGAATTATGATTCTTCATTGAGGGAAAACATTGACTTTTTCTTTGTTTTCTGACTTATTTAATGTTGGAATCATATTATCATTACTGTTGTTGTATAATAATGTTCAGATTTGTTTGGTGCATTTAATTTTGTATATATTTTTACAATCAAAAAACTGGTACGAAGATTGATTAATTTGAAGTAGTTATATGCAGAAGTTTATAAAGAAATATGTTTATGTTAGTATTCGTCCTTCAACTGAAGTGCAAAAATGTGTTTACATCTGTATGTCCATTTTGTTTGAATTGTCTGTTTTTATATTTGTCCAGACGCATACATCTTCTTTCCCTTTCTTTCCTTCCTTTTCCCCTCTACTCACTCCTCTTCTCCTTCCCTTTATCTTCTCACATTTGTCCTGCTCTCGCTTTGTGCCTCCCTTTTCTTTTCCCCCAGCCTTTGCTTCTTTTTTCTCCTCTCTCCCCCTCACTCTGTTCCTGTCTCAGCCTCACACTTCATATAGCATCCGCTGTCTCTCTACATTCCTCATTCCACGCCCCCTCCCTTATTCTTCTATACCCTCTTCATTAGCTTAAAGGGTTGTGATACGTCACTACTGGAGGATACATGTATAAGGTTCATAGTATGTATTATGTAAAACGGGTTTTTTTTTTCCACTCAACTGTTTTTATTGCAATATAATTTATATACTGAATGTATTTCCACTACTGATGCTCTGATGATTTGTGTTTTTGTTGTCGTAATGATTGTATTTTGTTCGTGTTTTGTAGACGTAAGTTATTTTGTCTAATTGTATTTTTATCGATGTAAATCAGACACAATTCAGCCCTTTGGCTGCGAAGTTTGATCAATAAACCATTCCATGCCATACCATACCATACCATACATAGGTTATCGTAAGACTCGAGCATTCATCACGCAGTTTAATGAAGAATTTAGATCGTTTTCTCATTTTCACTGCTCAACAGGCAGATACTGTTCTTTGAAGACTTTTCAAGTTAGATATGCAACACGTACTGCCAACGTGTTTTTATCATTTTGATTCTTCTTGACGTTGATTAGTGATTTGAGAGAAAAAGTTTTGATTGTAATCTCTCTTTTTATATATTTTAACCTTGAAACGCATCTCTTACTTGGCTTTCGTAACTTATGGACTGTGTTTTTCCCCTCCCTTTGGCGATAGCTCTATTCAGTAACTCCATTCAATCGTAAGGTTCGATGATCTCTTCATGAGCATCGTATAATAGCTCATCAGTGTACAGTGAGCGAATTCGCTCTCTCAATAGTTGTTCTATATGGAATAAAAGAAGACTTCATGGCCGTGATATTTAGATGGAAGCTGACTATATCAAGCAACATCCGGGAGAACAGGGGATAAAAGGTGTCGTAAAAGACCGCCAAGAGTTTCCTGTATATCACGTGAAGCGAGCATAACAATAGATGAAATGGCTGAGACTTCATACGGGAACAGACTGACGAACAGACCATTTGCACCGACTCCGTTATAATGACGGGGGGCAAAAATATGACGTAAGGGTAAAAGCCTGGAAAATATTTACAATGTGGACTTACACACACAGCACATAAAGTTTTTTTTATATATATCTGTCATTGTCATATGCATAATATATATATATATGTATATATGCGTCTGTATATATGTATACATATACAATACAATGTTTATATTAACTATATATATATAATGTTTTTATTAACTATTATATATATATATATATATATATATATATATTTATAAGTAAATAAAGTAACATATATAGGCCTATATATAGTGACTTGGTGATCAAACATGTACAATCCTTTGTGTGTGTGTGTGTGTGTGTGTGTGTGTGTGTGTGGAGGTAGATATCATTTGCTGCACAGAAACAAATTTTTGAAATACTTCTTAACGACATACGTCAAGCTTTCTAAGTCATAATTTCATTTCAAGCAGCTTTTACTTTGGCGCACGCAAGCAAAACAAAATTCATCTAGTCTTGCATCTGCCTTCTCTGGGAGAAGATTGGGCAGAAGGAGAAAAAGAGTAAAGATTTGTAGGATTTTATTATTTCTGAAAGGAAATTACCTTGCAGGTGAACAACAAACTCTTTTGAACGAGAAACTGAAATGATGCAATATATTCGAAAAATCATATCAAACCTAGAAAATACCAAGTTCACACACACACACACACACACACACACACAAATGTTATCACAGAACCTTGCTATCTACGTTAGATGTCAACGTGTTGGTCAACGTGTTGCGTTCAGGCATGCAAATAAGGAAGTGCTGCACGGCACTGCCAATAAGCTGACAATTAGCTCCATCTTCGTCCATTTGGTAAGCTGTTTTTTGTTGTGTGTGTGTGTGTGTGTGTGTACGTGTGTGTGAGTTTGTTTCACAGGACTATGTCACCGCCTATTCTAGAATCTTCCCACGTAGTGTTTAAGTTTTCAAGAATGGAACAGTGTTTCCGATTCATCTGATGTTAGGAAAGCAAAGTCCTTTTGTTAGGCACATTACACTCCTACCCCTACTACGTCATACATTTTAAATTGATTACTCATTTTGAATTTACGCACCACCTTCCCATAGAGCCTACTGCAACATTGTCGGTTTTGTCCGATATATTAATCATTCATTCGGCACGCATAATCAAATGTGCTTTGCTGGACGTATATATACTTAAATTTCAGTAACGGCAGTAGGCCTATATTTTGTCATTGAATCCTTGAATTTGCATCCTTGCATCTCATAATTAGGCAACACTTGCAAGAATATTGACTTGTTATAAGCGCTTTCTCAGTTTACATCCGGCAATGCTTATTTCTTTCCTAAACACAAACACACATAACCTGGTTGACATTTTATACACCTTTAAAACGTCATTTATTTCTTATCTCAATCCACGCTTTTAACAGCTTTAATATCAAGACATCATTATGATGAGGGAAATATATATTATACATAGAAATCCTGTGATTCAGAAAATAAAAATCATTACGATTGAGTATCGTCACGTATCCTAAGGAACTGTTCTGGTTTAAGATGTAAGAAACACAAGAGCGTGAAAATAATCCTGACGTCTAATTCAAGCTGATGCTTTGACACGGACAAGATGAAGTGCTAGATATTTTATCTGAAACGCATCATGGAAATCATGTCTTTGCTTAATGACGCAGTAACTGCAACCTCGCGTCATTTAGCTCTTTCGTAGCCATTTTGATAAAATTCAATTCCATTCAATTCAATTTAGTTCAATGTTTTCTTCAACAGAACACAGCAACAGAACATAGGGACGTGACTCACAACATACCATCCATTCTTCTTTATTTTATTTTCGAACACAGGATATTATAAAGAAGACTTATGATGGCCTGAAATCCCATTTAACCTCATCACCTCATTTAATAAAACCAATACTGAACGTTCTCGTTTATGCGTCAGTTAAATAGAACTTTTGCTGCTTGCTTTATTTTGTTACTGCACCCATGTGAACCATCATTTTGATGTGAGTTTGGACTTGTTTCATTCAATAATGGTTAAAGGATATGCGAGCAGACCAAAAAAATGCTTTTCAGCAACCTCATAAGCTAAATAACCGCGTAACAACAAAAAAAGAATACAAACTGAATCATTACACAAAGGAAAAAAGAAAAAATTGTAAAAGTATGTATAGGCCCCTATCGTGCCTATGAATGTACAATGAAATCAACATTAAAATCATGTGTCATTACAATGGCAATAAGAGGAAAAGCTAATTGTATGGGGGAAATCGGAAAAATACTTATGATTTTGAATTGGGAGCTGTAAAATTGTTTAAAGAAGAAAGTTGAAAGAGTTTACAGGTCTGCTTTCTTGTGTAAATGGATCACATGAAATGGACCAGCCGTATGAGGTACAGTTAACAGGCCTGAATAAATTCATGATAATGTCATATTACGTAGTTTATAGGAAACTTGTCTTTTATCAATACGGACATTACAATTCATGTTAACCATGTTAACATGTTTCCAAAAGAGTTTACAAACGTGGTGATCGCTTTTCCCAGGATCAGGGAGACAATCTTCTCCTCATAGTTGTGTACAATGCTTGACTATCATTTTTCAATAACTACACTGTTCTATGTTTTACTTCTCTCATTAGACATAATAACGTATACTCTCCTCAAATCCTGCCAAAACGGGGTCATCCCGGCAGACGAGCACCCCACGAGTCATGTAGCCCATGAGTTCGACATTGGGGGAAAAAAGTCCATTCGAGTCATACCGCCACACGAGTCATACAGCCCATGAACTCGACACTACCTGTAGGTATAGGGAATTTGCGTGTTTCGGATTAACGACCCTTCTTCGGAATAGCGAACCTTCGGAATAACGAACAGCACCTGAATTCTTGACGTGCACCCTCAAAACGTATAATGCAAAGACATGTAACATGCTATGTAATAACTATCCTGCTGCACAGAGTAAGACGAGTTACTATCAATAAACAAAATATTGTATAGCAGTGCCTATCATGCCTACTGCGGTTTTGATGACATTTGTTCTTAAGACAACAGCATAATAGCTATTTCACTTGATACAATTTCTGAAAAGTTACGAAAAATTAGTAATAGGTCTGCAGAATCATACTGAATTGTTAATGCTATGTCAGTAGAAAAAATGTTACTCAAAAATCTTATAGGTAAAAGTGCAGACATAATAAATGTAAAATATAGCCAGTGATGTTTTTGTTCTGTTCATTCTGAACACACGTGCAGAAAGGTGATGACGTTAAGATCAGAACATGTTTAGCTGTGAATTTGATGTAGATGTGTTATAGTACACACGGTACACGTACTTATTACTTACTTTCACCATCATTTAGACACAGTGTTTGCCTATGGACAGGACTTTTATAAAATCTAAAATTTAGTTTTAATTCTTTTGAGAGCATCCAAAATACGTCTTGATTGCGATATTGTGCCTAATTGATATTGCGAAGATTTTTTTTTCTTTCGCCAAAAAAGGAAAAGAAAGAAGGTGCCACTTTTAATGTTATCGAATATTGCATTGATCTTTTTTTTTGTCAGCCCTGTAGAAAGTGTTGACATCATCTTTAATTTCTTTTCAAACCCTCTACACACGATCAATATTTGAAACAATTGAATGGCTTACTCCAGAAATCCCATCCAAAATATCTGAATTAGGCCTTTCTTCGAACTTGCATATGCAAATTTAAACATAAATCAGAAATTTGTCTTCTTTACAGATCACCAAATCATTATGGTTACATACACGTTCTTGTTGCTAAATACAATCTTCTCAACCCATCATGGTGTGAGTGTTCTCACCAAAAAGGGCTAGAAGCATTTAGCCATGCAGTGGCATCTCTTGCAGAATGTCAAAACAATTGTCCGACGAATCAAAGGCTGCGCCATGGCGTATGCCATTGGGTTGAGCATACTGTTGCTGTAGGTAATCCATCGTGCCACTTCTGTGTAATTCATAGCATTATTAATTTTCCTGTACGTGGCTGGTGATATACTGTAAATTGTGAAACTCATGATATTCGGCAACCAGGTCAACGCGAAGGCAACTACAATGAAAGTTAGTGTTTTCATGGCCTTTCGTCCTTCCGCGGCAGATTCGCGTTTCACCGACGCTGATACCTGGACTTTGCCTTTGGCTTCGGGGTAATCCAGGGTAGCGTTATCCCGGGGAGCTTCACAATCAGCTGGTTGATTCCTCAAACCCGCTACATCAAAATCTCCGAAGGACTGCTTTGAGACCTCCTTTGAAATGGTCGCTATTCCGGTCGGATCCACCATAATGTCCAAGCTGCTCTGACAACTTTCCTCAAACGCATTTGGAATTTCTTCTCGGTATTCTCCATCTGTTGACTTCCCTCCCGAGCGCATTTGCTGCTTTGGATGGAGATTGGATAAGCCGCTGGCTAGCAATTTTGATTTTCTCCTTCTATGGGCAGTGCGGATCTGAAGGTATACTCGTAAATACAAGATCATGATGATAAACAGCGGACATACAAACCGAATGGTATTTGTCATCACCGCCAAGCCCAATGTCCTGGTAAAATTAGGCCTCGGTAGACCCTGGGCGGTTGTAAGATCGTTAGGGACGAGAAAGAACCACACCAGGTTGAAGAAGAACCAAAAGAGGAACGGTATGAGCCAGGTAAAAACGTTAGCAACTGTCGCCAGTAGCTTGCTCCTTCTCATGTAGTGCTGCATCGGATACATCGTTGCTAGGTAACGATCAATGGTGATGACCACTACGCCCATCACAGAAACGCCAAGACATCCATTCTGCATCATCAAGAAAACGGCTCCAGCTACCCGGCCAAACACCCATTCGCCGTAAAGGATGATGGTAGAGCGGAGGGGCATTATTAGGATGCCTACCAGGAGATCGGACAAGGTCATATTGAGGATGTAATAGTTGGTGTAGGTCCACAACCGCCTCTGCCTCGCGAACGCAACTAAAATTGCCGCGTTGGTGACGACGGTGGCCACAGATAGGCTCAAAGTGAGGAAAAACCGGTAGCTCACGATAGGCCAGATGAACACGGTAGCTGTCATCTCCGTAATGTTGCTCATGATGATTTACGTGTAGACCTTTAACTTTAAAGGTGATGCAACTGTTTCTGAGTTACTGAGGAGATAACAAAAGAGAAAAGAACGATGTTCAAAAACTCTTACATGACCTCTATAATCTTAGAAATTGTTCATAGTTAAGCAACCTCAATTCGTCGCAGAATCCACCACCGTCATCAACTAGGCATGTATACATCAATGAAAGCCTAACCAAGGCAAGAGCGAAACTCCTGTGGAAACTCAGAACTGCAAACTCAGCGAAGGACCACAGAATATGGACACAGGACGGAGTCATACTAGTCAAAACTCCCAATGGCGACCGACACAAGGTAACGAGAAAAGAACACCTATCCAAAGTGACTACGTTGAACATTACGTGAATCGAGCGAATACTTATGTACATGCTTATCGTAATTTGGATTAATTTTGCTTTGTGTTTTTTTTCACTGTTCATTTTGATATTATTACCCCCTCTGTTCCGTTGAATATTATTGTGTATGCCTATCTTGTATCCCTGCGCTGTATGTGAAAAAACTGTAAAGAGAAATCAGAAAGCTTTGCTGTGTACGAACTGTTCAGAATGGGTACATACTAGATGTGTAAATGTTTCAAGTGCTCAGTATAATGATCTTCATGAGAAATTTGTGGATTGGCAGTGTACAAAATGTTTATTTTCCCAATTACCCTTTGTGTATGATATTAATTCAGAACAGCAGATAAGTACAGGTTTATTTGGTAATACTGTAAATGATAATAAGAGTGAGTTGAATTATGAAGAATGTTTATTTTCTATTGAAAAGGGGCTGAAAATTGCCCATTTAAATGTAAGAAGCCTTAGAAATAAAACAGGTGACGTAAATTGTTTGTTAAAAGGTCATCCTTATGATATAATGTCATTATCTGAGACTTGGTTAGATGAAACTATTGGGAAGGATGTATGTCGTATTGATGGCTATAATATGGAGAGGAAAGACAGAGATTATTTTGGAGGAGGCGTTTGTTGTTACATTCGAAACAGTATACCTTATATCAGGAGACATGACTTGGAATGTGAAAGTTTAGAATTGCTTTGGGTCGAAGTAAAAGTCAGAAATGAGGCTAGTTTGTACATTGGTATTGTGTACCGAAAACCGAATAGCTCTGTCTCCTTTTTTCAAGAACTCGAGGAAAATCTAGAGCAAGTATTTTCTGTGTCCGATAGGATAATATTGTTAGGTGATTTGAATTGTAACATGCTTACAGAAAATTCCTTGTCCGGCAGGTTAACTGAAATAGGTGAATCACTGGGCTTAAAACAGCTCATTGAGAGGCCAACACGTGTGACCCCCTTTAGTAAGACTCTTATTGATGTGATTTTTGTTTCAATAGCTTTCGGGGAATTGCGTTCAGGTGTACAATCTATTGGGTTCAGTGACCACTCTTTAGTATACATTGTAACAAAAGTAAAAACTTCAAATATGTTGCCTCAAATTTCTCGTTTTCGATCTTTTCAATCGTTTAGTGAAACTGCATTCCTCGATGACTTAGGTTGTATTGATTGGAATAAATTGTTTTCAAATGTTACTGATGTCAACATCATGTGGCAGAAGTTTAGAGATGTTTTTCTGAAATTGTCTGACAAACATGCACCTTATGTATCAGTGCGTAAGAAACTTAAAGGTTCCCCATGGATAAATTCAGCTTATAAAGAAGTAGCAAGGAATAGAGATTATTATAAACGTCAATATGATAAGATGAAACATGAGAATATTTGTGATGAAAGTAAAATTGTTGTTTTGTGGGAGAAATATATTTCATTGAGAAACAAAGCTAATATTTTGAATAAAAAGTTGAAAAGGGCTTATTTCCGCAACAGGATTGAGGAAAGTACTGATATGAAAACAACTTGGAATATAGTAAAAGGGCTTTTGCCTGATAGTAAATGTAACGCATCTTCACATGTTGTCATCGATGGGAAAATTGTATCTGATCCTTTAAAAATAGCAACGGAGTTCAATAATATGTTTAGTAAAGTCGCTGAGTCAATTCATGGAAAAGAAGACTCCGGTGAAGTGAGACACAACCACAACAGCATAGATGCTACTAAACGACTTAGTAAAGCACAATCGTGCTTTGTATTTGACAAGATCACCTTTGAATTTGTTAAAAAAGAATTAGCTAACCTAGATTGTTCGAAATCTGCAGGGCTTGATGACCTCCACCCTCGACTGCTGAAGCTTAGTGCTGAATTAGTGGCCATTCCTATTGTGTACATTCTTAATCAATCACTACAATCTGGGCGTCTCCCTGATGATTTTAAAATGGCTAAAGTAGTCCCTGTTCCCAAAGCAAAAGCAAGTCATGAACTAAATAACTTTCGTCCTATTTCTCTTTTGTCAATTGTTTCCAAAGTGTTAGAAAGAGCAGTTCATTCTCAATTGATGGGATACCTACATAAAGAAGAATTGTTGAGTGATCGGCAGTCTGGTTTCAGGAGTAAACACTCCACCTCAACGTGTTTAATGGAAATTTGTGAAATGCTATACGATAACCTTGACAAAGGTCGATTTACTGGTGCTGTCTTCTTAGACCTGAGGAAAGCTTTTGATATAATTCCCCATGATCTTCTTATTAAGAAACTGAGTTTTTTTGGTATTGACGGTATTGAATTATCATGGTTTGAATCATATTTATTGGGAAGAAAGCAATTGGTGTCATACAAAGGTGTAAGAAGTAATTTTCTTCCAGTATATTCCGGTGTACCGCAGGGCTCAATACTGGGCCCGCTTCTATTTTGTATGTACATTAATGACATAAGCAATTTACCTTTTCATATAAGTACGAATATTTCATTGTACGCAGACGACACAACCGTTTTTTCTTCAGGATATGGAGTACAGGCTGTTCAAACATAGTTACAGAATGATATAAATGTTTTATGTAAATGGTTGAATGAAAATGGATTAGTTGTTAATACCGATAAAACCAAAGTTATGTTAATTTCTGGTAGAAGGAAGAAAAATCCAATTAAATTGCAAATTAGAATGGAAGACAAATTGTTAGAAAATGTAACCAAATTTAAGTATCTAGGTGTTATTGTAAATCAGAATTTAGATTGGTCTTTTCAGATTAATGATATCGTTAAGAAAATTATGAACTCGCTTACATGTATGCGAAGGATTAAGCACTGCCTGACGAAATCAGTACTCCTTCATTTATATTTCACTTTGATACTTCCTTATATTGATTATTGTTCAACTGTGTGGGGCTCACTGTCGAAGAAAAACTTAATGAGGCTACAGGGGTGTCAAAACAAATGTTGTCGCTTAGTTTTAGATGCACCTTATGATACCCCTGTTCAAATTATGTTAGATTCATTGAAATTACAATCCGTTAAACATAGACTGGAATATAATTACAATGTATTTATGTATAAAATTCTGAATGGCCTTGCTCCTGAATATCTAAGACGAGTTTTACCACAACGAGCTAATCCATACTCTACGAGATCAGTCTCCATGCACCAACTGTATTTAGCTAAACCCAAGACCGAGTATAAAAAGCAGTCTTTTTCATACACAGTAACGAAGCTATTTAACTCACTACCTGTGTTTATCAAATCCTCCGCCTCACTGCCCCTATTTAAACGCAATGTCCGCAACATCCAGGTGGTTACCAGCAGTAGCTAATTTCTCGTTTCTTTGAAAGATGTACACATGTATTCTTTCTGTCACCTTTCTCTCTCCCTCTCCCCCCCCCCCCCTCTCTCTCTCTCGCTTTATCTATTCTACAGAGGATCTCCACTTTTATGAAATGTATTATTGTGTATGTTGCATGTGATTGTTATGTATGTATCTTATTGTATCATAAATGTGATTTGTACAGCAGGGCTCCCTTGGAAAGCAGGCCTTGCGGCTTGAATGGGACTACCCTGCTTTTATAAAGAAGACAATAAAGAAAGAAAAAGAAAGAAAGTTTCTGAAGTTCTCAATCAAACGTGAAAAAGAATTGGTTCCTTGACATATCAATACATATGTATACAAAAATTGCCTAACACAGAGGGAGCATTATTTACCTAAGTTTGTATGATTGGAATGGAATTATCTTAAATTACATAGCGGAAAAAGTGTTTATAACCATGATAAAGCAAGTTATTTCGAGACAGAGGGCTCCGATTCTCGTAAAAAAGCAATACAGTTTAATTTTATTCCTGGACCTAGGACTTTGTCGGACCCAAAAACTTGCTACCTCACGATTGATATCCCTTGGCCTTTATTCCCTTGAGACAGGGAAGCCCTTCCGGAGCTGTGTTGCAGTAGACCAGGCCCTAAACTCTCCAAAATTCTCTCACATCGTCAAGCAAGATACTTCATAAAAATTCCCTCTCTTAAATCAGGTGTGTACAAAGTTTCATCCAAAAACGATGGGCTTTCTTTTGGTAAAATTGAGATTTTGGCCATAAAATCTGCAACAAAAAAAAGGAGAAAATAATTAGAAAATATAGGATATTTTCAATCATAGATCCAAGAATATTCCTGATAATGTAGCAAGTGTTACAAGTAATATTTTTCTCTATTTGACGATGAACTTACATAATTTCTTTTGAATGTCAGTTAAACCGTTTTGTGATCAAACTATTCACATTAAGAGTCCATGACAATAGAGGAATGATTATTACAGCTATACGTACCCTTAGAGAAGTGTCATACACCAAACAGATAATCCTTAATAGATAAGATCACGTTGATACGCTTTGATGTTAAAATATCTGCCAAATTGTACAAACCTTTCCAAGGATGCGGTTTACCCTCTGGTGTCGAAAACTATAATGCTGCTGAGCAAACAGAGTCAAAAGAAACACTGGCGATAATCACCTTAAGTGTGAATTACTTATATGGAGCTCCAACGCCGTCATCCACTGAATATGAGGAAAGTAGACAAACACGTGACCATGGTAGTTGTTACGTAGATGGATTACCTTAGATATCTCATCAGATGATTATTGCTGAGTGATTTGCTCGCCGTCGCGCATGCGCATTTCGTAGTATAAAAACCTGATGTCTTGCCTTTTCCTTTTCTTATCGGGTAAACGATTCAAGACGCTGATGCTTTTGACAAGTTTTATGAGTTAATCTCAGTGTGATGGCGACTCCATTCTTTTAATTCGTTCTTACTATAGAGCCATAGCACGAATACCAACATGCTGAAATTTGATAATTCTGACCTTACATCAAAGCTACAAACACAGAATATGAAGGGGATGGATATACTAGTATGTTTAGATGTATTTAGATGTATTTAGATGTTTAGATGTATTTAGGGAGCTGTCAGACATGTCAACTTATCCTTCAAGAAAGCTGTTTGCAACCGCAGAACTGATTCCCTGAATGGCTAGAGAGTTTATGAGGTTATATGTGTCTCCCTTTTCAATAGAATACAATGGTCAAATTCTAGAGTCGAAATAGTGACGACCATTCGATTGGGTTAGATACTGTTTTATGCATGTTGAACACCATGCGTACAGAATAACGTTGAAGCCATCAAACCCATGACAATTGAGGCTGCCAACGTCAAAATCCCCACTAGCTTTTGGCACATATGGATCAATACATACCCCTTTTTTTCAGTTTGGTCGTGGATGTAGGATTTGCCCTGTATTATACACTGCAAAAAGTCCGGTGTTAAATAGTGAACACCGAGCTGGTGTTAAATTTTCGGTGCTCATTTATGGTGTTAAATTAACACCTACGGGTGTCATTTCCAAATTGTAAACTGTTTTTGAAGAGTTTCTTAGTAACTGCACTTCTTGTTGATTTTTAATTTAAACAAGACGATCAAGAATTTTACATTAAAATACTAGATTTTTGAAAAAATGTGAAAATAAATTTACACCAAAGTAACACCAGCTGGTGTGGTCCCTTATTGAAGCTGGACGGGTGTTAAACCATTGATATTAACACCAGCAAATATCAAATCAACACCATGTGGTGTCATTTCTTAATTAACACCAGTACAGTGTCAAAATAACACCACGAAGTGTCAGGTGAACACTTTTCAACACCATCACAGTGCATTTTTAACACCTGTGGGTGTGGTCCTTTATTGAAATTTGATCGGTGTTAGATTTAACACCCGTGGTGTTAAATCTAACACCGATGTTTTTACAGTGTAAACATCCAGTGAGAAATTTTTCTTGGGTACATCCTGAGCAGAATTAACAATCAAACAACAAAATTCAAAAACTGAATTAAACATTCAATTATAAAAGCATTTTCTCGGAAATTTACACGGTCCCACTTTCCGGATGTATAATGTGCTCGAAGTAATTTCGTCTACATTGGATTTAATGAGTGCAAGTAATAACGTACTAATAGTAATATTTAAATAATACAATGATGTCTTTGCTGATGCGATCTTTTCAAAAAGATCTTATCTAAATAAAACCTTGAGGAATTGTTTCCCTAAGTTTTACTCCCTCCATGCTGGATTTCTTTTTTTTTCAGCATTTAAGATAATTTGTTTACAGTCACATTATATCAGGCTGAAATATTCTATCAATCTGTGATGCGTGAAATGGTGATACCATAATCTTGATCACATTTGATTTTCTTATTGCGATATGTTGACTGATGACTTTTGTACGAAGTAAGATATGATTTTGCACTTTACTTTTGAACAAACAAAAATCGTTCAGAGAGAAAAGTTCCCCCAAAGTACGATTCAGACACTGTATACGTAGAATTTGAGAAACGCATCTTAAGGGCTGTCATTTGCGCGGAAAATTTGACACGTAGAGAAATTTACTTTTACAAATGAGCGAACTTTCTTGTTCTATCTAATCGTTCAATACAAACAGAAAGCAAATTTTCAATACTACAATGGTTCTTTTCAAAATGAATCGGTTCAAATGCAAGTAGCGTTGACATCAGTACAACGTCAATAACCAGCTGAACTTTGAATTGCTGATTCTTTGTCATCTAAAAGCGTGTACGTCGTCCATTTGCGTAGCTTAGAGGAGCTAATAACACTTTAAAAAGCTTTTGTGTTTCTACCCCGCTCTGCAATTACCACTGGAGGTTAAAAAGAGATGGAACCTCTTCCTTCCGCTCCTTTATTGTGAGATGTTTTATTCATGAATGCCACCATAGATGGGTCTAGACGAGCCAGATGAATGAAGCAAACCTTTTTCCCTTTATCCGGTGTTTTTAATGGGCAATTGAATGACGCACAGTGGTATGCAGGTAAAGTGATCCCTGGATATGGATATGATTACTTTTATCTGTGGAAGTGGATGTTGGTATATATATATATGTGTGTGTGTGTGTGTGTGTGTGTGTGTGTGTGTGTGTGTGTGTGAGTTAGTGTGCATGTGTGTGCGTGGTGTTTTCTGTTTTCTGCGTAATTTATTTGCAGGCATGACTCCTGATGCTACACTGACATGAGAGTACAAATCAACGATGGCAACACACACCCACATAAACTTTCGCACACAATCACATACATACACACACACACACACACACACACACACACCAACCGTAATATCATTATATATACATCATTATTTTTGGGTCTTCATCATTTTTGGGTCTTCATATCGATAGTGATTTATCTTGGAGAACCCATGTTAATTATGTAAGCAGAATTATTGCTAGAAATACCGGGGTTCTTAACAAACTTAGCTATTATTTTCCAAGTAATATTCTACAGAGCATATATTCAACTTTGATATCTCCCTATCTCAACTATGGGATTCTGGCGTGGGGAAATGCTTCTAAAAACCTTATCGATTCGTTATTTTTTGTACAAAAACGAGCTGTTAGAATTGTTAACCACACTGGATATTTATCTCACACGAACGAACTTTTTGTAAGTAATAAAATTTTGAAAATTCCCGAGTTATTTTATTACAACGTCGGCCTGTTTATGTTTCAATTTTCAACTGGCCAATTACCAGACGTATTTTCCCAAATGTTTACAAGAAATTATACAGTTCATGATTATCCAACTCGTCAACGTTACGCATATCACCTTCCACGTACCCGAACAATTTTCGCGAAAAAAACCATTATGTTCGCTGGGCCCAAATATTGGAACGAACTCCCTATGGAACTTGTAAGTTGTACCACTGTAACCTCATTCAAACGAAAACTGAAGCAATATCTTCTTAGCAGCTACATTGTACGGCATGCATAGTGTATAGTTCTTGTTACTCTTTACATGTTACCCCTTGTCTATCCCACCTTAGTCCGGCGGGATCCTAACCATGAACACTATTTTTGAACAGTCTGCCTATTGCGCAGTTCATGCACCTATTGTTCCACTCGGTTATCGAAACTCTCGCGCGTGACAGCTGTCGGTTACTATGGTCACACGGAATGCTTGGTTTTAGGACCCATGCTGGAATGTTACTCCTGAGCTTTCGGTATTGTTTACATTCACGACAAATCTCATTATCCCACCTTCTACTTATGTATTTATGACATACAGTTACGCCATTTTCTATACTCTGCAACACACCCCTTGAATCTCTGCAGTCGTTGCTCACTGCTGCAACATGTGACCTTTCAGCTTTCTGTTTTTCTGTATCTTTATTTAGTGATATATATTTAATTGGATTTTTTGTTTTGTTTGTTTTAATCGGTTTCCCCAGATATAGTTGGTCTTAAAAAACATCCGTACTTTAAACTTCCCCTAATCTGATTACTCACGGGACCTGCGGCTGTACAAGCTAATGCTTTTACGCAGGCCCCATCATATTTTTTTCGCATTATGACCACAGTGTAATTCGCATGCATACAGACCTCATGTTTATACCAAATCAAACTTCTGTACATTCTGATGAAGTCTCATCTGAATTATGTTTTGTATAATTTTCGTATTTATATACTTTATTGTGATATATGTGAGAAATATGAAAATAAATTGAAATGAAATGAAATTATATATACATACAGATATGTATGTAACATATATTTAAAATACATTCAGCAAAATAAGAAAGCAAACACTTTTTGAAGTTCATGTTTCTCATAGAATGTTTGGCTCAAGTTTAATGTATCAAAATATTAAAGGGGATGTCTAGTAACTGATCAGTGGGAATCAGTGGGAATGCTGCGGGATGATTGTTTCAATTCTTGTGGGATTCATTTAAGAGTACATTATATATCTATTGTTGTGTGAAAATTATTTGCTTCAGAACGGTCTCATATTAAAGTAATGTGCAGTTTAATGTTTCCAGGTTAGCATGCCTGTACAGTGACGGGGCGATCGTTAACGGGTCACAAGGATTGGAACAATCATCCCCCAGTATTCCCACTGATTCCCACTGATCAGTTACTTGCCATCCCCTTTAAAGGTAATTTATTTGGCTCTCAACCTGGTAGGTCAATAAAAAGGGAAACTTTATGCATAAGTGAACACATTTATTTTTCTTTTCAAGGCACAAAAGTATAGAAATTGCTGAGTGTGTGTGAATATATATTCATACATATTGTAAGTAGCTACTTCCACACATACACACGCAGAAAAGTTAATATGCTTTGCGTTATTTGTTCTTTCTCTCTTTAATACACATAAAAAAATTTAGCTTGGTATTAGGAGAAACACTCATGCTGCGAAATGCTTGGAGGGTTTTTTTTTTTTGGGGGGGGGGAGGTTGTTCGTTTTATTTTGTTTTGTTTTATTTTTGTTGGGAAGGGGTTGCAAAAGTGGTAGGTGTCTATAAAAACTTCCCCCTGCTAAAGACTTTGGAGGAAAGAAAAACCAAGACGTTTATTCATACCCCATTAATTCATCTATTCTGTTTCATATATGTTTAATCATATTTTGTTTATACACAAACAAAAACAATAAATTATACAAAGTACACATGTCAATTCATACAGCTAACCAATTTGAAAATACAAGTCGCAAAGTATGATAGAAGACATAACTAAAAATGGTTATATAACGAGAGGCAACGTAGGCCTACATATCGCAATGGTGACAAAAAAAAGTAAATATAGAGACGGAAAAGAGTGATTTATTGAAAAGTAGAGTTGGATCACTCGAAAAAAAAAAACAAATATAATACATATTTCATAATATGAGTGCATGTTTCTTTGTGTACGAATTACTGAAATTGAGGTGAGGTATACATTATTGAGAGCATTTTTCCTCCAAAAATATCGACCTATGTTTACAAGACATGTTAAAGTGAAAAGTGTTTGAAAAGCGTTACGACATGATATGAGATGAGATTTAATCAGTGAATTAATAAACAAAGAATAGTTGGTTTGATGCAGCATTCCTCCCCCCCCCCCAAAAAAAAAGACCACTAAAAACCGAGGCAAAAAAAAAAATAAACAGCAAAAAAGGATTCTTACTGGCATTCGATAATGTCATGGCCGCATATTATCCTGACAATGGCGACCGAAAAAGTTTATTCTGTGCAAATTCTGGAAGATATTAAAGAGAAATTCTTTTCAAGTAATATGTTGTTTGGGTGAGACAGTAAGACGAATTGGTACTTCAGTGTGACGTATGTGTCGAGCAGCTCTCCAGTCAGTTTGTACTCAAAAAGTATAAACAATTTTCATTTTTCTTCAGAAATGTTTTTGATAGTTGTTTTTAATAGTTTTTGATATAGTGATAACCGTTTTGCATGTCCCCCTCAGTGGATAAGTTCTGTCCGGCAAAATATTGAGAAAAATAAAATTTGCGAAATTGTGTATAAAATATCAGCAAAATGATTGGAGAACTAAATACTTGAAACCTCTATCGCAAAATACTAAAAGTTTTCAATTTGCCTTATACTCTCTAAACTTCAATAGTTCATAACTTTGTGTGTATGATGTTTTCTCACATTTTCGCTGATCCACTTGTGTCGGTCTCATATGGACCTTTTTTTTTCTTTTTTCTCTCTATTTTCCCCTATTGTCAGACTCATTGGCCTTGATTGCCTTATGTCGGACTCATCTCATGGGCCTTATTTACCTAGCGTCGAGTTGGCGGGCCTTTTTGCCTGGTGCCAAGCTCATGGGCTGCATGAATAGTGGGATGCATGAGACATGGACCTAGCATGAATAAAACAAACTCAAAAAATTACACAGTGATCTTACTTTCACAGAAACGGGAGATCTTGTACATTGACGGCTTCATTAATTTCTACCGAAATGTTGTGAATCATCGTGTACTTAGCTTCGAACAAATAAAAGATAACACGAAGTATTGTTTGAGTGGATGCGGAAGGATACATATTTGATGCAAGGGATATGCATTCTATTTTCATGAAATGAACATTAGCGTCAAAAATGGAAATCTAGTTGCCATTATTGTGTCATCAAAGTGATGATATATCTCTTAAGTGGTTACATTTGAAATTCAACGAATTCTCAAATTTAAATTTCCATGTTGTTTTCTTACCTTTCTTGGTATGACTAATACTCTATGTTACACATGTACGCGGGTGAGTCCGTAAAGGTGATTTGACCTGATATTAGGGTGTTTTTTTTTTTTTACTTTAAATTTCCCAGACACTCAAAATATTCACAAGGCTTGCCTGTTGGTCCTGTTCACGTGACATTCTCTATATTTCTTTTTCTTATTACCACAGGCATATGGATACTGACTAACCATCACAATTCATTAATTACCAGACGTTTTGTCTCTCACCATCTTTACTGCTGAAAAGCAACCTTCACAAATATAAACTAAGTTCTGAAATCGCACAATAGTGAAAAATTGAGATGACCAATTAAACCTGAGTACCATGTTTGTTTTAACCCATCACCTAAGTCCATTATTCTTTTAAAGGTTGTGCAATTCTTATCTATGGTTTTACCTCTGTGCATTTTGAAAATACCGTAATTCCTGCTACATAGCAGACAAGAGCCTTAAAAGCCCCACGTCTAACGCATCTTCAATCCACGTTTAAAGTGAAATGCCCAATATAAAAGACTTTATGATGACGTAGTGTGGCAGACTAGCCTGATGAAACATAATTACATTCAAGATCTTCCATACCGCCGTTGACATACGACAGCTAAATTGATAAGCATGAAAAGAATGTTAGAGAGAAACAAGTGATGGTGTAGACAAAGAAATAAGGAGCATCATCTCGGCTTGACAGTAAACAAAGAAAGTAATTGAGAGGAAAAGGGAGATCGTAGAGTGAAACATGATAAAGAGCTGAAAGCATCCAATGTGTATTTCCCCTTCTGAACACAAATAGTCTACGATGAGCACTGGCAGTACAATATTAAAGGGAGAGCGCCAAAGTGGTTTCTGCTCATCAAACCTTTCAAAGTATGTGTTATCAACGGGGCCTCTGTTTAAGTTTCAATAATTCATATTATCCGTATAGCCACTCAAAACTTTGTTGGAGTATAGCTAATGCTTCGGACGCAGGACGCGCACCTTCTAGTAATGATCCTCTCACAGATAATGTACATTCTAACATCTTACCATTTACTGTCAACGGTAAACATGAATTCTGGCTGTCACTCTATAGGCATTGTAAGAGAAAGTCCACAATCTCTATGACTCTTTGCTCAGAGTGAATACAAAGTACTTTTCAGACGAATGTCAACATTGTAATCGGCCCCTGGTATAACAAGAAGACTACTGGTGTCACAGATAAAACAAGACAATGGTGACATTTGGCGAATAAACTGAAATAAAGGTTTGCGCAAGTAGAAAATACTAGGTGAAAGAGAGAAATTGGCCTGTAGACTGCGATCGCTGTATTAGAATGTCGGTTTGGTCAGCGGCATCTTTTGCAGAAGAAAGCGGCGATCGTCTCCCGGATGAGAGGCTGGGCCATAGCGTAGGCCATTGGGTTGAACAGACTGTTGCTGTAGGTGATCCACCGTGCCACTTCTGTGTAGTCCATTGCGTCGTTGATTATCTTGTACGTGGCTGGTGATATGCTGTAGATTGTGAAACTCATCGAGTTTGGCAGCCAGGTCAAGGCAAAGGCAACCACGATGAAGGTAAGGGTTCTCATAGCCTTTCGCCCTTCGGCCGAAGTCTCACGCTTGGCCGGGTTCGTCGTCCGCGCCGATACTGTCTCTTCAAGATTATCAAGATGAACACTCCCGCCTTTTCCCCCGATTTTGCTCGTCTGTGCTTGACTCTGGAAACTAGCCATGTCCATACTTCTGTGATTTTCTCGCGACACCTTTTGCGAAATGGTTGATACTTCATGAGGATCATTGAGGGCATCCGATCTTTCAACATTATTTCCTTGAGAGGAATCTAGCTCTGTGGTGTTCTGCATTTTGATATTTGTTGGAGTTGGACACGATTTTGGGTCCGACATTTTGTCGAGTGTTGACCATTTCTTTGCAAGTGATTTTGATAATCGTCCACTTGCCGTGGATCGGATCTGACGGTAGATGCGTAGATACAAGAACATGATGAGCACAAGAGGGCATACGAATCGGATGGTGAAGGTCATCACGGCTAAACTCAATGTCCTGGTGAAGTTCGGCCTTGGCAAACCCACTGCTGTGGTGAGGCCACTTGGGGCAAGGACGTCCCACACCACGTTGAAGAACATCCAAAAGACGAACGGAATAAGCCACGTGAAAATATTAATGACTGTCGCCAGCGCCCTGCTCCTCTTTGTATAGTGCTTCATCGGATAAAAGGTTGCTAGGTAACGGTCGACGGTGATGACAACCACGCCCAATACTGAAACTCCTAGACTGCTGTTCTGCATCATCAGGAGGGCCACGCCCGCTTCCCGCCCAAACACCCAGCCATCATAGAGGATGATGGTTGAGCGGAGAGGCATGATTAGGGTGCCAACCAGGATATCCGCTAAGGTCATATTGAAGATGTAATAGTTGGTATAAGTCCAAAGCCGCCTTTGGCGAGCAAAAGCCAGAAGTATCAAGGCATTGCTGAAGATAGTTACAGCAGAGAGGGCAAGGGTCATGAGGAAGCTGTAACTCACGACTGGTTTCGTAGACTTGACGATCGTTACCTCTGTAGTCTCCATGATATTTATTGCGTCAAGACAACCCTGGACGATCGTCCTCGGTGAGAGCAGAAAGAATCCTAGGCAGAATGAGTAAGATTCTAAGTGAGTGTTCAGAATAGTTTCAGGTGAATGATGTCATCACATTTTCAAATTTAAATACCTTTGCCTACATTCCTATTAATAATTGCATAGCTGAGTAGGTGAGAGTTGCCCTGGAAGTCCGCACTTGGCCATCCTGTTCAAATTTAGATTTAGATCATCATTCATATGACAGTTTCACCTTTCAAATTGTACACATGACATTCCCATTACTCCCCCTAAAAATCAATGACATTGGAATGCTTTTTCTTTTTCTCAGAATTCTATCTGTTTACATATACAAAGTTTTGTTTCATAATCTGCAGCTCATCACTGATGATAACCGAAAAGGGCATGTTCTTTTAATTCTTTTGAATGTTGGTATTGCATATTTGATCATGTGACCTAATTGAAAAGAATACACAAGTAGTGGCAACTAAACTAAATTAATGGATATAAAAAACAGCAAAAACAACAATAAAGGACCAAATGATAAATCTAAGAAACGGTCATAAATGAAAGTACATGAATTTAGTAAAGAAAATGACGTGAAATCAATAAGTTTCTATGACCCTTTGAATGGCAACAGCCAGGCTGACAAAATATAGAAAGATGGAGTAATTTTACTGCCTGCCATCTGCTGGCTAGTGACAAAGTTTTCTTTTTTAATAAGGAAATATATAGAATAGATAGATTAAAAATAGAACAGCCAGGGTGGATTCCACTAATCTTATCAACTAAGAAAACAGATAATGACACGAAACTTGAAAAAAAAATGGAGTGTAATTGTTTAAAAAACCCAGAAATGGTTTGTTGTATTTCATCTCTTAATTCTGTATTGTTAGCCAATCAATGTTGAACTTTAAAATGGTGGGGAAAGGGAAAAAATTACTCACTTTTAATTGTTCCTAAGATTATACAGTTGCAATTGTACCCTTTCTTGGTCAAAATTTTAAGTTTGGCATTCTTTGACTGTTTGATTTATCCATTTGGTCACATTATTTTTCCACCAGATAATAGTATACGTCTTTGTGTCATGCTATGTAAAATATCGTCCACTTTACCTTTAGCCAAGAATGAATTCGAATATCTTGACTGATTAACTTTTTTTTTCAAAAAAATTATCAAACTTTAAACTTTACTTTTGGTTGGCTCTTACTTTATTTTAAAAGAAAAATCAATTTATGTATCTTTGACGGACTCAACTTTTCAACAATCACACAAGTTTCAATTTTGCTCCACTCTAGGATAGTGTAGTAGTCCTCACTATGATGACGTACTAATGAATATCTTAAGGAAGGTTTACCAAGACTCATTGCAATATACTCTACAATTTAGGACATATTTTGATGAAACGGTTTTATATCTTACTGATATTAAAAATGCTCTCTGTTTATCTTACTTTCAAGAAATGGGTTCATAGTTTTTTTCTCTTTCCGGTTTTTGTTTGTTTGTTTGTTTGTTTTTTAGTCTGTTGCCGACAGTTATAACACTGCCACTGTGTTTTAGAGACGCTACTGTCTCCAGTGTGGTCACATATACTCTCAGTGTCAGTGCTGTTTCTAAACTACCTAAATTGGCATAAAAGGGAAATGAAACTCAAGTAAATTTCAAATAATAAGTATCTAAAAATCACCCGAACTTTCCCATAAAGAAATTTTTACTAGGCATGCAAGGACAGTTTATCTTAGTACTAGGAGACACCACATCTTCCCAATACCAACTGGGAATTTACTAGAATGTTTGTTTGTGTTATAGTAGAGTATTATGAATTGTGATTTAACATGCACAATAAGGAAAAAACAAGTATATCTATGCTATATTTCATCATGTTGTTGATCACTAACGTGTACCGTCAAACTGGCCTGAGGTTTGTCGCATTGAATATACGTACAGGAAGATGGAAAAACGTTTTACTAGAAGATCTGCCGAGAAAAGAAATATCCATAACTTTGGATTGACTACGTAAAGCGGGCCTAAACCATGTCAAAGAGGCCCCTATACAAACATTTCTTTAGAGCTCAGGCTGTAAGAAGCAAAATGTAGCAAAGCCAAAAAAAAATCACAATAATAATTATGTTAATGAAAAAACCCAAATAAATGACTAAAACATACAAAAGTGTTACCTTATACGGTTGAGGCTTCCAGAAAATGACGATAACCAATGTCCAGAATCCTGACGAGTGCTTATTTGCAGTGGAAGTGAAAGTAGATGCTACAAGTGTCGTTTTGAGGCTTTTATAACCTCTGCAAAATATTATAATTTATTCATCCTCAGAACCTATCACGTGACCACTTGCCCAGGGTTGATCATTTAAAATTCTGTCCGTGTGACGAGCTCCATATTTGGTATCCAATAGACATATGTCTAAACGTGTCTTCTGCATTGACACGTCAACTTAGATAATATGCTAATACCATTTTCTCTTATGTTTATATTTCTTTGTTACTATTCATGACACGCTGCTACCGTCGGACTCGTTTAACGCGAAACGCAACGTTCCTTCCAATCTCTCTAATGCTTTTAATGCGAACAGCAATCAAAACAAGCTTGCTTTTATGTACCTTGCATCATATTTTATCTCTTGTTTGTTTGTTTGTTTGTTTTTGCCTCCTTTCGTACCCCAACATTACATAATCATTCATTGTTTCGCCATCTGATTTTGTGCTTACTTTTTTTATTTTAGTTTATCCAACACTTTATCGAGAAATGTTAGAATAGATCGAGTGAATTAATAAATGAAATCAAACTTTACATTGCCTACAAAAGTGTTCTTTAGATAGTGCCTATTTCTTTGGGTCAGGAATTAATTGCTCATCTTCTGTAGACACATGTCATTCCTGTATAGAGATTGGAATAAAACCTATAATTATTTAACCATAAATGCAAAGTAAAAGAAACACATGACTCCCAAAGGACTTGGAGAATTATTCCGAGTGACAGTGACAGCTGTGTTAATTTTGACGATGTTGATATTGTGAGTCTGCTTATCAGAGACATAACGGTGTTTTAATGTGTGGTAAAAATATGAATGATTCATTAATCGAACTGTTGAAGAAACAAGGAAAAAATTGGTCCTGGTTGTACCTATATGATCACCTTTGATTTTGGTTTCAGGACGAATTTGCATTATTGCCTCTAAAGAATACTACGCCAAATTTGGGTTTAAGGTAAAAGTAATAACTGAAAACTACGACGTTTTGCACCTCGTGTGGAAATACTGCCTTCTTGAAACTCCGGGGGTTCTTTATCCTACAGCCTTTTTATTTGTTTCAACGGAAAGTTCATGTAGGGCCAACATGTCCGTCAATCTTTATTTACTCTAGGGTGTCATATATCTCGTAAGCAGATTGTGAGTATTTGTTTGGTTTGAAACAACGAAAAATCTCCCTCGGTTTTCCATTGTTCAAAGTCCGTGCTTCATCACGTAGGCTTAGGTAGTGATGGTAACGTAGATATCATCATTGTAAATGAGTGTGTAGATACTAGTATTTTTGCTCTTTTTCATATTGTGTTAGTGCCTGAAAACTCAGTGTACAGGCCTATACACTTTGTGGTGGACAATAATAGTTTATTTCTTGCCTATGACTTGCTCTGGCTTCGAAATGAAGTAGTGGTATGTTATTTTGCTTACAGGCGATGCTACATGTCTGCGCATTAGTATTACTGCGATGACGTTATAGCTATAGATACTAGTATCGCGTTAGCTATTATTACGGAAATTTTCTCATAGACACTTCGTGCGTGCGCGAGTGCGCACACCCAGACACACACACACACACACACACACACACACACACTCTCTCTCTCTCTCTCTCTCTCTCTCACACGAAAAAGTGTTGTAGCGAACACGAATTATATTCCATGATTCTTTCGAAGGCCCAAACATTACATACACTGGATGTCTTGGTCAAAGATCGCTGACTTTAGTTAACTTAGTTCCATTCAAGTTTATTTGATTCATTTATCCTTTGCTTGTTTTGAGTACCGTCTGGCATAGAAAATCCCATATAGCAAGCTACAGACTGTCCAAAGTCCCTGACACAGAAAGACTTAAACAGCAAATCCATTTTTATAATATATGTTTCACTACTCATCCTTAAATTGGTCTATATTTTCTTTAAAACTTTCACATCCTTTTTGATTTTTTTTTTTTTTTTGGGGGGGGGGGGAGGTGTGATCATTACCTTTTTTCATATGAGTTTTTAATCCTCCGTGTGCTGCATTAATTTCCAGTCCACAGGTATGTGTGTGTAAAATTTATGCGTATTCTGACTCATTGGCAAAGAAAGGGTTAATGCATTGAAGGCGCAGAGGAGAGAGAGAGTGAGAGAGAGTGAGCTGAAGAAGCATCATAGACACGCCCACGTAACTCTAGGTAACCATGACGCAAAGTCAGTAGAGGCAACTTGAAAGGTCAGATTATACTGAGTCCGTGTAACTTCCTTTTGTAATTATTTCAAGTCAAGATATACGTGTTGATTTCAGAATGAGAAGGTTTTAAGATTGTAAAGAAGTTAGATAAGAAGAAGAAGAAGAGGAGGAGGAGAGAACTTTAATTCTTATAATACCACGCAAATATTGGGATAACATTATTTATACGTTCTCTGGATGGCATTCATACGGCTTTTTAAATCCTTGTTATTGTAAAGGCATTCGGTTCATTGATCATGCTCAAATATATATCTTTCATATCTTTGGAGGTAGAATGCAGAAAGAATATTATTACTTCTTCAAGAGTTGAAATACCTTCTACAGTGTTTACTTCTCCTCTCATTATATATTTAAAGGTCAGAGCAATTACATACCGATTTGTCGATGTCAGCGACTTTTTGAATACCTTTTCACCCCTAAATGAAGTCAAGGTCTTAACTTGTTTGATTCCACTTTCTTTTTAAATCTATTTCACAATGCATCAGTCACAGCGATCATCCAGCAGTGCTATTGTAGAGTGTCTTCTTCTTCTTCTTCTATAGTCACTTGCCATATCCTTCTTCTCCATATTAATCTTCTTTGTTATCTTCCCCAGGTTCCGATGCGTTAAGAATGACGTGCGGTTTATATAATTCAAAGAAATAAGTCGAGATGAATTGAGTGCATTCAGGTGTCTCTTTCTTCTGGAGCTATAGTGATGAGCAATTAACGAAAAGCACAGCTGGAAAGCTCCATTGACATCGTGCAACAACAAGAATACCGCCCATAGAATACCCCCTCCCTTCCCCTTCAGATTCATTCTTTATACTTTTCTTTTTCGCTGCGACTCTCTTTGTGATGATGCTATATAATGGCAATGGTATGCGAAAAAGATATTGCCGTCGACATTCTGTAAAGAACAGATGATTTGATTTGATAGTAAGAAATATTTTGACCATGCCCGAGAGTGTTTCATCTTGGGTTTATTTTTCAACCATCTATCGAGGGTTTTGTCATTCGGTGGATTTCATGATTTCAAAAGAAAATTAAACAGCCGTATACCACTTACCTCAAAAGGCATATCCGACAATGAACGGCTGCATAAATATGTATGTATGCAGTCAATATTATCTATATCTATTCACAACTGTTATTATACGCATCTAGACTTCCTACATATAATGTGCTTTACAAACGATGTATAAAAACAATCTAATATCTATCTTTATGTATGTATTATATATATACATATATCTATATATTTAACATGATTTATTCATATTAAACACAAGTTATGTTTGTTTATCAAATATCAGTGAGAACGACTTTGATTGGTCAAATTTCATTATTATACATATATGTATATATATATGTAAATATATATATATATATATATATATAAATGTATGTATATGTGTATTATAAAGTGTGTGTGTGTGTGTGTGTGTGTTTGTAGTGGTTAATTCAGAATCTTAGACGCGCCTGGATATGTAAACAGAATGAAAATTGAAATTGAAAATAAACTTATTAGTCATACAGAAGCATTCAATCACTCATGCACGGTTGGATTGTGCCGATTTGGTGGGTAGTATCGCGACTGGAACCAAACATGATTTTGTTCAAAGCCCCCCCCCCCCCCCCCCCCCCACCGGAGGGGAGGGGTGCCTGTAAAGGGTGCATTTCGAGCGAACGGGCTTTCAAATACTTTTTCTTCTTTATGTAACAACAATGAGGAAAGTGATGATTACAGGAAATTTTATAAAGTTTAAGATTGTTGAGGAGAAAAGAAGAGTCAAGTAGCTTGCTTTTCAGGACACATGAAATAATAAAGAGATATTTACAAAGTTTATTTCATTCAGGGCAAATGGAAAAACTGTATCTGAATTAAAAGTGCTGTTTGCCTGTGTGTGTGCGCGCGCGCGCGTGTGTGTGTGTGTGTGAACTTAAAGCATGTCTGTGTATTGTGTGTATGTGTGTACGTAAAGCATGTTTGTGTACATTGATGTTTGCTTGTGTGTATGTGTGCATTTTATGTGTGCGTGCCCGCATCCACGCGTTTCTGTGTTTACAGTTCATATGTACGTTGCGTGAATTTAGCAGTTAGGAGTGAACAAATATTCCTTCGTAGTTCAAACAACTCAAAGAAACTGGCAGAAATAAATGATGCAGTTAATGGCTTCTTCTCTTTCTATAGTCTTCTGTCGTTCTTCTATATCATCTTCTTTTTCAGCCACATGCTTTCTTTTCTTTATTTCTTCTTCATCTCTTCTCTTCTCTTTCTTCTCCTTCGCCTTACCTCTCCATCATTATCTATTTCCTTGCACCATTGTGCATTTATCATTTAATCTTGTTGTATCCTCTTTCTTCCCCATTGTCTTTTCTCTTTCTTCTTTTCTTTCTGTCCCTTACATTATACATTTACCATTTATAAGTCTTAATTCTAATAATAATGTTTCAACAGGAAATTATTGCCATTATTTTCGTTAAAACCATTCATTATGACCTAAAAAATGTTTGCTTTTATAGGTGTCAAAACGTAACGCTTTTATAGAAAATGAAAGAAATTTCCAGTCGCACATGTATAGCTCCATGATTACATTTTACATCAACAATGTTAGTCGTAAATAATATGCAGCGTGAGTTTTTAAAATGTGACCTTTTTGTTTTTGATCAGTATTTTATATAAGTTCCTTACTAAACAGCAAATAAAGATATAAATCAACGCACTCATGATTATCTGTCGTTGATTTATGCTGGCTGAAATTAGTAAATAGATTAAAAGATAAATTCTCTCTCTCTCTCTCTCACACACACACACACACACAATGATTTTGAGAAAAGAACCTTTGAGCAATGTTTCATCTCATCCACCCCGACCCCCCCCCCCTTCCCTTGGCAGAAACAGAAGAATGAGGCAAAAACAAATGAAAGAAGCAAAAATAAAAAACAAGGAATGAAAGAACCATCAAAACTAATACTGACTAAAGTGAGCGCCCTATCACCACCAGTGACACACATCAACATGTCGAAACATTCAAAGATACAAATCATGTAGACTTTGAACTTTTGTTTTATTTATTCATCATTTTGCTGCGTTATCATCATACCGCTACTGCAAGCTATCATTAATAATAGGTTCTAATGACCACGCCCATTACTCAGTAGATTGCGTCTGATTTTTGCTCACTTCCTTTCCCTACGTCATTTTATTCTCGTTTTCCCCCTTACGAGCTAGCGGGCATTTCGCACATGAAAGGAATTTCTACTAAGTAGCTTCCCGTGCATCGCAGGTCGTTCCAACCCCTGAGATCATCATCCGTGGCGTGTCTCCGCAGAACCTGAACGCAGTTCTCGATGCCGGCGACATCGTTGGGTTCGTTGGGCTGCCAGTTGAAGTACCCGGCCGGTGTCCCATCGGTCCACTCCCACTCGCCATCGGGGTTGTTCCGGTGGAGCCCCATCCAGTAGCCGTAGAGACGTGGGTCAACCTGTGAGAAAATGATTTCATTCCAAGCGAATTCAACCCGTGAATAAAGATAAGGCTGTCTTGAACGATATTTTCTATAAAAGCAGTTATACCAGAACAAGGATGGCGTACGCCATAAGTCAAGTTCGTCAATTCCTGCATTGATAAACATAGGATGACTTACTTTTGCTCTTTTGTAATGTTATATTGTGCTTTTATTAGGCACGATAAAGGTTAACAATACAATGAGATTATATAATAGTTCTTTTTATGTGTCTGTTTTATGTGTGTGTGTGTGTGTGTGTGTGTGTGTGTGTTGGTCGTGCGTTTTTTTGGGATGCATGAAATGATACAAGATATTTCACACATTCCTAACAATAAATGCTTTCTATAAAACTTCTACAGATATAATATTATACCAAATCTTGTTTTCGTGTACTTTCATAGTAAAGAAGGTAAAGGGGAAATATTGGCTTTGTTATGCCACGTTCATTTCAGTTCAAGTTTGTTCGATGTTGTACATTCTCTATATCGATCATATAGGATAATCTGAAATAAGTACTATGTATGAAAAGTTTTTTTTTGTAATTATTTGCAATGTTTGTCGTAACTAACTGTAAATAGATATGGCTCTATAATGTGATTTTGGCAATTTGTTTTTGTTTGTTTTTTAAAGTGATGTACGCTTTTACAAGCTCTTTTTTCAGCACTCTTGTACAGATTTATAATAAGTATGTAAAAATAAATTATGCTAAAAATGGAGCTTGTAAAGCGTATACATGACTAAAAACACAAACTGCCAAATTCACGTTATCATTTGTTAAAGGGGGCTGTACAGTACTGGTTGAGGCGGGGATTCATATTTTGAACATTCCTAAGTGAGATAATGAGAAACCTCTTATAATATGAAAGAGCATGTAATTTTAAGAAGGATTCAACGTTTATTGAAAATTGGTTTTCAAATGGCTGAGATATCCAAAAAAAAAGTGATAATAATAAAAGACTACAGGCCACGCCTTTTATTAGGATCTCTTTGTTTCATTTTGTTTTTGGATATCTCAGCCATTTCAAAACCGATTTTCATCAAATAAAGTTTTGATATCCGTCAGAATTGCATGCTCTTTGACATCTCATATAGAGTGGTTTCTGAATATCTCGCGAAACGATGAAAGCTAAGTCCTCACCTCGACCAGAAGAGTACACGCCCTTTAACACTGGATATGTATATATCAAAGATATATGTATATATCAAAGATATACGTAGATTAACTATGTACTACATTATACTAGGTAATAATCATTCAAATGCGAAAATCGAGGAATATGAAACAATTGTGAGTTATGACTACATGTCAACGAATGTTATGATAACTCCCATGTGGCTATTCCGGTGAATGAGGTAATAATGTCAAATTATGGTAATATATTTCTCGACGATTTTTTCAGAAGAGTCATTATAGAGTGGAGTTCGGCACAAAACAGGAATATGCGTGATACTCTTCTTTGCTTTCAAGTAAGGAGGCAAAACACAGTGATGATTGGCCATAAACCAATGAATTGTCCATATTCATCAGACAGACATATCAAAGGGGAAAGAGAAAAAAATGAACGAATGAGGTGGAGACCTGCTATCACACTGTTGGACAGTGTGAAACTCCCGCATCTTACAATATGTGAGGTCGCACTGATATATGTGAAATAGGGGCCAAACCTGTAAGGTCCGTCATGGGAATAACTATTCAGCCATCTCCCTTTTCCCTATGTGAGATGTACCATCGCCATGGAGAGCAAACTATGGCCTTGCCGTTGGACGAGATTCTTTTCCTCATTGTCAACATACCGAGCTTTTAATTTTACTTGTTACGATTCTGATCTTCAAATGAGGAGCGCACTCTCGCGGTTTGATCCTGAGAAGTCTGTTTAGACGATGCGTTGAGAATGTTATTCCGAATGTTTGTTATTTCATTTCATTTCATTTCATTTATTTCCACATTAAAAACAACAATCATTACATTTCAAGTCATAGTATAAACATATTCATTGTGGGGGACCAATTAAAGCCTTTCAGGCTTGTTGGGAATAGGCCCCAAAGTAAATACAAGACTTTCTCAACTTACAATATATAGATACAAAATATATAGAACACAAATGGTGCACAATCAAAGCAGGATGAAGAAGGAAAAAGAAGAGAGTAAAATACTGGCAGAATATACAAAACCATGTTGCTATTACATACGGAAAGTGCGTCTAAAATTGTTTCTGAACTGCTGTAATGATTTGTAGGTTTTCAGTTCTTTTGGTAAAGTATTCCACAAAATGGGACCTTGATAAAAAATTGTTGACTTGGCTAATTCGGTTCGATAAAGGGGAGGATGAAAATTTTGTTGGTTTCTTGTATTATAAGAATGGATACTGTTATTCAGATAAGGAAGAAAGTATGTTATTCCCAAGGCCCGTTAATCCGAAAACGAAATTGGGTTCGTGATTCCTAAGGGTCGTCAACAGACCTACGCACTTTTTCATCATTATCAGATTAATGGACCTTATTTCACTTTCGGACACGTGTCGGATAATCGTGTACCTTCTGAATATTCAAACGCTCCGATTAACTGTTATAGCATCTAAATACTTAGATCCTTTGGAGTGACGATTTCTCGGAATAAGGAAACTTATTTCATATTCGGACTAACAAAACTTTAGAATAACGAACATCACAGCAATGATCATAGCAGATGAGCTAAAGGTCCACACCCACGAGCCATTGACGACATCCTTACCTTCCATTCGGGCGTGTCTCCGGCAATGGATCGGAAGAGGTCGTAGGCGAAGACGTTCTCGGCGTCGTTCGCGATCGACACCAGCGAGCCCTGCTCGTCGGTATACTCGAGACACCTCCTCAGCGCCTCTGGCTGGTCGACCCTCTCCTCGTAGTACCGGTAGCAGCTGCTCTCGAAGAGGCTCCATCCAGAGGGGCAGGAAACTGGATGACAACCAGTCCCCCGGGCCGCGCCCGCCGAGAGCGCGATTAAGAGCCCCAGGGTCACGAGGAGATGTTTCATCCTTAATCAGTGCGTGCGTTAAGGGTCCTCAAAATGAAACTGAGCTGCTGAAACGATATCCATTGACCTTCACTAATGACTACCATCATTTTTCATCAAGGAGTAATCAATACAAAAAGAGACCAAAAGGTGAAATGAAAACAAGAAAAAAAAAAACAGCACCAAAATCTAAAAATACATATAGTGCTCTTCACACTACAGGGCCGTGTCGTGTGGAAAACGAAAAAAAAACAACAACTAATAATAATGATAGATAAGAATTTTAAAAAAAATCGTAGGAGGAAGGCGTGATTGTCTTTGAAGTATTGCAGTGCGCACGTTTTGACTTAACTTTTGATAACATAGATATTCAAACTTAGCATATCGTTAAAGAAGAAGAAGAATGCGAAGATTAGGTCTGCGAGAGAGTTTCAACATGGACAGGCCCATGTTGATAGACTTAAAGGCACAATTTACTATTTGTAGATGAAATAAAAATCCAGCTTTAGTGCTTCAAAATAGTTCTGAAATTAGAGTTAGGGATAGAAACAACGGTGAACCAATGTAAAATTTTGAATCGTTATAATTAATGTTAACTATATTGTCAAATACACAAAGTGTGAAAATTAGTTATAATAAAAATGTTTCTAGACTAAACCGTCTACAGTTATGGTTTATTGAGAAAAATTGTGATATATCCTCATATTTTAGACTTTATTACGAAACTTTTAAATGATAGGATGTTTTGTGATATAACTGACCTACACATATTCATCAGATGTGAGAACGCGAACATTTTTTTTTTTTTGAAATCACTGTTCCCAATGGTAAACAATACCTTTAAAGGGATGGTATAGTTTTGGTTGAGATAGGGATTCAGGTTGTAACATTTTGTGAGATGATTAAAAACCACTTATGTGAAATGTTAAAGAACATGCAATCCCAGAGAGTAGTTTCTTTGAAAAAAAAAAATCTGTTTGAAAATGGCGGGGATGTCCAAAAAAACAAAACAAAAAACAAAACAAAACAAAACAAAGAGCTACAAATAAAGCCGGGTCCCACCTTTTCTTTTCTTCGGACCACTTTGTTTTACTTTGCTTTAAGAATAAAACTTTTGATTCCTCGTAGAAATTTTCTTTGATATTTTCACATAAGTGGTTTTGTAATTATAAGTATATCTCACAAAAAGTTCAAAGTTGAATCACCATTTCAACCAGAATTATACTGATTCTGATACGGATACTGTTTGTTATTTCTGCCTTTTCCAAATCACACATAACAAAAGAATACATATACATGATATATTTTGAAATTAACATTACACGACGCAAAAGCTAGATAGCATACTGTCTTACACATGAATTCAAGGTACACATACACTATGAACATGACAGTATTCGATGTATGAGACGTATAGCATAATACATATCACACACACACACACACACAGAGAGAGAAGGAAATCGTGGAATTAACAGTTATAGATTATGTATATAATGATTGATTATTCATTCAAAATATGTCATGTCGTTACACTAAACAAATTTCAGAACAAAAAGAAAATAAAAGAGGAGGATTTGAATGAATTGATTTTAAAATTGAGCATTTTTAGACATTACAATAACAGAAAAGCAGGAGACCGGGATCATAAGCAGCAGCTTGACATGGATCGGAGCCTCGGGGTAAAATTCGAAACTTAAATTCTATTTGCATAACTGTAACTATAACTGACGTGTCTAAAAAATATATACCATCCCTTTACTTGTATAGATGATTTGAAATTCGGGTTCAGTGGCAACTATCGTATAACAATAAATTTCAATACTTTTTGAAAACATAATTATCCTGAACTCATAAGTGAAATCTGCCAACAAACTCTCTTCGGGAATACACCCAGTTGTCGTCCTCAATTTGGCTATTCCAATAACCGTTAACAGTGAAAGGAAACTCTTTGCCACAAAACTGGCTTCAACCATAAAATCAATGTTGTAGCTATGTTTAATATTGTCTCTTCGAGTTGGTTACCAGTAAACCGTGAGCTACTATATTAGTCATTTCCATGTTAAATCTGGTTTTTAAGAGTTGTAGCCATGGAAACAATACTCGGAAATGTTATGTTTGTAAGTTTCTTGTTGGAATCATTAACAAGAGTTTCAAACAAGATGTCTCACTAAATCAATCTCCAATTTTTTTTTTTTTTTTTTTTTTGCAGAAAAAGAACAACAAGTTAATACAAAGGAGATAATTTATGTGCGTTCATTTTCATAGCTCTGGTAAGGAGACCCGCCAGCTTACACCTCATTAAAGTAAAATTGAACCAAACCGATCCACTCAGCTCTTCACTCTGGTATAACAGAGTACCGATCTTTCGGGAACACACCAGCCGAGTGAAAACTTTAGCAAACTTTGTCTCTTTCACGGGAGAAGAAGTTCAGAATATTAATCTCACCCTTCATCCAACTGTAATTGACCACATGGAAGATCAGCTATGCAGCTGCTGAATATGGGCTATCCAGCCATCTTCTCAGGTGGAAATGAAACAAACAAACCAACAAACCCTTCTTCTTACCTGCTGGCCAACGCTTTGTTCGAACCTGGCTGGAACTGGACCTATCTACCCCAAGTTCGTATAGCACCGCTGAAAGTTAGGAATATGGTACATTGCAGCTAAATTATTGTACTTTTAACTGTGGATACCTGTCTGACGTGTCAAAAATACCTCGCGCATGCGCAAGGCGAACAGAGTCGTGGGTGGATAGACCAGAACTATTCCGTTTCCAATTTTGATATTGTCAATCCATTTCGGACGAGAATGCTTACAGGTAGTGAATATCCGAATATACTTTCAAGTTTATCATTTGCAGAGATAAAATTAGATTACCACATCATACCCTCGCCGAACGTTAGCTATATTGTAGGGACCTATATACATCTTACAAACTCTGCTCTTTAGTAGGTCCCCTACATTTCATGTTTGTAAAATTGTCTTCTCTTGTATTCTTTGTAATTACGACGCTATGTCCAGTCTTATGTTCAATCGATTGTATCATGTTATTTGTGTTTGAGATGTGGAACAATCAAATCAAATCAAAGCAAATCAAATTTTATGCAGGTCCTGTCTTTCCTAACTTAATGATAATGATCACAATTTTTTAATCAGAAATAAAAAAAAAAAGAATAGATAGATGCAAAAAGAACTGAACGTTTTCTCGTATCTCCCTCCCTTGAACGTCCCCGTTATTTGTGTGAAATTCAACAGTGCTGCAACCGACACAAATACAATATAAGAAGTAGAAGATCCTGTTTATTGATCATCCTATCAAAATATCTCTTCTGTAGACATATCAATGAATGTTAGAGCACGAATTTGTCTACATGTAGACATACACACACATACACACATTAAAAATACATCCATTTGAAGTAATTCATTTCCTTTCTCCTTTCTTTTATCCGATCTCTACGGTAGTCATTCCTCCCTCCTATCTTTTTTCCAAAGTGTATCATGTACGAGGGCTGCATGCGAATCAAGCTACACTTAAGCTGTTAATGTAGCCCTTCTGCATGTATTATTCATTGTATCGCTGATTCATTTTGCTGTACATTATAAATGTAATGACGAAAAACTACTTTGTTTAAAAACGACTTACGTTTATGTATATATGGCACCAGCAATGTCATGTAGGCCTACGTGTATAATCAAATCAAATCAAATCAAATCAAATCAAATCAAATCAAATCAAATCAAATCAAATCAAATCAAATCAAATCAAATCAAATCAAATCAAAACTTGATGTCTACTGCGATAGTCAGATAGTTGATACTCAAACACACTGTCATTCTCGTTGTTGTTGCTGTTGTTGTTTTTCTCGGGCGGGTTGGTACAGTATCTCATTCTCACTTTCTCTTCTCGATCTACATCCAAATCTATGATTCACTACCCTCATATTTTGCGGGAACGAAACAGATCTTACCAATACCCCATCGAACTTGTCGACCTAATGCGATTTTCAAACGAAAATAATAATAATGATGATGATGTGGTGAAGGTACCACTGCAAGGTCTATGCGTGAATATCATCTGTTTAGTGTTAGAAATGCAATTAACTCATTGAAGAAGTTATTGTATCAATCGGTACTCCGTGACCGGTTAAGAGTGTACTCGCGACTTTCAAGTCTGTCTCGCCTTTCCACTTCACTTCATTTCCAGGTCAATGATTTATGTGGTCGCAGCCACATCCCAAAGAGTAAAACCACTTTATTGTGGATAGCCTATTATTCTATAGTTTGCCGGTTTTTAATTTGCAGAGGAATCAGATTGAAAAGATTTGAGTAAATGAGTACCGCGTACAAATATTCCAACATTTTTCATATTATACAATACTATATGGCAGTCTGACATAACATAGCTAATAGTATGTGACATAGTGAATATTAGAGATTTGGTGTCGCCATTGATGGACAAGACTATAATGTCCATTTCGTCTTGCAAGGACAATGATATTCTAAAGAAATATATTTCATTCATTTCATTTATTTGTTCAATCTCCAACAGAACTTGTAAATACATTTTTCCTTCCACATAAAATGATAAGTACATAATATGTCAATATTACAAATACATATATATGTCAATATTACATATATGTAAAGTACATATATGTCAATATTCCCCCTCAAAAAGGAACATAGAATACATTTCACAAAATAAGGTGATATTACTCCCCTGACTTATAATTGAGGATAGTGAGTGTTCTTCCGTTAAGCCGAAGTGAAACTACGTTGATTTTTTTTTTAATCTGCAACATTGTTCTCTACGTGATCTTTACCAATTAACGCTTAACATTATTTTACTGATTGTTTTGATTGCTGCTTTATTATACGCGAGTAATGTTGGGATTATAGTGTTTGTGGAAGCTATAGACCTTAATCAGACATTGGAAGTGCTGGAGAATAATTTCTGTTTTTGGTGACATATGAAAAATTTCGTAATTTCCAATGATATGTGGTTTGTCTCACTTTAATGCCAATAGAATGGCAGAGAAACCGTTGCGAAAGCCGATCACCACATAATGCAGGGCACACAATGAGAAAATCGGATTCTGTTTCGAAAAGCGCATCAAACGTGCATGTAGTTTAGCATGCTTCGACAAAACCGAAAAGTTTCCAGTTCCCAAACATTCTCTCCGTTCTTCCTCCACTCTCCAATTATCACGTGGTCCCCGCACCTGTACACGTTAAATGGTGATAGGGCCTTTTCTGTTATTTCCCCACTTCTTTGGAATAAACTCCCTTTCTATATTCGTAACGCTGGAAATGTTGATAGGTTTAAGTCATTGTTGAAAACTTATCTGTTTACACAATTCTGCTGTTGTTGTTGTTGCTGTTGTTGTATCATATTTTACTTTAACGTTATACTCCCCCCCCCCGATTGATGCGCTTAAAAACATCAGTATTAAGCACTATATAAATGTTATTCATTATCATTATCATTATTTCCATCCAATTTGAATTCAGATTGGAGATGATAATCTTATATTTAGTATAAGTAAGATTTTTTTCTTTCTATAGTTAAGTCATGTTACTCTGCAGTATTGTATTGTATTGTATTGTATTGTATTGTATTGTATTGTATTGTATTGTATTGTATTGTATTGTATTTATTCAGACACAAAAACAACATGTGTACGGGTGCACAAGGAATACAAATGGCACTAATACCCATGTTTGTGTCCCTGAAATACATAATGCACCAATTTATACAAGTTAGAAATTAAAATCGGAATTTTAAATTCCATAATATCTAAAATACAGTTGTACATTTACAATACAATTAAAGAAAATGGAATTAAAGGGGTTGTAGAGTATTGGTTGAGGTGAGATTTCAGCTTTTAACTTTTTGCAAGATACTATTAAAAAACACTTCATAAAATGTCAAAAAGCATAAAATTCTAAAAGGAATTCAATTTTTATTTGGTGAAAATCGGCTTTGAAATGGCTGAAATATCCAGAAACAAAGTAAAAAAAAAATGATCCTAATAAAAAGTGCGTCCCGTCATTCATTACTTCTAGAGTCATATATTAGGACCGCTTTACTTTGGACATCTAAGTCATTTCGTAACCGATTTTCATCAAAATAACTTTGAATTCCTTTTCGCGACCGTTCCATAAGAGGTTTCGCATTATCTCAAAATATCATCATCAAAAACATTGGAAACATCGAGCCCCGTCTAAACCGACACTGTAGACCCTACCTATGTGACAAGACGCGTTCTCTCTCTATCTCTCTCTCTCTTTCCCCTCATTCTCATCCCCTCGCATACACACACACACACACACGCACACATACACAAACACATACGCGCTTACATGTTGTACATGTATATCTATTGTGCTTTATTTCTATCCAACAAAAAAAAGTAATACAAATGCAACTCAGATTTATCTACTTACAATAACTGAATCCTTTTATAAATTTATTGATATTACGTTGTAGGCAGTATCATGTTTGTTTAAAAGTATAGAGGACATACAAACTCTATAGGGCTTTTTACACTTGTAAATTTTTGCTTAGCCCCGGACCAACGGTGGGGCTAAGGGGGGGGGGGGGGGCCTTAGCCCCACCGTTGGTACGGGACTATCCTTAGCCCACTTTCTGTTTACACTCGTTTTTGCCAAAGTGGGCTAGCCCCACCGATAGTACGGTACTATCTGGCCCTGCAAAATAGCAGGGGTTAGCACCGTAATTGCGGTGCTAGCACCGCAATTGCGGTGCCAAGCAAGTGAGTGTAAACAGAACGAAAAAATAATCCTGGGCTAAGCGACGGAGACGAAGTCCGACCCTCACTGACCAATCAGAAACGAGGTAATCAAGTGCTGCCGGTGCGTGCGTGTACGTGTATAGTACACAGCGTAATTATGAATATCCATGTGGTTTGGAAAGTCCGGGGCTAAGAAATACGAGTGTAAAAAGGTCAGTTTTCTCCTTAGCCCCGGACAAGAGATAGTACGGGACTAATTGGCGAGTGTAAAAAGCTGAAAAAATTGGTACGGGACTAACGATAGTCCTGGGTCAGAGAAAGTCCGGGGTTAAGAAACACAAGTGTAAAAAGCCCTTATTATGAGATGAATGATAAGGCACAGGTCTAGACACCATTGATGAGCCGTGTGTATATTATACCAGGATTTTATAGTGACAAAATATCAATACATGCAAACACACAGTTGATCAGGCAATGAAAAAAGAAGAAGAGAGAATCACTTATGATGAAAAGATGCAATATATCGTAGTAGAAAGAGAGAACACTGTGACATTGCAACATAACCGAGGTAAAAGATAAGTAAAATTTAAAGGGTAATTTTGGGTGATTAAAGGGCTCACATAGTATAATGATATATCTAATTCGATTCAAATCTAATTCAATTTTTGATAAAAACTTACTAAACTTGATAACATTTTTGCACTTTATCCGTGACAGAGAATAATGTAAAAAGACAATGTGAATTGAACAAAGTATACAACAATATTGAGGTCTTATAGTAACGGTACATTGTATGAATATACTGAAGTTATCAAGGCGAGATACTGAACAATATCATGCAATGCACGAAATGGGGGGAGAGAGAGAGAGAGATTTAGACAGACGAGAAATATATCAAAGAGAGAGGAATGTATTGATGTTGTCATGCTGTTTAACAGTGTCTCCTCCTCAACTTTACAAGGCGCAAAGAAATATTGTACAAAGTGGTAGTATGCATAATAGGCCTACGATCATACTGTACCATTATTTATCTTGGTGTTCTTGCCAGAGGGCAGTATTTCCGTTTTACCAGTACGCGTATAGTCTCATTGTTTCCTGTGATGAACTCTTGGAGGAATTTCGTTGCAGAAATTACCATTAATTGTTATCTTTACCACCGCCAGCGCCACGATTTTTAAAGTGGGGACCCACTCCCGGGTTCCATGAGCTATCAAGCAAAAATTTAAAAAAAAAGGTCTTTTGAACTGCGCAAAAACCAAAGCCTTATATACCGCGCTCACACTTCAAGGTTTCTACCTATTTCTTTCTAGTGCCACTTATGATATATACGGACTTCCGGGGGGGGGGGGGGGGTTAGGGTTATGTTTACATTATTCGTATGTGAAAAAGAAGACATGAACTGTTTAGATTCATTAAATCTGTACTAAATTAGGGGGAAAGCCCTTAAAAATGCCCATTTGTGAGAAAAAGAAGAACTTCTAAAAATGCGTTGCCAAAATCAAAACTCACCTATTCACCGAGCATTAATTAGAGACTTGAAAATTCTGTAACGATAACAATTATGTACAACAACAAACTGTTTACATTAAAGAAAATTGTACTTTATAATATATGATACACTCACAAAGAATAGAAAATTATTTATGATAAAAAGATGCAGCGCCAATCATACATGACTATAGGCCCTAGTATAGGGACCTACATTAATATTCTTGAGACTTAAATCACCTATTTATACCTTAATCTCGTATCATTTTCACATTATTTTTTTGCTCTGATATGTAATACAGGGTTCTTTTCACCCTGTGAAAAGTTCGTTGACAGAAAAGATGTTTTAGCATACTACTGCAGGTAGTGGGCAAAAACCTATGGCCAGTGGAAGTTTAATAGAGCCGCTGTCATATGAGCAGGTGGTGGTTGCAATATCTATCAACCCGCTCTGGTTGCAATGTGTCTACTGCCATCTGCGTTCACTTGTAAATATTCCTCCATCGGTCTCTTTCCTTGGTGTGGTGCTAAAGTAAGGGACACAAGTTGAGAATGTGCCACGAATTAAACTTTCGCATTTGTATAGACATAATTTTTGTGATTGTAAATATGCACATGGTGATTCTGTATGTTGTACATCTTTCAGATCATGGGTTTTTCACGAGAAATCATTTGCAGAAGTTGCACAAATACACATTTTCCAGTGGTTAGATTAGTACGCGTGAAATGTCTCGTGTCGTGCACAGAAACTTGGCATGCATGCCGGCATAATGCATGCATGTAGTGAACAGAGCGCGTTCATCCACATCACATGCACACTCCACTACGTAGTATAGTGAGGTGCCCGTACCTCGTCAGGGGCCCGAATACCGTCACCCCGCTTAAAATTGTTTTAAGCGCACTAAACAAAAATTTATGACCGTGACTGTGTTCTGTACGCTTGAAATTGGCAGGGCTACCACAACCAAGCAAATTGTGGTGAAAACCGAACAATTTTTCGCAAAAATCTGAAATTTATATCGGAATAGGGTTCTACGTGTTTTATTAAGTGTATAACGTGTTTACCATGTCTATGGCCATGGGAGCATCACGGTCACCCGCACACGTCTTTTACGTGCTAAGTCTATGGGAGTGCTGGTGACGAGTTGCGGGCCCCTTCCTTAGCGCACAACTATTCCGCATCGTTAGTGTTTGACGACGATAGCTGCAAGTTTTCGATATTGATCAGTGAACTTGTGATTCCATTGGAATTTTCAGCATTTCTCCTGTATGTGAGTTGGATTTCGAAGAATTTCAGTGGCGAAATGTGATTCAAATATGCCCAAACATTAACTATGACGAGGTGCGGGTAACCCAAGTATACTACCACTCTAGCCAATACATCCACGATCCACATTGCACCTGAACTTTTAAGGGCATATTTATGGGCGTACTAGATTTTGAAGTGACTAACGTTAGACTAATCAGTAGCTAGCTACACTGGTACAACCAGAGTGGTCATGGTGGTGTAGATTAGTTCTTCTCGACAGAAAAATCCGTGCTATTTTTTTTTTTTTTTTTTTTCGTTTTTGTCATTGAGTGTTCTCTAACTGTGAGACAGACGAAAGAAGCCTCATCAGGGCGGATTTCACGGAGCACGCGAAACGATTTGGGAAGGATGGGAATGGCAAAACTCAGCATTTGTATTTCAGTCTGCAAAATATCGCCCAACGAATGCGGGGCTTCGGAAGGGTTGTTAGTTGTTTCGCGGATGTCTTTTTTAGTCTACTTTGGCTAGAATTTCAAAAAGATTTGACATTTTTGGAAACCTTTTCTGTGTACAAGCGTTGGTAACTCTAACTTTATGTTAGTATTGCGCCTCATATAGTATTATTGTACATTTGCCTTAAAATTATGACATTCAATGTTAAGCTCATCAAGCTTGCCAAGTATCGGGGGGGGGGGGGGGGGTAGAGGAAGGAAGTGAGTGAAGGAGATGTGACAAGCTTACATTTTACCTTGTAAGGGGAATAGTAGATCGATTGTGTAGAACGATTACGATCACGATTGGTGGAGATCAATGTAGGAGGGAGAGAGAGAACGACGATGTAACGACGAAGATGTAACGCGTTAAAGCTTGTGTGCCGTGTTGGCAAAAGTAAAAGAGAACAGATTGCGTATTCCTGGTGTCGACCCTGCTCGCAGCGCCAAATGTAAGGGTTCGTTAGACAACACAGCAATGACTGATATCGACACCAGGAATATGTAATCTGTTCTCTTTAACTTTTGCCGACACGGCACACAAGCTTTACCTCTTCGTCGTTACATCGTCGTTCTCTCTCTCCCTCCTACATCGATCTCCACCAATCGTGATCGTATTTCGTTCTACACAATCGATCTACTATTCCCCTTACAATGTATCTATTTTCCATATCATATTCAAAGGACAGGTAGTGGTTGATATACGAAGACGTACACCATGTAAATAAACAGGATGATCTGTCTATTCCATACAGGTATTCATGCTGTGCTGTTCAATTTCATATCTTGATTCTTCCTGTCAGTTTGTGAAATATGATTTTCAGAAACTGCCCCACCCCAGTGATGTCACTAAATGTGGAGTAGAATTTAGAAAGAAAATATCCAAGAGAAGAATCGGCCATATTGTCCAAATTAATGAATTCTTGCATTGTTGTGTTTATTGCAACTGATTGACAAATTGCCCTTCATTGACGTAAACCTCTCTACCTTGACAAAAAGCAAGTCACAATGTCGTAGCACATCTTCTCAATGAGTTCTCTCTGTAACCTTTGACCTCCTACCCAGCTACCAAGCCAGTCATGCAGATCTTTGTGAAGACGTTAACGGGGAAGACCATCACCCTTGAGGTGGAGCCCTCTGACACCATCGAGAACGTGAAAGCCAAGATCCAGGATAAGGAAGGTAAGCTCTAACCTCAAGAACCCTAGGTTGTTAAGTAATTAAAGACATACTACAGGGAAGTCCTGTTATTATGAGTGCAATTACAATGAGGTGAATGGTCAACCAGGTGCTGATCAACCAACATAAACTTTCTTATCCTACCGGATAACCATTTATACTTGTGGGTGGAGAGCAGCAATGTGGACAAAGTACCTTGATGAAGGGCAAATGTGTCGGGCTCGCGTGGGCTTGACCCACAAACCATACCACACTTATGTCATTCAGGAACAAGTGTTTGTATCCACTCGGCCACGACACCTTCACAATTTTTGTTTATTTACAGTTGAGGCAATTTTTTGTTTTTGTTGTAAAATGAGTTGAGTCATGATCATAATTAGAAACATTTTGAGCTTGTTTACCATTTGACATTTGTCACTCTCGATCAAATCAAACACCTTTTTATGCTTGAATTGTGTCTCCCTCACATGTACACTCACCCACACACACACTGAAGAAAATAGTGTATGAGTAGACCATTTTGTAGTGTACTCTAATTCTGTGCATGTTTTGTTCACAAAACATGCCCTAACAATCACAAAGCTTGGGGAAAGCTTGTACTACCTGCAGTACCTGTGTAGCAACAACAAACTGAATTCTTGTCTAAGGAACTTGATGCGAGGAAACGGGTGAATGAAATTCTTGGTTATAAGGCTGTAGGAAGACAAACCTCTATAGATTGTAATATTACAGAAATGGTCTGTTGTACAGGGTCATGGTTTGTTTTTCTCCTTCTTTGTTTGTCCTCCAGGTATTCCTCCTGATCAGCAACGTTTGATCTTTGCCGGAAAGCAGCTTGAAGATGGCCGCACACTGTCCGACTACAACATCCAAAAGGGTGAGACAGACAAACTGTGCTTTGACAGCTACAGAGTCGAGTTAATCTGGAGTAGGAAATACAGTAGACTCCCGTTATAATAAAATCGTCAAGACCGGCAGTTTTCTTTCATTAATATTAAGATTTAGTTACTTAATCTGAACAAATACACAATAAAAAGCCTGGAGTGAATAATGTTGCGGCCTGAATTTTTATTTCATTGTAACCAGGACTTCATTAGAACGGTGTTTGTTATAACTGGAGTGCACTGCATGTATATAATATGCTGAGATTCTGGCTGGGAATATGTTGCTTAATTTGAAGTCATTAACACACTGTTTTGGGACAGATCACAGTTTGGTCAGAGAATTTGTTTAGTTGAAGTCGGGCAAAATTCAGCCTACGCAACTAATACTGATACAGAGGGGACATAAATAATGTTACTGTAGGGCATTGTATACAATCTGGAACCCCTGTGTAGCACCGTTTGGTAATACAGCAGTCATTTTACTTCTGGAGGACAAACTATTTGGATTATGACTGCACGTTGACATCAAGAGATGTGTTAACTCAAAGGTGGTCATTTCAACCTATAATCATTGTCCAGTGCTTGGAATTTACAAAGATCTTGAGTACCTCTCCCGAGAATTTGTAGGGGATTGGCTTAGGAGAGTCATAGGTAGTCAGTTCAAAGTGAAAATGTCCCGAGGTGCTTGGACTATGCTTTCCTGGGCATCCAGACTGTTAGCCGAGTCCCCCCCCCCCCCCCCCCCCCCCCCCCCCCCCCCAAGGAAATCACTATGATACCAATTGATTCTTAGATTTCTGCAGTGATTCACAAATTTCAGTAGAAGTCAAGAATATTTGATATAGGGACTTGCAAATTCTCATGCTCAATTTGCCTTGAAGTCGATGCATAGTGTTCATGGTACACCCACCTTGTGTTTGATGACTGATACAGTTGTACTTTCAGTATTAAGAATGACTTTGCTTTCAAAACTTATCTTCTTTCTTTGATTCTGATAGCAGGGTGTCATATAGTTCTGTTTTAAATAATGTCAATTGTATGAGTTCATACTTGTGTGGGTATAACATTGTACTCTGTGTTCTTTTTGAGATGTCACGCATAAATTTGAATATTTTTGACCAATATCATTTGTCCTCATTATTTTCGTCATAGTTGCCGAATGTATACATCATATCAGGTTGAAAGATGTGAAGTTTACAATTTAGTGTTTTCGTGAATATCAGGTTTTACAGACTCCATAATTGTTTAAATAATTTTCATAAAACATACTATGTATTAGTACAATTTTTACAGTAATCATGTATTGTTGACAGCCTTCTCATAGTTAGCATTGTTGATGAGTGTTATTGGTCACTTCGCATTGCAGAGTCCACACTCCACCTGGTGCTGCGTCTCCGCGGTGGTGTGATCGAGCCCTCCCTGCGTATCCTGGCCCAGAAGTACAACTGTGACAAGCAGATCTGTCGGAAGTGAGTTTCTTTCTTTCTCTTTCATTCTCCTAACCCTTTCTGTGCCAGGGACTTTGGAGAGTGCACCCAAGGCTATAGGGTTTTCTGTGCTAATGTCCCTAATGTAAAACGAGGAATGTTCGCGTGCATTTTAATTTAATTTCGCAAGAGCCAAGATTCGTGAAATTAAAATGCACGTGAAAGTTCTTGTCTACACTATAGGCATTGAATGTTAGAGGCAACTCGTGAAAATTTCATGCCACGAAGGCCGTCAGCTCCAATTCGCAAAAATTTCATGCCGCAATAATATCGTGTTTTACAGTATTCCACAGAGATTTCTTCCAATTGGTCACTCATTGGAAGCAAACTCTGTTGCTTCCGGCCACCCATCGAAGTATATCGGATGGCAGTCTGATGAATCTGACTTGTACAGTATGTCCCAAAATAAATTACAACGGGGCCCTCTGCAATGATATCTTTAAAAATAGTGAATCAATCTAAATACAAATTCCGGGTATGAAACTATAACTCATTGCCCACATCTTACAAAAAACCCCATTCGATTTGCTTCAGTGGTCAAGGAGAAATACGGAATTTTGTAGAGGATGTCGGGAATCTCTTCTGTCCAAGTTCTGCCAATTGTTCACACACAAGATCATTGAAATGCTAAACTCGGAAGAATCTGATTCATGACATGCTTTACAACAATCCACATTTCTCTGTGACCGCTTAACCAAATCGAATGGGGATTTCTGCAAAATAGAGCTAAAATGTTATATTTCAAGACCCTGAAGTAGCATTTGAAAAATTTAATCATATTGGGCATTATCAATGCAAAAATCTTATTGTAATTTTTTTGGGGACATACTGCAGTAAGTCGCCACAAAAATTACAATCAGATTTTCGAATTGATAACACCTATTATGATCAACCTGTGTACTGCTACTTCAGAGTCTTAAGGTATAACATCTTAGCTCTATTTTGCAGAAAACCCCATTCAATTTGGTTCAGCAGTCACAGAGAAATGTAGACTGTTGTAAAGCATGTCATGAATCGGATTCTTCCGAGTTTAGCATTTCGATGATCTTGTGTGTGAACAATAGACAGAACTTGGACAGAAGAGATTCCCGATATCCTCTACAAAATTCTGTATTTCTCTTTGACCACTGAAGCAAATCGAATGGGGTTTTCTGTAAAATGTGGGCAATGAGTTATAGTCTCATACCCTGAATTTTTATTAAGATTCATTCACTATTTTTAAAGATATCATTGTGGAAGGCCGCATTGTAATTTTTTTTTGGGACATACTGTATTGGTCGACTATCGGGTCAGTCTTAAACATATCGCGCGTGATTCTCACCGGACGATCTTGCCTCATCAAATCACACCCGGCGTTTCTGACACTGACCTTCATGGTTGACCAACACAAGTCGGATTCATCAGACTGCCATCTGATACACTTAGGTGGGTGGTTGGAAGCAACAAACTTTGTTTCCAATGAGTGACCGACGAGAAAAACATCTGTGTGGAATGGGGGCATGATTAGCACAAAGGGTTGATCAGTGCAGGGATAAGTGTGAGCTATCTCCCTGTGACACACACCCACTGCCCTTCTTGCTTTAGACACTTGCTTTAATAGAAACATGGATGAGAGTCAAGTAGAACTTCTCATGTATCCTTCATTGGTGTGATATCCTTACAGAGCTCCCATGTCTTCATAAATCTCTGCAGGGGGCTCCAGAAAATACCAATATCTTTTCGTATAATAATGTCGGCTGATAATGAGAAAAGCGTGAAGTTGCCTTGAACACTGGGTTTAGTGGCAGCTTGACGCCCTTGTCATTCTCATCCGACGATATGTATGGCTGCATTTGAGTGCTCAAAAGCGAACTGAACCATACCATAACGTGCCATGCCATACCATACCAGAATGGGAGTGTTTGAGTGTTCTGTTTAGATAGCATACCTCATGAGCTATTTTGGGACTCTAGTTAGAGGGGTCACATGTTTTGTAACCACCAACACATTTACCTGCCCTGTCTATGCTACATACAGGCAGGTATCAGGTGTCCTTTACCAAGAGAATAAATTCTGCATTTAATACTAATCAGGCCGGGCGTTTTTCGCTATGCCAAAACCGGCTTTTGTTACAGTTACAGTCCACTTTTTCTGTTACAGTCCACTTTTTCGTTCAATCATTCTGTGGCTTGCTGCAGTACGTACGTTATAGTACGTTTTTTAGAGCACATGGGGAAGTGGTCCTCTTTAGGCATGGTATGGTATGGTACGGTACACTCTGGGAGTGAAGCGCTCCTCTGACATGGGTTTGGTAGGGTACTCTCGAGGAGGCCACTTGAACACACCCAAAGTCTTCCTACATTTGGAATTGTAAGATGTATGAAAACAATCAAATATTGCCCATGATTGCTCTTTTGCACTTCAATGATTTTAATGTTGGAATGCTGGCAACCCTGCATGATATGTAAATATGTTTAGGTTTTATTGTGTTCCCCTTTACATTCATATTCATTATGGGGCATGTTTTGATAGTATTTCTTAGTAGACATCTGTCTGCCTGTGTTGTATGAGAGTAAAAGAGGATTTATCTTAACCCAGGTATGAATGGTTGATAAACTTGTGCTATCTGGTCTCTCTTCTCACAAAGTTAGGTATTGGCATTTGTGCAGGGCGTAAAGATATTGCATACAAAGAGAGTATTGTAAAAGTGGATATTTTTGTGTGAGTAAGTTTTAGCGCTCTGGTGGGCAAGATGAATTTGGCATGTTTTTTAATTCTGAGGAATCAGGTCACTATGTACTGGAGCATATGGCATGCAAAAATATTTGCGTGCTTTTACTTTCGTGCCATCTTCAGGTTGCGCGAAATGCACAAAAATTTCCATACTGCAAAAATTTCCACTTTTACAGTAATCATCACATTTCCCAATATCTTCATCCAAAGATTCCACCGATATTGAAAGGGGGAAATTAAGTATTTGGTGTGAATTAAAATCAGTGCATGGGGGAAAGATATTTGCAAATGAATGCATACTTCAGAAAAGATTTGAATATTTGACACTTGGTCAAATAGAAAGTTTGCCCATCAAGATCACTTCACCGTGGCATGCCAGCTGCATCTTGATCATTTTGTAGTGAAAGAAATTTTTGACATTAGTGTCAAAGATTAGCCTTTTCTTGCGTCGCCCATCTGTCTATATTACCTGCCAGCATACTATTACATTGTATCTCTCTCCCCACCCTCTTCCCTACCCCTCCCCAGATGCTATGCTCGTCTCCACCCCCGTGCCACCAACTGCCGCAAGAAGAAGTGTGGCCACTCCAACGACCTGCGCCCCAAGAAGAAGCTGAAGTAAGCCGCTCCTCCGAACTCGCGACGGCAGCAGCAGCAGCAACCAGCAGCAACAGCCAGCAGCAACAGCAACAACAGCTTACTACCATTTCAACCATGGCATCCTGTCGTACCTGTTTAATCTTTGTGCACACTCAGTAATCTCTTGCCTTCTCCGAGTTAATGAGCATTACCATCCGCGGACACAGAGACTTTCTGGGTCAATTGCTTGGAGTTGGACCAGTCCTCTGAATACGAAAAGTACTTTACAGGATACTTGCGTGTAGATAATTTGTGGAGTTCATATTTATCCCAAAATAGCAGGAAAATTGTACATTCTTTATGTAGAGGTTGTGTTACCGCGCCTCCCATCGTTCAGTTTTGGATATCATGGATTAAATGGTATGAGCAAGAAAAAGTGAACATTCGTGTGTGTCTCTCTTTCAATTTGTTTTTGTGTATGAGAACCTTGTATGCACATATTTTGGGAATAACAGCACATATTTGAGATGGTGGAGAAAATTAAGCACTTCCTACCACCTTATCTATCTTAACAATCTACTATCACATGGTTGGATATTTTTAAGTCTCCTCTGCACACACTACACTGTTCCTCCACTTCTGTGGTACTACCAGTGCCAAATATAGATGTTATTGAATTATAGAGTGAAATTGACCCCATTGTCAGTCGTTAATCAACTGAAGAGCTATTCAAATATGAAATTATTTTTGAGCAGTAGAAGTGGAGCAAGCGTGTTGTTGCTACATTGGAAATTTTTTTGTTTGCTGTGAGTGTGTGTGTGTGTGTGTGTGTGTGTGTGTGTGTATGGATGTCAGTTTGTTCATGTACACTGTACAGTTGAGCCTCTATTATCCGGCCTCCCTTTATCCGGATCTCTCTATTATACGGACGCAATCTCGCCGTGAATTTTTTTTAAATAAATAAAGCCATACGGGAGGAAAGGGGGATTCCCAACTCCTTGAGAACTCCTACACAAACACACATGAATTACATATTACAGGGGAAACTCGGTATAACGAACACTGCTATAACGAGATATCGGTTATAACGAGGAAATTTTCTCGGTCCCAAATTTCCTTCCACACAAGTCTATGTAAAATGCTACTCTTATAGCGAGATCGGCTATAACGAAATAACTGCTATAACGAGATAAATTTTGTGACTTCCAAACAAAGAAAAACATAGTAAATCAAACCTGCTATAGCGAGGTAAAGCAAAATGCCTTCGGTAAAGCTTTACTTCGCCTGTGCTATCATCTTCCGAGATTGTAAAGCTTGATGCGCCAAAAACTGTCTTGTACACACAAAATCATTTTCTTCAGTGCACTCCAGCTAGCATTGCATGTTGTACGTGTGAAGTGTGTGTGTGCACGCACACTGATACATGCAGAAAATGTGGTGGGACGGCCATATGTATACATGACATCATCATGACGTTCAGCAGGTGTGAGGCAATCTGATGCTGTGATTGGCCTTCCACTTAGGGAATTCCCCCGTCTTCACACACACACACACACACACACACACACGCAGTCATAATGTACATACAGAATGTGTCACATACACACACAGCATTGTGCAGACCATATTCAAGCTTTCCACACAACACACACCCATTCGATAACCACATACCAATCCACAGACGATCTTGATACAATCGCAAACTACATGTATATAAATTTACAAATTCAAACATCTACAATTAATAAGAAACACATTCTTGATATTCGATTTCCTTGCCGAAAAACATCTTCTTACCCATAAAGGTGAGTAATTCCCTCACACACAATATCAAGTTATCAGTATTGATTGAAATATGATGGGTAGTCCCACATGTGCAAATTAATGTCTTTATTTTATGCCCTTTTTATGCCTACTGATATAACGAGATATCGGCTATAACGAGGAAAATGACTCGGTCCCGACCATCTCGTTATATCGAGTTTCCACTGTACTTCCAACATGATTGACATACATATTACATCAAATTTCCTTCCAAATTGCTTACCTTCAGACATTTTAACATCCCCAAACATCCCCAAATGTAACAATGAAAAGGTTGCAGTATACACATTACTACATGTGGTACTACAATGGGCTACATCAGTACATGTGTATGTATATGTACATGTATAAAGCATTGAGTCTCCCTTATCTGGCCAAATCCCTTATCCGGATGAGCCCCGGTCCCGACTTGTCCGGATACGAGAGGTTCAACTGTATTTACTTTCATTTGGTGATACCTGTATAATAAAGCAGGGGTGAAAGTCTTTGTTTGTTTTTTAATCAATTTCCAAAATGGAAAGCTAGACAGATGAAAGTGGTAAATCATTTCCAAAACGGAAAAGCCAGATCCTGTTGGAATTAAAGTGCAGCTTGGCACTGTGTTCCAAGTTAGCTTTTATAGAGGAAGCCATGAGACAAACAAAATGACAGCAGTTGCATAAAAAAAAAACAACAAAACAGTGGACAATGAAGTTACAGAATTTGCCCTTTCAGATGTTCTTACCCTAAACCCACTAAGTGGAAAAGGAAATGGTGTCATGACCATATTGGTTTGTATGCAGGAATATCACAAAATCATGCTTTAGGTAGATTGATTTAACAATTGCAACCTCATCCTACATAAAAGTCCAATTGACTACATAGGCTATTACATACAGTGTGCTCCGGTTACATTGAAGTCCTTGGGACTGCCGATTTTTTTTTTCCTCGTCATAACGGAATTTCATTATAACTGGACAGCATAGTGTATGAAGATTTAGAGATTATAATTTTGGGACCTGAATTTTGATTTTGTGGTTACAACTTATTCACTGTACAATATTACAATAATTTGGCGTGATGGGCGTCACTCGTGTATCTTGCATGTTTTCATGTTAGAAGAAGATACAAAGATTAAAATTGTGCACAGTTGAATTGGAAACTTTGATAAGTACACATATTAACAACGTCACCTCCCTCGCCTATTCAGTACTGGGTATATACATGTAGGTATGACTGTGACCACCACTTCGTGAATACACACCAAACTTTAAGATTCATCAACTTTAAAAGTATTTCATTGTCTGATTTTGATGGAACTTCCGTCATTCTGGTTTGATGAAAGTTTCATTACATTTGTTCTATCCATCTAGTATTTGTCTATTCATCAAAGCCAACATAAGTTCATGATGTGGACCTACCCTTTACTGCACTGTACATGCATGACCTTGCGCACAGCAGGGTGTTAACCAGTACCCCACCTGTTCCAGGATATTATCAAGAAGAAAACAAAAACAAAAACAAACAAACAAACAAAAAACCCTCTGACCCAATTTGGCCTGTGGCCAAATATCCAGCAGATTCAAAGGGACTGCTTAGTTCTGGTTGAGGGGAAGATTTAGCTTTTAACGTTTTGAAAGATATTTCGAAATCACTCCATGAGATGTCAAAGAGCATGCAATTCCAAGGGGAATCAAAAGTTTATTTGATGAAAATCGATTTTGAAATGGCTGAGCTATCCACAAATAAGGTGAAACAAAGAGATCCTAATAAAAGATGTGGCCTGTCGCCTTTTATTATTATCACTTTTTTTGGATATCTCAGCCATTTGAAAACCAATTTCATCGAATAAACGTCGAATCCTTCTTAAAATTACATGCTCTTTCATATTTCATAAGAGGTTTCTCATTATCTTATCTAGGAATGTTATAAACCTGAGTCCTCACCTCAAACCAATTGAATCGCCCAACAGTGAATCTTCAGGTGCCCCTGTCAATTTCATGCATGGATTTATATAGCACTCTGCTTGTGGCAGAGGTGATTTGGCAAACCTGAGCAAACAAAACAAACAAACAAACAAACAAACAAATCAGCACAGATAATGATCATTTGACAATACCACGTTCTTACAATGACATCCATGTATTGTAGAGATGTTCATTGTTAAGAGATGTGTTATTGAACCCATGTTCGATGCTGCCACTCAAAGGCGACACGTACATGTATATGCCAAACTGGATCTTCCTCACGGATAGGAAAACCATGTCACATTGCACAACGTCTAGACACCTCGAAGTGGATATCTCTCATACAGTGCACTCCTGTTATAACGAACACGGTTACCCTATAACGAAATTCCTGTTGCAGCGAAATGAAAATTCAGGCCGCAACATTATCGGCTCTATGTATTTTTTATTGTTTATTTGTTTGGTTATAACGAAATTTTGATATACCGAAAGAAAACTGCTGGTATCGAGGACTTCGTTTGAACGGGAGTCCACTGTACAAAGGCGGCAACCTGCACGGTAGCGACGCGAGTCTCGCTGGTCGCGGCTACACCGTTAAAGGGGAAATCTAGTCCAAATATAAGTTAGTCTGATATAAAAAAGAGTAAAATCTTAAAGAGTTCAACGGTAAAAATTTGACTGAAATCGGAGGAAAATAAGAAAGTTATGACATTTAGAAGTTTTGCTAATTTCTGCAAAATATTTCTTGTACAGTGGATATGAATATGCAAATGAGTGAGCTAACATGTCATACCCTCACAATTTTCCATTGATCGTGTAAAAATCTATGTTTCTGTCATTGAAGTCTGAAACATGATGTTATTCCTGGTTGAATGACTTCAGAATAGTGATCAGTTAGATATACCAGGATTTAAGCCTCGGGCATAATTGCGTTTGAATGAAAAACCTGGACATTTCAAAATTTTATGTACAAACTATATGGCAAGTTGTGAGGGGATCGTCATGCTCACTATGCCATTTGCATATTCATATTGACCGTTCAAGAACTGTTTCCTGAAAAAAAAATGCGAAACTTCAAAATGTCATAACTTCCTTATTTTTCCTCCGATTTCAGTCGAATTTTTACCATTGAACTCGTAAAATTTTACTCTTTCTTATCAGAGTAACTTATATTTGGACTGATATAGCCTATATAGTGTCCGGGGAGTTGCGAGAGAAGCATGTTCGATATTTTACACGCATTTTTTAAAGATTTTTTTTTTTTTCAGTCTCCAGCTGCATGGTATCGGAGACGTCTCCGCGACGTCTCCTCAGTCGCGGTTTAAGTCGCGGGGACTAATTTTGTCCTCTCCGCGACTCCCGGGCGAATAAGTTGCCATCTTGTTTGGAGACGCCTCGGTAGTCGCCCTGCATGGAGTCGCCTTCTTGATGAGAGCGCGAACCATTTTTTGGTCTCTAAAGAGTCGCACGAGTCGCCACAGTCGTAGCGAAATCTCCTCCAGTGAGAAGGAATGGGGCCTCAAGTAAAGATGACGCATCTTTATGATGGCAATTACTTTTTGCCATCCCGACTATGAGCTCTACATGATAGTTTTATAAAAGACACGGAGATGCGTTGATAGAAATCGCGCAAACATTGGTGAGGTGAAAAATACGACTTGCTGAACTGAGCACAATTATCCGGGAAGAAATCTGACATATTGATAGGCCCCATGTCACAATGGAAATTGACAAAAGTTGCCAAAAATTGACAAAATTGACAAAGATTGCGCAACATTATGCAAAGTTGACATGCAAGTTTAGGCAACTTTGCATTTGCTTGCGCAACTTTGCGCCATTTCCGGCAATTTTGCGCCCATTTCTGGCAATTTTCCGCAACTTCCGGCAATTTTGCGCAACCTTGCACCATTTCCGGCAATTTTGCGCAACCTTGCGCCATTTCCGGCAATTTTGCGCAACCTTGCGCCATTTCCGGCAATTTTGCGCAACCTTGCGCCATTTCCGGCAATTTTGCGCCCATTTCTGGCAATTTTCCGCAACTTCCGGCAATTTTGTGCCCATTTCTGACAATTTTCCGCAACTTCCGGCAATTTTGCGCAACTTTGCGCCATGTCCAGCAATTTTACGCAACTTCGTGCCATTTTCCGGCATTTCTGTGCAATTTTGCGCCATTTCGGGCAATTTTGCGCAACTTTGCACCATTTCAGGCAATTTTGTACAACTTTGCGCCATTTTAGGCAATTTTGCCCAACTTTGCGCCATTTCCAGCAATTTTGTGCAACTTAGCACATTTTCAGGAAACTTTGGAAAAGTTTGCACAATTTAAGGGAACTTTGCACAATATCAAACATTTTTTAGCAATTTTTAGCACCTGCACACAATACAATGCCACTTTGAGCAGGTTTTCAAAATATATTGACTTTTGGTGCCTGCTCTCTTTCATTCGTCTCAAAATCTTATCTTGTATATGATTTCAAATATCAGGACTTTATAATAATACTATTGCATCTTTCCTGTGGTCATGCACTTCTGCCAAACAATCACATAGTTGAACATCATCTTTGAAACTCTGTATTCATACATGTACTTCAGTCACAGAGTATGAGGACACCAAGAATGGTGCAATGTCAGATGTGCATGTATATAAAAGATTTCTTTATTAATTTTTTAATCCTCTAGCCCTCTATAATATTTTGTTCATATCTAAAGGGATCATGGAGAAAATATTAACATTCATGTGGTTCCAAAATCTCCATATATGCAATACGGTAAAGTGGGGGATGATGCTGTGGAACGGATCACCCACCTTTTAAATTCTTTGGGAGATAATTACATGGAACTCTAGCATTAACTAATTAAATATACTATCGCAAATCTAACGATGACATGCAATGCCTGGAGTATTTTATGTGGTACTAGTGAACAAAATAAAAAGACCTGCTTGCAAAAATATTTTGTAATGGAAGAAACAATTTATTATACTTAAAAATGTGATACATGTGATATGACTGCTGGATTTTGTTTACCACCCTTCCTCTAACTGTATTGAACAGTTCGTCGGCATTGTCTCTTAATGACATAAACCAGTTTTGGCAAAATTGATCATGAAGTATAGTAGGGGGGGGGGGGGTCAGGAAAAAGCATTTATTATAGTGAGATATAACTTCCATAATTACACACATTAAGAAGATTTTTGTGGCACTGAAAATGGAGAATTAAATATTGCTGACTTAGAAGGAACTTTTGTCCTGTGGCCATTTTCACCATTAACACTTGTGTAATAAAACACTCGCCATGAGTCCCTTAAACTATGTGCTTCCTTTAACTTAATCATGGTTAAGAGATTCCCTTAACCCTATGTCAGTCAGGCACAGGCGCAGAAAACTGCGCCTCCCGCCAGGCGCAGAAAACTGCTACTTTGGGGTTATCCGCCCGAGCGCCGAGCAAGTGTGCCCGCTACAATCGATTCTCGTAGTTTCCGCGAACAGTCGGTTCCATTGATATCGTCTGTGTACCAGGCGCCCGTTACTGCTTTTTACTGATTTGCAGTGCACTAAGTACTGTATGCAAGACAAATTGCCAAAACACGATAGTATGTATGTGTATACTGCACTGTATCACCATAATTATATCGAAATACAGCATGCATCAGGCACATCCAGAGCCACACGCTCTCACCAACAAACACCATGCGCTATATAGGTCTCTCCACACTGACCATAGCTCATTTATAAATCAAGAAATAGGCTAGTGAGATTGAGAATGAAGTAGGAGTCATTGGGATTACCTTGCTGTTACGATGTTACGCTGTTCTGCTTCCTTTGCAGAATCATCTGCAATTAACTCTGATAACTCATGTTTAACTATATGTGCTCTCTTGTATAACTCTGTCTCTCTGGAATCTAATCTAAAACTGCAATACCTATCGCATAGCCCCTGCCTCTGTGCTTTGCCCATGGTCAGTTCAAGACCAGGGAGGTACGAGGTAGGCCCCACAGAGAGCCTGGCCGCACTTTCACAACACTTTCCTTGTTTTAAACTGCTGCCCTATGTTTACTCAACAGAGATAAGAACCCAACCTGCCGGGGGGAGTACCACAGAGAAGAGAGAGGGGGAAAGAGATGATGCGTTGAGAGATGGAAGGTGGCTGTGCTGGGGGAGAGAAAGGGAAAGAAGCCACGAGAGGAGATGAGAGAGGAGAAGGGAGAGAGGAAGGTCTGATAGGAAGGAGTACATTTCTGTTACACTAGCCAACACCTGTTGCACAAGGCTAAAAAGAGGGCAAACCGGTGGTCATTCAAAAAACATTTACCTAATTATGTATTCCGACCAGAATTACGCCAGATGTCAAGGTTTTATTCCCCTAGAAATGATTATTATGCAAGATTAGGTATTTGGCTTACTACAGAGGAAATATCAGAAAAGTGTCAAGGTTAGAATTTTCGTACGAAATTAATATCGATTAGGTGTCTTCATCACCTAAATTTTCTCCATGCCTTTTACACTACGAGCATCGCGTGGCATGATGGGTATTGTCATTATAATATTCATGATAGCAGAAATCGGCGCTTTTCGACAGGCGCAGTTTTCTGCGCCTGTGCCTGACTGTATGTCCACTGGGGGGGTCAAATTGACCCCCCCCCCCCCCCGTACAAAAATTTTCTGCTGCCGCGCGACCGCCGCTGATCGCGTGATAATTTTTGGTGACTTTTTTTTTCTTTTGAAATAAATTTTGCGAAAATCCGACCACCGGTCGCGAGGTCACGTGACATTTCGTAAGTGCATGTCTGCCCAAAATTTGGCAAAAACCTGCTTTTCCCATACGTTTGTGTGCAAAGCAGCATATTTCATAAATTGCTCTAAAACACAGCTTTTTCAATCTTCTAGGCCATTTAAAAGATGTTATGTGACTTCACATCAACTAATTTTAGATTAGAAAACAAAAAAAAATCTTAAAAACAAGGAAATACATAAGAAATAAAAACAATAGAATACATAAGAAATTCGGAAAACAATACAATACAAAGAAAATGTTTTGAAATTTGAAAATATTACCATATAATCTTGTTGACAATGCTTCTGGGATACTTTCTGCAAAGAATTAGAATCCAATTATAATTTTTGAAGGAAATATTGATATATTTGTGAATTTTATGAAATTTGATGCACCTCATTTGCATAAATTATAATAATTAAAAAAATTAAGAACTTTTGCGAAAAAAATAATGCAGCGACGTTCTTTTCACGTGTCTTCAGGCTTACTTGAATACTTCCAAACTGAAGTTAAATTACATTCAATTAAAACAGAAAACTAAACATTTCAGGTAATAAAGGAAACATTAAACACAATGATAATGTATACATGCTTCCTACATGTAGTCAGCTCTACTGTCCCAAACTGGATACATCCTTGAGATCTTTGAAGCATCAGCAACAGATATGGAATACATTATTGCATTTGATTGTAATGTTACTTTAGTTTGAAAGTATTCATTTATAATGGAGTCTTGTACACACATTACCAACAAAATATCAGTATGTGGGGGTAACAGTAACTTTGTAAATTGCATTAAAAAGAGTTTTTTAAAGGTGAAGAAATAAAATATCATCCTAGATATTTACATGTTATGTTAATACTATACTGACAATTAACATACATAAAAATCAAGTAAAAATATTATTCGTCTGGGGGGCAAAAGCAAGGTTAAAGGAAAGGTCAAAGGTCATAGCACTTTAACTTTCTCCAATAATATGTTTGATACCATTTTTGAATTCCTCTTTGAATTTCATTTTGAATGGTACCAGTTTCACAAAAATTGGTCAACCAGTTCAGACGCATTGTGCCGTTGAAATGGAAGGTCACAACCATTTTTGCCAAAACGAATCAAATAGGGCGGGCCATAGCTCGGAATGGCTTTTTTTTTGTTTCATGGGAAGGTAATGTTAAACTTTATGTGTACCAAATTTGAGCAAATTCTGAGACGGAAGGGTGCAAAATTGCACTTTCATTGGGTGAATTGGCATGGAATGACCCTAGAGCTCCATTATAGATAATTGTATCATACCTTTCTTTGATTTACAGTCCATCACTGGACACCAGAACATAACTGGATTTATTGTCAGTACTTCATAGGTCTTATCGCCATAAACTTTGCCAGTCATGCTCCTGAATCGGTCAAACTCATAAAGGAGAAACGAAGCATCTGTGCTGCAGAGGAGCTTGTTACAATTTTCTGACCATTTTCCATCAGACTTAAGTTCTCTTACTAGTTCTTGGTGGATTTTAGAAGCTGTCACAAGAAAATAAAAATTAGATAAAGGAGTAAGTGAACAGGCTTTGAGCCAGTTTTGTCATTTCGATATCTTTAAAAAATAAACAAAACAAACAAACAAACAAAAAGAAACTAAGGAATATAGGGATTCTTAAATATAAGAAATATACTTTTACACAATACACACACCACTGCTTGTGATACATGTACAGCAGGGACATTGTTTATAAACAGTTTTCCAAATGTAAATCCAGGGGACAATAATTTGATTTGGGCTGGTGTAACTGGGAATTCTGACTCACTTTCATTTGCAAATGCAATAGACCCTATGCATAGAATTTCTGCCCCTACAAGATGCCAGAAAACAATGGTTATATTGAAATGTTGCCTGGTCAACCGATTCCCGGTATCAATGGGTTGTCAACTCTGATGCAAACCAGCGAAATGGTGTACATGACAAGCCATGTCCTCCACGATGGCGGCAATTTCAATTGTAATGCTGTTCCGCATGGTGGAATGCATATAGGGTCTGTAGCGGATACTCCCATAAAAAAAGTCCAATAAAAATTCTGTTAAAAATGAATGGGTCGGCTCATATGGCCTAATATAAATAACAATAGTGGTATATCTATGTGCAATGGCTACCTGATACTGATTTTGGTTGACATGCACAAGCACACTTTACATAGTAGTAAAAACACATGAAATACTGTGGTTACCAGTAGTTTTCTCAAGCCATCACTTCATATGCAAAGGAAGACCCTATGAACAAATCTACTAGACCTTCGTTATCTCATTAAGGCATCAGCATATTTGTGACCATCCACCACAAATCGCTTGTAAAGTCGGCACCGACTTGAGACTAGTTTCTGTTTGTTTTCAGTAGAAGAATTGATTAGGTGTTCTGTACCATAGTGCAATCCCTGGGCATTGTTGATTACGAAGAACGATAAAAGGCAATGGGTGGTAACTGGGTCGGTCATGTATAACATACTTCATTCAATCAATGCAAACAAACGCCCATGGATCACATTATCGTAGAGAACACCTGTTCAATTCTTCCACTGGAAACGAACAGAACCCAGAAACCAGACTCACCTTGGTACCAACTTAACGAGTGATTCGTTGTGGACGGTCACATTTTTGCCATGATCCTCAATAAGGGGCTTTCCCCCTGGAACCCCTGCCAAGTAGCTTTGCCTCCTGGAATGCATAACATTGGACAGAAATTTCATTGCATCTCAGTCCCAACCCCCCCCCCCCCCCCCCCACCAATCAAAATCATCATGTCCTAAGCCTATGTACTTCTCATCATGACTAACACTTTTCACAGTTTATATGAAGCGTGTAATTCTAACAATGTTTTATAAAGGTGAAATATTTGTCTCACAAACATTATCACTAAACTTTATCAACCATTCTTAAACACTTTAGTCAGTTCTTGAAATTTCATTGGTTCCTGGCCGTGTTACATACACATGGCTGCAGCATGTGCACGTCTACGCAATGCGCACACGCGCTGCTCGAACCAATTGGAGCCGCATAGTAATAACGGGACTGATCGATTCTAAAGCCCAGGTAATATTTTGTGTAAAAAATGTAAAAATTGCCTAGTCTAAAAGTTAGTCTATTTTTAAAATTAAAACCAATCTTGAATTGAAGTGTTTAAGAATGAGAATAAAGGTATTGTTTTTAGCTGCTGACTTGCATCTATATATCATATAACAAGCGATCGGATTCCATTATTTTTAGCATAGAACAGAGACTCCAACTCTCCCGTTTTCGACGGGAGATCTCCCGCCGAAAGCCCATTTTTGCACAATCTCCCGTTCTCCCGTTTGAGATTTGATTTCTCCCGCCCTGGCTCTGTGTCTCCCGGTGGAAAGGATTTCTTACTTATTTCTATCGTATGTTGAAAAAACAAGCCTTTGATAGCACCAGAGAACATCTAGAATCCTAGGAACTTCGCGCTTCTCACACATCAACTTGGAGTCTCCCGTTTGCTAGGGGTTTCAGGCGGGAGAATCTCCAGATCAGAAGGCGCTTGGGTTGGAGTCTCTGATAGAACCGTTCGGCTACGCCTCACAGTTCTTGATATCGCCTGTGTTATATGAGACGACAGATGCACGTCAGCAACTAAAAACAATACCTTCATTCTCTAATTGACAATAAGCAGCAACAGTTTTTCAGAAGTAACATTATTAGGCCTACTATTTGGATGTCATTACTCATTAGCAACACCTCTTTTGGCACCTACTATTTAGAGCAAACATGATGCAAACTTAACCCGTTTGAAATCTAAACTAATAAAATCAGAGACTCTCTCTTTGTCTGTTCACGAATAGGCTCCTAAACGATGTACTTTCATACTGAACTGACCCCGTACAATGATAGAACAGGTATCTAAGATGTGCAATGGGTAGGTTAGAGTAGGGGGTCAATCGTTTACTATGCAAATAACAAAAAAAAAAATGAATAATAAACAGCTTGGTTGCTATGGCTTGTGCCGAAAGGGTGGGTTGGGTGGTGGCGCGTCGCGTTAATGGGAACACCACCCTTCGTCCAAAGCCCCCCCGGTTTTGCCGAAAGGGTGCGTTGGGAGCGTTGGGTCGCGTCGCGTTGACTGGAACCCCACCCTTCGTCCAAAGCCCCCCCCCCCCCCCCCCCCCCCCCGGTTTTGCCGAAAGGGTGCGTTGGTACTTTTTCTTACGTAATATCAAAAGAATTGAATTTATATTTAACCTTCAAACAACCATTTCAAAGAGGCTATCGTCCGGATCGGTTTACACTCTATTACAACTTGGTCTACAGCCAGTTGGTCTAATAGACTGTTTAATATCAGTTGGTCTAATATATACCAGTTGGTCTAGTCATCATTTCGTCCAATTACTGTTTGGTCTAATTGCTATTTGTTGTTTAATATCAGTTGGTTAGATATGAATTCAAAACTCGTCTTTTAACCCTATAAAGCCCAAGGGGGGGGGGGGCACATTGTGCCCCCTACCCGATTTTCATTCGCCACTCCTTCGCCCTTAATTCAGTTTTAACCAAATTTGGTGACTTTTCTAAAAATCTTATTCCAAACATTTTGACATATGATTAAGCTATATTTGATATTGCTGGTTGCCATGGCAACAATAAAACTGACAACCATGTCAGTCAGATTTTGCATATTTTTCTGTTCCAATTCCAATTACCCATATTATAATGTATAAAATGGGCGTTTCTTGGCTGAAATTTGCTGAAGGAGCAAAATGTGAAGTAATTATGGCCCTGAAATGTTCTTCCTATTATTTCCTTTGTTTTTCTGTGACAATGCCATAAAACAGTAGATATAATAGAGGTACTTGAAAATAACAGTATTTTCCAAAGATTGCCATTCTATTTTGTGTCATTTTGATTCCTCCACCCAAGTTATACCTCTAATATCATTTGTTTATCACATTATCAATCTGCAAACTTAAAATTCCGATATTATTGGTATATGAAATATGATAACTATATGCATGTACCTATTCCTAACAATACATCACAGGTCTCATAATGTATTTCTTTATTTTGTTATGAATAGCGCCCCCATGTAGTGACCTTGAGAAATTTCGACCATAAAAAATAATGAGCTTTGACTTGCAAATCATTTGTGGCAAATATGAAAAATATTGGTCTATGATAACACATAGTGGGGATAAAGAAATTATACAGAAAAATCATGTTTTTAGCATATTTCCTATGTATTTCTTTATATTTTGGTGAATAGCGCCCTCTATGTGTCACCATGAAAAAAAAAAATCAAGTATGCGGTCATGTAGACTATGAGTTGCTCTACCCATGTGCCGAATGTGACGATGAAACATCAAACAATAACATCAAGATAGCTTGGGCTTTATAGGGTTACATGAGAAAAAGAGAAAAAGTACCAACGCACCCTTTCGGCAAAACCGGGGGGGGGGGGGGTTTGGACGAAGGGTGGGGTTCCAGTCAACGCGACGCGATCCAACGCTCCCAACGCACCCTTTCGGCAAAACCGGGGGGGGGGGGGGGGGGGGCTTTGGACGAAGGGTGGTGTTCCCATTAACGCGACGCGCCACCACCCAACCCACCCTTTCGGCACAAGCCGGTTGCTATGCGGTCCTACACATGGATTACGCGTTGCAACATCAGGGTCATGTTATACGCGCGATGACGGTGATGCTCGCGTCAGACGCGAATGCACGGTAACTGCGGCGACGCGTTCACTGTGCACAGTGGCCATGGCCACTGCGAAGCACGGGTACCCGCTAGTTATAATAAAATTGTACATCATGACTTGTTATGTGGAGCAACACTACGGATAATATTTCTTGTTAGGAACGCAAACTAGAGCAACTGTTCTCCAAGCAGAAGTGTCTGAGCATTGAACCAGATAGCCACGAGTGTATATGTTTATGCAGCTGTCATTTGTATGACGCACCTCTTGACCCCCGGGAAAAGTGCGTCATGGTCGCGTCAAGTACCACCAATTTGATGATGCGTGGTACCGTCACGGGAGCAAAATGTCCGTCACATACTGACCCATTATGTGCGTCATAGTCGGTCATTTAACCAGAGTGTGTCAAAAGGTTCGTTAATATACTAATGATGCACAGGATAGAGTGCGTTAGTGTAGGCGTAGTGCACTCGAGGGTATTTACAATTGGGAAACATGCACTACATTGTAAATACCCGAGAGTGAGCTACGCCTACACTAACGCCACGAAATAATCCTGTGCATCATTTGTTTTATAAAATGGGTCGAAAATTCGAAAACTAACATCATTTTTCAGCGTTTTTCACGTACCTTTGTGGATCAAGACGTCCGAAGATGTTCGTCCCAAACTTTTACGCACGTCGCACTCGCGGAAGTCCCGCACATACAGTATAAGTATAATGGGGGGTTGGGTTTCCGGACACCCGCATGAAAACTTACTTATTTTACATAGAATATGCACCCTTTACCTTAAAGACTTGATATAGACTTCTCATATAGGCCTACTAGACAACATACTCTGAAAACGGCGTGAGAATTAACCTGCTAAATCGTTGGATTTGCTCTTCAAAGTGACTCCATGTACGTGTCCGGTCCCATAACGCTTGGTCTACTGTACTGTACAAAGTGTACGTATAGTACAGTATACGTACGTACGCCACATATGTTATGCACAAGGGAAGACAGGCCGGCCGGCCGGCAGCCCGAACTAGAAGTTGTTTACAGGATTGACGGCGCGTACGCGTATGCACGCAATTCATCAAAGGAGCCGCCGCGCGCACAGACGATCGGCAATCTACCATAGGATTACAGGCAGTGCAGTTGTACTGAAGTAAAGGAAGGAGGTGTGTCTCATTTCAGCGCTTCCTATTGGCTACATTCTTGAACCCATTTTATAATAGGACCGTCATGTAATTTTGCGAGGCTTCTTGCATGGTATCCCTCCGTAACAGAATAAAACAAACTCGCGATCGCGAGCCGGGCAAATTCACCGGCTCCTGAAAACGCGAAACTGACACAATTTTCATTCAGTTTTATTATAACATACTGATACTCACTTCATTCTCGTATGTCTTCTTTTTCTATCTGATGTCAGACTAAAGGTCTTTTCAGAAGGTTTGAGCACAAATTTGCTCAAAAAACCACACTACCAAACACGATTTGTGATTAAAATCATCACATACAGCCCGCGGCATCGCGAAGCTCGCTATCCTTCAATCGCATTCACTGCTGTAGTGTAGCATCGACCGACCGTCGACCGTGAAATCTGCTGCAAAACCATGTGCGTGATGTGGACCGTGTTGTACATGTATACAGTACAGGCGTACAGTACAGGCGTACATACACGTGTACAGAAGACGAGGCATGGCAGAGCAGAGGCCAGGCCGCGATTATTTTTTCCGTAACCCTAACCTGCCGATCGACACACAAACGATTATGGAACTACTGAGAGTCTTATTCATATTTATGAACAAAATATTTACGTCGATGTAGGGCAATTTGTTAATCAGTTGCAATACTGACAGTCTATTATTAACTTAAAATAGTAAATTCTATTCAAACACTAGCCATATAAACCATGTACCTAACTTAGGGTTTAATAAGGTTCGTGTTTAAATATAGGCAGGGGCTTCAATCAAGCTGTTTTCGAATCGGGGAAGGGGAGGCGGGAGGTTACGGAAAAAAATTACTGTGGCCATGCCAGGCCGTAGTTTCGCGAAACTAGATATAATAGTTCGAGGACATGCCATAGCAACGTGTAGGCCTATATATCAAAACACGCGTTTCTATGGGATGTCCATGAACTAGGGAACGGTTTTGAGAAATTCGAAGTCATTCGAAGTTGAAGTGGTCTTTTCCTATGCATTTTTAGGTGATCCGAGTATCCTCTCGAATCACCTTCTGTATCTGTACGGATTCTTTCTTTCTTTCTTTCTTCTTCTTCTTCTTCTTCTTCTTTCTTTCTTTCTTTATTTCTCCCCAAAAGTTGTGCAGAGGTTAGCTCAGAAAGTGATATGCCTATCAAGTTCATACTTATACCATGTATGTATCGTGTCCCAAAGACGACAGATCTAGTTATTTTTTGTTGTTGTTCATATCTCAAAAATTCGATTTCTTATTTTTTTTTCAACTGGTATTTGGGAGTCTTGTAATATATTTAAAATGTTGATAGAAATTTCTGAATATATTCAGAAAGTACGCCTAGGCGCCTACTGTTTGGATAAACGGTAAACATAGTCTACGTTCGATACGAAGAAATCATTACGTCTTTCACTTGAGGAAAAACATACAAAACAAACAAACAAACAAAAAACACGTACGAACGAATGTTGATAGCCAAAACCAGGGAGGTGGAAGAAAGACCTCCCTGGCCAAAACTTTGATAAGTAATAAGCAGTTATGATGAGCGTGAACTGAAATTAATTGTCACGATTTTGCTGTCTAACCAGGTGATGACTGCATCTCATTGAACCTACTCGTAGTGAATTTCTCTGGGCATACGAGACCTTTTTATTTCTGTGATTGCATTTTTAATTGACTGATTAATCGATCTTTTTTTTTTTTAGTGTTCAGGGAACATAAGATATTCGATCAAGTACACTATATTCGACTGTTTGATGTTTCCTACTATGCGCCAAAAGAAAGGCTATAGAATCACGATATTTTTGCAATGATTCCTTTAATTCAACTAATGAGCTGGTTCTTCGATCGATATTTCCAGGATATTTACACGCTGTTTATTCCAGCGCGCGCATTCTTTCGTCTGGCACGCACCTGGGTGTGGCACCTGCTTTTGTGGAAATTTCCACAAGGGGAGAGAGGTGGGGTGTCAAGTTTCTTATCGAGCCGAAGAGACTGCATGTAACACAATCTCTTCGCTCTGATTTATTGTCATTCGTGCTTTCCCCTTATTCTTTGCTGATGTTGGTAAAATCAGACAACTTGTCTAAAATTTGTCACAAATTTTCTTTAGGTATGGAAGAAGAGAAAGGGGAAAGGAAAAGAGAAAAAAAGAGGAAAGAAGAAGAAGGCCAAGGGGAAGGAAGAACCTGGGGTGTTAAGTTGGATTGACATTTTCGGGGGAATTGGCGACTGTGACCTCTAAAGTCTCTAACAACATGTTAGAGGTCATTTTTAGTGTTTGGGTTAACTGGGGGGGGGGGGGGGGGAACATTTCTGATGGGGGAAATGCCTCATAACCCCCCCCCCCCCCCCCACCCTCTCACTCTCTCTCTCTCTTTAACTTATGTGAATTTTAACACTTCAATCTATCTTTTAGGCCCGTGAAGATTAAACCTAGCAGAATTAGATTATTATCCATAATCATATAGATCTAGGCCTTACAAAGAAATACAGTGTCACTCACGTCGTTACAAGTCGCGACGACGTGGAATCGGGGAAATCTCCACCGACTCCCGTCCTCAGATTTAGAAGACGACCCGAGGGTAAGAATTTGAGACGTCACCTCGTACTAAGCTTGACGTTCGGTCTGGCGTTAGAAAGCTGCCTAATGCAATGAAAAACCCCCACCCCATTCCTAAATAATCCAAACTGCCTTTAGAGCCACGTTCTATTACAACCACAACACACAAAAAAATGTAAATAAAAACAAACACAAAACAATAAATAAATATATATTTTTTTAAATTGTTCCAAATTCGAATAGACTAATAGTAATATAAATCTTAGGGCTTACCTTTATATCAGATGCCATGTACATGGCTTCCTGTGTTATCTTGTTCCGGTAACATGTGGGTTATGAAATTATAATCATCATGATTTAAAAAAAAAAAAATTGATCAAATGGAATTATAAACACTTTAAAATTAAAGAAATCGCGTAAATCAGAAATAATTTGTTTTATGTGTTTATCATTAATAATGATCAAGTCACTTGGTCTAATATCTAAATGAGACTCCATGAGTTTCTTCAGCAGTGGGCTCGCTTTTGACGACATATTTTTGTATCTTGACTCGACTCGACTATACAGTATTCGACTTGAGAAAAAGAATGAAGATGGCGTATCGATATCTCTTGTGAATATCGATACAGACCTCATTTTAACTTTCAACCAATGAAACAGCCGCAAATTTGCAAAGAATCGTTTTTCAAGTAGTTCAAGTTTTGACACGTCCGGCGCACCATGAATCGAAATGACGTCATCTCTTAGTTTGTTTGGGTTTTATCCTTCGATCTCTAACCACTGGATATAGCATAGTACCAAAGACGCTTAATTGAAAAGACTGGGAACTGCGCGATTTTCATGTACAAAACAAATGGACAGCGCGCGGTCATCAAGCGTGCTAATTAATTCATACGCGGGTATACTCAGTCGCACTTGGTGGGTAGTTTCTCAGTTATAGTGGTACGCAATTATACTAATGATGCACAGGATAGAGTGTGTTAGTGAAGGTGTGGCGCGCTCGAGAGTATTGACAATGGTGCGACATGCACGAGGCGCAGCCGAGTGCATGTTTGCAACCGTTGTCAATACTCGAGAGTGAGCCGCACCTTCACTAACGCCACGAAATAATCCTGTGCATCATTAGATTTATAAAATGGGTCGAAAACTAACAGCATTATTCACGTACCTTTGTGGGTCAATACCAGTCAGCTACATGTAGCACTCGCTCAAAAGTCAAGGTGTCCGAAGATGTTCGTCCCAAACATTTACGCACGTCGCACTCGGAAATCCCGCACACTATAAGTACTGTACGTACGTATAAGAGTATACGTACGCCACGTACTGTTATGCACAAGAAAGGCCGCCGGCTGTTGTGGCAGCCCGCGGCCCGAACTAGAAGTTGTTTACAGGATTGACAGCGCGTATAGTAGCGCGTGACGCACTTGTAACAACTGATTGAGTGCGCACTGCTAGTGTAAAACATTGTGACGTACATCAGGCCAGGGAGGTGGAAGAGAGACTCTTCTTAGTGCTTACCTGAAGAAAATAATGCACGCACACGTGACTCATTTCAGCGCTTCCACTTGGCTACATTCTTGAACCCATTTTATAATATACTAATGATGCACAGGATAGAGTGTGTTAGTGAAGGTGCGGCGCGCTCGAGAGTGTTGACAATGGTGCGACATGCACGAGGCGCAGCCGAGTGCATGTTTGCAACCGTTGTCAATACTCGAGAGTGAGCCGCACCTTCACTAACGCCACGAAATAATCCTGTGCATCATTAGTTTTATAAAATGGGTCGAAAACTAACAGCATTATTCACGTACCTTTGTGGGTCAATACCAGTCAGCTACATGTAGCACTCGCTCAAACGGTGTCCGAAGATGTTCGTCCCAAACATTTACGCACGTCGCACTCGGAAATCCCGCACACTATAAGTACTGTACGTTCGTATAAGAGTATACGTACGCCACGTACTGTTATGCACAAGAAAGGCCGCCGGCTGTTGTGGCAGCCCGCGGCCCGAACTAGAAGTTGTTTACAGGATTGACAGCGCGTATAGTAGCGCGTGACGCACTTGTAACAACTGATTGAGTGCGCACTGCTAGTGTAAAACATTGTGACGTACGTCAGGCCAGGGAGGTGGAAGAGAGACTCTTCTTAGTGCTTACCTGAAGAAAATAATGCACGCACACGTGACTCATTTCAGCGCTTCCACTTGGCTACATTCTTGAACCCATTTTATAATATACTAATGATGCACAGGATAGAGTGTGTTAGTGAAGGTGCGGCGCGCTCGAGAGTATTGACAATGGTGCGACATGCACGAGGCGCAGCCGAGTGCATGTTTGCAACCGTTGTCAATACTCGAGAGTGAGCCGCACCTTCACTAACGCCACGAAATAATCCTGTGCATCATTAGTTTTATAAAATGGGTCGAAAACTAACAGCATTATTCACGTACCTTTGTGGGTCAATACCAGTCAGCTACATGTAGCACTCGCTCAAAAGTCAAGATGTCCGAAGATGTTCGTCCCAAACATTTACGCACGTCGCACTCGGAAATCCCGCACACTGTAAGTACTGTACGTACGTATAAGAGTATACGTACGCCACGTACTGTTATGCACAAGAAAGGCCGCCGGTGTAGCGGCAGATAGCGTTCCGCGGCGTTTTTTGTTCTAGAACAGTATCCGCCGGCAGTTATCGTTTCAATCGGCAGTTATCGTTCCGACATGGGCTGAAATCTGCCGCGATTAGTGACGGCAGATACTGTACAGCGGCGGATTTTGTACGTACAGGCTACTACGTTGTAATAGCGTTGCTTAACCTGCCGCGTGCACGTGATCTTCGTCAGGGACTGTGTCGAAAGAGTTCCGCGCTGCGCGGATTAGGTTCCAAGTGGCTACTGCAGCCATTTTAGTAAGCAAAATGCTGCATGAATCGTCACGAGATGGAGTGAATTCTGCCTCCCTATGAATACACAACAGGGCGGACTTATTCCTCTCTTTGAATACGTTACAGGGACTCACGGTTGACATTTTTATAATCTGTTGATATTTTTATAATCTGCGGACATTTTAGTAGGCAAAGTGCTGCATTCACCTAGGCATGATACCTGCACCATGTGCACTGGAGTGAATTCTGCCTCCCTTTCATTTTCTCGTTTGAGGGGGAGCCGAGGGGAGGGGGTGGGGGAGGGAGGGGGAGGGATCATAATGCTATTCAAAAGCATATATCTATAAGATAATTTCTCGCATGGCTACGAAAAAAAAAGATACGTGCGGACCAGAGCTAGCTGTTGTAACCTCGGAATACCGGTCTGGAGTGTAAGTGGAGGCAGCGAAACAGCAGCAGCGAGGGGCGGAAGCAGCAAATATAGAGTTATTGTACGTGAAACTCGAAATGGAAGCAGCGAACAAGCAGGGGCGCATTGGCAGAATCAGCGAAAAGAAGAAACCACAGTGAGAAGCAACGATAGTAACGATACCTGCGCTTCAGAACAGTATCCGCCAGTGTTAGGACACGATCTGCCGGCGGATACTGTTTTAGAACAAAAAAAACGCCGCGGAACGCTATCTGCCGCTACACCGGCTGTTGTGGCAGTCCGCGGCCCGAACTAGAAGTTGTTTACAGGATTGACAGCGCGTATAGTAGCGCGTGACGCACTTGTAACAACTGAGTGCGCACTGCTAGTGTAAAACAATAGCCGGGTTCACACGTACAAATTAGCGGGATGACGATCGCGATGCTCATCCCGAGTTTTTTGGCGAGCGTCCACACGTACCAAATTAGCGGGATGGCGATCGCGATCGGTAGGCCTATCCCGCTAATTTGGCGAGCGTCCACACGTACCGAATTATCCCGCTAATTGCCGATAGAGACAACAACAAAGCCTGCAAACTGGGTCACACAGCGCCCTTCTCTAGCCGGGTTCACACGTACAAATTAGCGGGATGACGATCGCGATGCTCATCCCGAGTTTTTTGGCGAGCGTCCACACGTACCAAATTAGCGGGATGGCGATCGCGATCGGTATCCCGCTAATTTGGCGAGCGTCCACACGTACCGAATTATCCCGCTAAGTGCCGATAGAGACAACAACAAAGCCTGCAAACTGGGTCACGCAGCGCCCTTCTCTATCACTGCTTGCGCGCACTTACCTTTGTCCATTGTCTTTTACGCGTCAGTGGTGTGGTTCGCGCGCTGTTGTTATTGTTCTCCAAAGAGGTGAAGGACCTCTTCGCAGAGGCCTCGCTGTTGTGATGTGCGCATTGCATGATGGGATGTAAAAACTCGAGATTGTAATCCCGACCGTTCACACGTACCAGCGCGCGGCCAATTATCCCGCTAATTGACGAACCAGCGCAAGATTTCTTGGGATTAGCATCGCGATGCTTATCCCGCTAATTTTCGGGTTTTTTCTGTCCACACGTGCAAAAAACTAGGGATGACGATCGCGATGCAAATCTCGAGATTTGTATCCCGCTAATTGGTGTACGTGTGAACCCGGCTTCTGTCACTGCTTGCGCGCACTTACCTTTGTCCATTGTCTTTTACGCGTCAGTGGTGTGGTTCGCGCGCTGTTGTTGTTGTGCTCCAAAGAGGTGAAGGACCTCTTCGCAGAGGCCTCGCTGTTGTGATGTGCGCATTGCATGATGGGATATAAAAACTCGAGATTGTAATCCCGACCGTTCACACGTACCAGCGCGCGGCCAATTATCCCGCTAATTGACGAACCAGCGCAAGATTTCTTGGGATTAGCATCGCGATGCTTATCCCGCTAATTTTCGGGTTTTTTCTGTCCACACGTGCAAAAAACTCGGGATGACGATCGCGATGCAAATCTCGAGATTTGTATCCCGCTAATTGGTGTACGTGTGAACCCGGCTATTGTGACGTACGTCAGGCCAGGGAGGTGGAAGAGAGACTCTTCTTAGTGCTTACCTGAAGAAAATAATGCACGCACACGTGACTCATTTCAGCGCTTCCAATTGGCTACATTCTTGAACCCATTTTATAAATCCAATTAATGTACAATACAAATGGACGCGTGCGCAATCACCCATATATTGCGCAGTGAAACTTAATCATGGCAAGGCGCGTGATCAATAAATTCGACGCAACTGATTGGTGATTGATGCGCTTATTTCTTTTGTCACTGATTGTGTTTTGGCGTATTGTGGCATTGCCTATTTTTCATGTACACGAATTAATCCTTATTTTTCTAAAATATTTTGTTACGATTCAAGCACTTTATATCACAAAAATCGTGTATAATTTTAAAATCTTTTAAAGATAATATTAACACCATTTATCTTATAAATAATCAATGCTTGCGGGCGGACTGAGTTGTGTTCTTAGCTCTGTGATTATAGTTCTGCCCGATCAGTCAGGCGCAAGATCGATTTACCGATCTTATGGAAAAGAATGGTTTTTGGCTGTTTTCAATCACCCGCCGCGTGATGGCGTAGAGATCGTGCTACATAGACTCTACGCAGTCGTTTATTCAAAACAACCAAAAACATCAAAATTATTAATCGATCTGCACGCAAGAATGATAGGAGTTGCGTATACGTGAACGGGTGACATGGTAACTTCATTCTCACACACACACACACACACACACACAAACACACACACATGCACAGAATATTTCTCAGTATAGTTTCTTTTTGAAGGTATTGCAGTTTTGTTACGTTATTAGTAGTATACACACACGCACACACACACACATACATACATACATACATACACACAAACACATATTTTTAGTGTCTCAATATGTAGCGCTTTTATTCTAAGACAATGCAGTTCCATTTCGCGATTACTATGGTCCAAAAACTACCTGGCCTGATGTGCATGCTTGGTGGGGGGGGGGGGGGGGGGGGGGTCAAGCAGGAGAAGCAAACCCCATAATTTGAAAACCAAACAGGGTGTTGACCCATACGCAGAGCGGGAGATGTTTTTAGTACCGTTTTAGAATGTTTTCCCCTGCTCGTTTGTCATAATTCAATTGCATATCTTGGTATATAAGAAATCAAAACAAGAACAATTACATAATCTTACCCCCCGGTTCAATAGAGGGGTTTCGTAATGTCAAATTTTATGCACACACCTTTGTTAAATTTCGATAAGCAAACATTTGTTCACCTGATAACAAACAATAACATTGTAATGGATGGAATGATCGTCACCCGCTGTGAATGTTGCTATAGGTTTGACAAGCTACAATGTTTGTCCGACTTGGCAATACTAATGTATGCAGTTCGCCTTCTGACTATTGTGATGTGGTTGTATTTGACAGGTGAATACATAGTTTGTCTACATTACCAAATCATCTATTCTGCTCCACCCCCCCCCCCCTTCTACTCTATGTCTCTGAGCTTCACGATAAGATGTTACATTGATAAACATTAGCGAGTTGCAACCCAACTGATAACAAACAATACCCTTACCAGATTGCGTTATTTGACAAAGCGCCTGTTCGAACACGTCTATAAGGAACGGTTCGTTCAAATCTTCAAAAATATCGAGCCTAATTACGTATTCCAGTGGAAATTCTCAAAAATGTCATGGCTCATTTTCTTTTATATTAACAGAGAAGTATCATTATGTATTCTTCATGATTCATGCGCTTTGTAAAAAATATTGAGCCATGACATTTTCCGTAAATATTTTTTGAAAAACGGTACTGCAAACCAAACATTTGTTGGCCATAGGTATAACACGCAACGCATCGCAAAGCATGACGGGACTAAGGTTTATGTATTATTCATCAGGCCCCAAAACAACCATAAACCGTTCTTTTGGGGAAGAACGGTATTTCGATCTTGTGCCTGACTGCCGATTGCGGTCCAAATGTGCTTGCTCCATGCATACTGCACGCTTTCCTATCTTGTTAACTCTTTGATAGTACCAAAGATATTAGAGTTAACAAGATAGGAAAACGCACAGAATGTACGGAGCAAGCACATTTGGACCTCATTTGGGGAAGGGAGAAGAATTAAAGTGGAATTTTGTGAGAAGTTAACCCGTTGAAGACGAGTCCCGGGTATAATCGGGCTGGGGTCATAAGAATTGCGTGTAATAGCAAAATCAGCTCGTCTTCAACGGGTTAATGGAACTTAGTAGGGTGGAACATCCTATTACCGGACGCTTTTCTTTGTGGCTTTGAATTCCGTACTCATAGAGTGAAATTTCGGCTAAAAACAACACCACTTATTCACAGACTCATGGAAATTACGAATTCAGCCAACTTACGTCATTTCTTCGTTCCAGTTTTTAGAAAATATGCTTCAAACATACCCCTCTAAAAATAGTGGTTTTTTGCGCGGTGCAAAATCGCATTGTATTACCGGACGCTATTTTCGTAATCGAATAATCGAGGTCTTTCGCACCTAATCCTTGCACCAGAATCACAATTCATCCCACAAATCACCATACACATTCTCACCGAGCGGATGACACACAAAAAAATCTGCAAATGAAGCTCAAATTTCGTATTTTACAGTAAAATGTCTGTCTTGACCATTTCGAACAGTTCACGCAATAAAACCTTGTGAGAAATCGACAACTGGTTAGAGTATACGTGCTTTGTCTATGGGAGCTGCACGCGCGGGTGATGAGTTGCGTGCCCCTTAGCGCACAACTATTCCGCATCGTTCGCGTTTGAGGACGATAGCTACAATTTTTCCGATATTGATCAGTGAACTTTTGGTTCTAATAGAATCTTCAGCATTTTTCCTGTATGTGAGTGGGATTTCATAGAATTTCAGTCGCGAAATGTGATTCAAACATGCATAAATATTAACTATAAACAAGGTACGGGTCACTCAACTATAAATTTGAGGTAAAATGTGAATTTTTTCGTTTTTTTTTTACATTTTTATGTGGCGTTTTTTGCGATTTCGGTCCACACAAAGTTCTGTGAGGCTAATCTACGAAGTCTCGCGCGTACAGAATGTCATTAGTACGCAAAAATGTGCGTGTCCGGTAATACCATGGTGTCCGGTGACACCATGCTTGCCCCTACAATTTTATGTGACTTTGTGAACCTTTGCGCAATTTTGCATAACTTTGTGAAAAGTTAATGTAACTTTGTACAACTTTGCGCAATTTTTTGCAACTTTGTGAGAAGGTCATGCAACTTTGTACAACTTTGCACATTTTTGTGCAACTTCGTGAGAAGTTTATGCAATTTAGTGCAACTTTGTACAATTTTGCGCAATTTAGTGCAACTTTGTACAATTTTGCGCAATTTTTAGTGCAACTTTGTACAATTTTGCGCAATTTAGTGCAACTTTGTACAATTTTGCGCAATTTAGTGCAACTTTGTACAATTTTGCGCAATTTAGTGCAACTTTGAGAAAAGTTTGTGCAACTTTGTACAATTTTGCGCAATTTAGTGCAACTTTGAGAAAAGTTTGTGCAACTTAGTACAATTTTGCGCAATTTAGTGCAACTTTGAGAAAAGTTTGTGCAACTTTGTACAATTTTGCGCAATTTTGTGCAACTTTGTGAAAAGTTTATGCAACTTTGTACAACTTTGCGCAATTTTGAGCAACTTTGTGAAAAGTTTATGCAATTTTGTACAATTTTGTGCAACTTTGGTCAATTTTGTCAATTTTTGGCAACTTTTGTCAATTTCCACTGTGACATGGGGCCTTCCCCAATCCCTGCATCTTTTCTTTTCTCTCATTCTTTGGCACTCCAGCAAAATCATCATAACTTTTTGGCAGAAATTACTGATTAATTCTTTATTGAGAACATAATATCGTAATGATTTCGTTATTATATTAATGCTTTATTTGAAAATGCGCGAATATACACATTGTTTATCAAAGCCACATCATTGGTATTGGTATAGGGTCGTTGTTATTACAATATCATGACCGTGTTTCCTTAATATGCATTTTAACTTTAGTGTCAATAATGTTGGAAAACACAATCTCTGCTTAGCATGCTGGCAAATAGACTCCCCCTTTACTGAATGTTATTGATGATCCAGCGTGTCGGTTGATCATGTAAAACATACAAATTCTGTAATGTAAAATATCTTAGCATTCAATCATACCAGGCGAGGTGTATGAAAACATGAGAAAAAAAGTCATGTCCTGTGCATCCCAGCGTTGCAGCATGTTAGCTTAGCACTTGATGTTATACTCGCAGCCATAAATAGGCAGTAGTCGCAGCTTTGAAATCAAACACACTGAAAAGGTTAACACAATATTTGATGAAAAAAAAGTCCCTGGTATTTATAAATCAGTACTGTGCAATCACCAACTACGTGTGCCGTACTGCGTGGCTGCACGGTGTGGCTGCATTTCTGCTAAAACAAAGGGGCATCGTGGAAACTCGACAGCTGTGGCGTATCATACAGAGTGAAATTTGAGAGAAAAATATTGCGATAGAGTAAATCAGGCGATGGTTGTCCATGGATGTGCTCTTTCTTGTTCATCTGGCGTTGCAGTGGGATTTTCTCAACATTATATACCACTGCATTAACGAATGCTGATAGTTTTCAGATTATTGTGAATTCACGTGGAGCACATTCGTCAAGTCGACACTTTCGCGTTCATGTGATTTGTATCGTCCAAGAGAGATGGAGCATCAATTACTTTTTACGCAGCTTTTAATTTTACTCGTGATTTGCAGCTTACCTCTGCTATGTGCACAGGACGAACACCACACTGGTGAGAACACTTTGTTCCCTTATAATGTTGTTAATTTTCATTCGAATTACTCGCTCTTTCAGTGGGTATAACATTCCCATGATCACTGGTCACGCACGCTATGATTCTCTCATTACCAAACCTTTTTTTTTTGTTGCAAATGTCAAAGTTTGTTCTCTAGGCCTATACATGATAATTAATAATGTTTTTGTCCTGGGATTAGACCGGGATTCATATAGAGTGAAAACTTCATCCCTAAAATGAACGTATCAAACCACTTCACGGTTATAGGGTTCATTTTGAAAGCATCGTAATGTCGTCATGTCTCTACATTGAGCTACGCTGCACCATTAATAGTTTATTTTCACCGTTGTGCATTGGTTATCATTTGAATTCTAAAGTGTCGTTCCTATTTACCAACGTAGAAAATAGTAATGAACATAACGTTGATAATGATATTGATTATGATGACGACGATAGTGAAAATAATTGTAATAATAGACAAGCAATAATAATAATGATAATCATCATCATCATCATCATCATCATCCTCATCATCATCATCATCATCATCGTTTTTATCATCATCAATGGTGGGACAATAATTTATCGAATTCGGCAAGCAGAGAATGTATACTTCATGATTGTTATCATTCTCTTCCAAACTCTGTAATGATCTCTAGAAGACAATTTATTATCATAACATGAAAAATTCCCCGATTGTCGGCAACAATATTCACCATTATGAATAACCTGCATAACTGGACTAATCGAAACCTATAATGTTTTTACAATATTATGTCGCACATTGGTCATTTTATTCACTGGTTTTATGGTGTATTATATGGTTTTATGATGTATTTACCATAGAAAATGCCGCCAAACAGCATTTATACGTTGAACCCCGTGACGTGACGGTCGTCGCGGGTCAAACAGCGACGTTCGCCTGCTTCGCGACTATAAAACCCGTCACGCTGACCTGGGTCAAAGATTATGTCTACGCGCTGGCCATCGATCGATTCGTGGTCGCGCCCGAACAATCGAGAGTATCGGTGAGTGTGAACGAGACCAGCGGATCGTACGAGCTACACATCTCGGAAGTGCAACAGGCAGATGCGGGGCGTTACCACTGCGAACTGGCGGCCAATCTGCCGTCTGAACACATCGCTTCTGAGCCTGCCCAGATGAGTGTTATCGGTAACTATAATCGGCCGATATTTTTTTTCAGCTGACTGAAATTATTGCCTGTCATTGCGGTAAATAAACACCGATTTTTAAGTGATTTTGAGTAATAGCCGTGGTAAAAATCATGAGCATAATAATCTACTCGGGTGGGATTCGAACGCTGATTGCCAGACAGACCCTAGACGAGGTCACCGCTTTCTCTCCAGATAAACGGCAGCGGTTAGAAATTAATCATTCTATTTGAATAAGTGTTTACTTATGCAAGAATAGAATTCTATATGTACCTTTTGTATTCCATGATGATATTGTGCCAGACGCTTCTGGCTGAAGCTGTAACAGAGAGGTTACTTTTCATCTTTGCGCTATTTTGATGTCAAGATGACTATAAGTGTCCATAGCACCTTCATAGGATTTCGATTCAGTTATGTGCGATCGACAAAGACGTTCACGAATCACACCTGCATTTAAACGATGTTCAGGGCTGAACGAGATGCTAGCATTAGAGCTATACTACTGCATGGTAGCTCCATAATTATATGCATGGCATAAAGAATTGGAATACGCAAAAGCAACTGACACTGTCTGCTGATGATTTTTGATAATTCACAGGCTTCTTCTTCTCCTCCTCCTCCTCCTTCTATTTCTTTTACTTTCCCTTCTTCTTCTCTTCTCTTCATCAGATCCTGATATTTGATATCAAATTTTTATTGTTATCATTAGTATCATCAGTATTATTATTACAGCGCACTCCCGTTATAACGAACGCGGTTATAAGGAAATTCTCGTTACATCGAAGTAGAAATCTGGAAGCATTTTTTTTTTTTCCGGATATCTGTTTTCCTTGCGTCTGATTGGCTGAGAGCACATTGAATTGTCAGAAAAAAAAATCAGACCAAAACGCTTCATGAAATGCCCCAGGTCGCAAAATTATCATCTGTTTCTCATATACTCATAGTTATGTTCGGCTATAACGAGATCTAGTACACTGCACTCCCATTACAACGAACACGGTTATAACAAAGTAAAAACCAGGTCGCAGACCTTTGTGTACTTAACTGTCCCGCTATATCGAAATCTCGACATAACAAGAGAAAACCACCTGTCCCGAGGACTTCATTATAACCGGAGTGCACTGTATGGTCGTCATCATCATTGTCTTCGTCGTCGTCATCACCATCATCATCTTTCTTTGCAGTACCGCCAACATTTGCTGTAAAGCCACAAGACTTCGAGGGTATAGAGGGTCAGGTGGCGATGTTCCGCTGCGTTGCCGATGGTCATCCCAAACCTCTCTACACCTGGTTCGACACCAACGACATCATCATCGACCCCGCCAACTCGAAGTACGGCGTTTCGCCCGGCGGCGAGTACCTGACCATCTACGAGCTGGTCGAGCAGGATGCCGGTAGCTACCGCTGCCTGGCCGTCAACGATGCGGGGCGCATCGAAGCGGGAGCGAAGTTATCCGTCATCGTTCCGCCGAGACTGAACTCGGGACGAACCGAGACGAGAGAACACGGGCAAGACGTGACGTTCGTGTGCGAGGTCGTGCGGGGAGAAGGGCGCCCCTCGTGGTGGCGGAAGGACAGACTGGTCGAAGAAGGACATTCGGTAAATGTTGTGTCCACAGAGAGAAGCTAGCCCTTCTATACTGTCATTGTGTCCATAGTATTCATTGGCCTTTTCGTAATTGCATGTTTGCACATTGCACAACCCACACTGATCCGATGTCCGATCCGCGGGTCTTATTGTCTCATCAAGTTCGTAGAAATGTGTACTGAAGAGGCCATCGACCAAAGAAAGTTTGGATCCGCTTCCCTTTTAAAGCGCCCAGCACTGCCGTAACCATTCAAGTTCCAATATCTGATACAAAATCCGTATGGCCTGTACATTCCATACAGTAGAAGAAACCTCATTCCTTTGTTTTATGCTGTATCTCTTTATCAGAGATAATGTTCATCATTATGATTCCTATACAAGAATTCATTAGATAGATAAACAATTTTTTACGTTATTTTGAGCCCCATTATTTTAATCTTGTATCATCACTACTTGTTTCTGCAGTCGCGGACTTATCAAAATATCTATAAATCGCAAATATTACAAATCCCTAAGTGATAGGAATCATTTCTCTCTCAAATCGATGTTTGTTTGTTTTTGTTTTTTGTTTTTGTTTTTGTTAACAACATAGTCATCTGCGATTAAATTTTTATTAATGCTGTTTCGACTTCGATGACGTCAGGACGGCCAGCGAATCCTTGTCGAAAGCCATCCAGACACGGGCAACCTCCATCTAACCATTAGCAAGATACAGAAGGGAGACGAAGGGGTGTGGACGTGCGCCGCCTACGGCAGAAAGGGTCCAGACACCGTGACAACTCAAGAACACCATCTGACTATTAAAGGTGAGATCCTATATTTAACCCTAATAACCTTAACCCGATGAAAACGAGTCCCGAGTATACTCGGACAGGACTGTCTAAATGAGAAGTGCGTGTTGTACAGCAATATCAGCCCGTCCTCAACGGCTTAAAACCGATTTCAATGCTCGAAACACCCATCAGCGATTACTTTTGGTTGATTACAAAAAAAAAATCATATTGTTTTCCTATTTACCCTTTTGATCACTCGACAACGTTATTGTTTGTTCTAAAAATTAGGCCCTTGGTATTGCTTGCTGTTTGTGTTGATTTTGAATGACCAATAGGCGTTACACGCGACGTATGGTTGAGTTTGAGTGACATATTTACTAAGTTGATTGGCAATAGATTGGTAGGGAAATCCTACACAATACTACGTGTAGACTATATACTGCAATTAAGAGTATTGTATTCATTACGATGACTTTGCTTTTATTTACACCAGTATCAGTATTACGTCACTTTGTAATGTCTGTCGTCCTTGATACCACATTATTCTAGTGCGACCAATCGTGTTGCAGCCCAGCACCCAGCTCGTCACGGCTCGTGTAGGTGAGAAGCTCTCGATGTCATGCCAGAACATTCGGCCTGGAGGCGGGCAACCGAGCTGGTATGACACCAGGCATGGCGTGGTCGTCGGCGAAGGTGAGTTGCTATGGTTACCATGAAGTCGACACGAGAAATGGCGACTTTGCAACGTCCAAAGTGGTAATAAAACACTTGAAGAAACTATGCGAAATACTCTTACTGAAAATAATTGATGATACGAAATGCGAGGATATAATCTTTGTTAGCGTTTTAACGCTATTAAACGAGGGGCGTTAAAAGCTGTATAGATTAGGGTTGTAGTCAAGGTATTGTGATGGATTATTAAGTTCATTGTCCCCGTTTGTTCGTGTTGAGGGTCCAGAAATATATACGGAAATTTAGCGGATGCAGAAAGATTAAAGAAACACTCACTGACATTAAGGTAAAACGGACGACCTGATATCTAAATGCTCTAATTATCCAAAGGTGTGGCTAATTCCAGGCATGTTAAACCGCCCTCTCATTATAGGGGAAAGATAGCAAGAAAACGCAGAAGGCATTTCACGAAATTCCGTTTTAGGACATCGCAGGAACACTTTGCCGTATATGCGCCTCTAGAAAACATGGGCAATGACATTTTTAAAACACGTCAAGTGAACAGAATATTTGGATAAAGATGAATTGAAATTCCTTCCATGTTTCTTTATATTGTCTCGTAATGTATGAGAGCAAGAATGAAAATGACGAGAACGCTAATGGTGATGATGTTAATACAGGTAATCAAAATGTTACAATTTCATTATCATTATCAAACATTCAAAAGCGTTAAAGCCTACTTTCATCATCTCACTCTCACTCATGTATCCTCCCCAATGCCCGCGTGCGTCGCAGACCGGTCGAAGCGGTTCTACGTGCTCAACTCGTCGGCGTCGTCCTCCGAGCTGACCGCCAAGGAAGTATCGGCCGACGACCAGGGCATCTTCTGCTGCGTCACGGACGGTGACATGAACTGCTTCATGCTCCTCACATTCCTCAAGTAGACAAGACTTTCAAGACCATTGTGAACTACGGCGTGTATATAAAGATATGCATATGGGTGCCCGTCACGAGACCGACACCCACGAGTCATACAGCCTACAAGTTATACAGCCCACAAGTCATACAGCCCATGAGTTCGACACTAAGCAAACAAGGCTCACGAGATTGGCACATTAAACCCCGAGTTGTACTGTCGAACTCGCGGGCTTTTTTTACCTAGTGTCGAACTCATGGGCTTTATTTGCCTATAGTGTCGAACTCATGGGCTCTATGACTTGTGGGCTGTATGACTCATGGGTATAGGTCTTGTGGGATGACCCCGTGCATATCGAGTGCAAACTACACCGACCCACATCCACCCGACACGCCCATTGCACACCAGGGCCCCATTTCATAAAGAGTTGATTTGATGACAACTCTTTGCTGGAATGACAATTGTCATGGTAACGACAAGAATACAGCTTCCTGATTGGCTGTTTGCTGTGGGAAGTTGTCATTCCAGCAAGAGTTGTCATCCTAACATCTTTTATGAAATGGGGCCCAGGTCCTGTTGAGGAGCAGATCCGCCTCGGCTAGATCTTCCTATGAGAAATTTGCGGGCCTGCTTCACTATCCTAAAGATCCCGTTTACCTTTGGGAGCAGTGATTTCAGAAATGCTCAAGATATTACATTATTGATGCATAATAGGTCTGTTGTATCACAAAATATCCTGCCATATAAAATTTTTGCAATAAAGCCTAAAATATAAGGAGATAATAGATCACATTTTTTCTTCTCATTAAATCATACTGAAGACGGTTTAGTCTGGAAACACTTTTATTATAACTATTGTTTACATTTTGTATATAACAATACTTCACATCGATTATACTGAATTAAATTTTTACGTTGGTTGTTTTTATCCCTAACTCACATTTCAGAACTATTTTGAAGCACGAATGCTGAGTTTTTGTTTCATCTGCAAATGGTAAATTGTTATGCCTTTAACCTTAGCTACGCATTCTATCACAGCCACTATTGCTGGTATACTGCATGTATTGATACAGTGTACTATACTATTTACTATCACTGCGTGGGAATGCATTGAAAAGGAAAACATGAATAATTCAGTATTATAATCATGTTGTGACAGTGAGCTAAAACCAGATTAGCGTAAATCAATGTGAGTACTAAATGATCGAAGAGTTAAAACAACTAAGGAAGCACACAAGAGTCTATAAAAAATGTTCGACGTTGATAGCAGTAATCCATGCCCGAGACAGGATGTGAGGATGATGATTATCTGGCAGACGAAGTCATGAAAGCCATTGCTGCACCGTCAACTCATTTTTCTACAGACACTGAATGAGAGATTTTTACATGCCATATATTATATCAGCATGTATTCACTGTAACTTGCCGCGATGTTCGATTTACTCACAAACGTGTCATGAGGCTATAGAGCTGACGAAATTTGTTGATTGAGTGAATGGAGCAATCAGTGAAATTTTGAGGAAAATCGGACAAACCGTTCAAAAGTTATAAATTGTTGACGTTTTGGTGATGAGACCGCTGGATCAGAGGATTACTATAAATCATTACATCGCATGTGCACGATCATGATAACGAAAATTAAATATAGAATATATATTATATATATATATATATATATATATATATATATATATATATATATATATATTACTTTCCTAGCATAATAAAGAGAACTAGACTATACACCTCTTTCAAAAAGCAGGGGCAATATACTGCCCTTGACATGTCAGTAACACTATAGTCCAGGGAATGTGCACTTTTCATATGAAATGATAACTTGTGGAATTTTCTTTATATTTTCTTTATATCGTAGTACATGATAACATGTCCTATTGTGATGTCATGATCTGTAGTAGTCTTCTGATCCAGCGCTTTCGTCACCAAATTTTACAAATTCATGACTTTTGAACGGATTGTCCGATTTTTCACTGATGTGTTCTACTAATATTGCTGCATTCACTCAATCCCCATGTATTTTTGGGGTTAATTCCCCTTTATCATCCGCGAGACTCTAAATAGGAATTAGCCAAGATTCGTAATAGAGAAAAACAGACAGATACATCATGGAGCTACAACACATGCAGATATCAAGAAAAATGCGATAAAGCATGTGTATAATGTAACTACAGCAGTACAGTCAGAAAAACAGACAGCATGAATGTTAGAAATTAGCAAACGGTGCGAATTTTCTGAATCTTTCACAAGAAGGAAGGTGATGACTAATCAAATTATTTATAATTTGGCATTTTTTACACAAATTATTTCAAAGTGATGTGTAAGTTGTTAATTTTCGGGGTTTTTTTGGTTGTTGTTGTTTGTTTGTTTGTTTTCCTTTTTACTTCTGTTCAAGAGCGTACATATCACTGGACAGAATGATGATGGAATTAAAGTTTAATGTGTCTGGTTTAAGCGACAAGATCTGTATAGTCATACCAACGCTGCTGAGAATTTGTTGCTAAAATGATTGTAATGTCAATTAAAAAAAATGGCTATACCTGTAATCCATTACGTAGATTTGGTTGCATTGACCTAACTATACACAGGCCTGTCGCTCGCACCGTCTGGTCGGGCTATTAGCATTGACCATGCATTGATTATCTTGCACAGTGGCTCCAGACTCACACAGTGTCTGCTCTGGGGGTGAAGATCCAGGGAGATTTACGGTAGTCGCTTATACTCTTTGGTCAGTAACTGGCAGTGTTTGTAAGCCCGATATTTGGAAAATGGCCAGTTCGCTCAAGCTGGCTCTTTGCGATAGGTGGGAACGTTGGCTCAGCATTCGATCCTCATTATTCTTAAGGAATACACAATACTTGTTCGTCGGTCCCACCACGAGACTAAGAATGGTTATTCCGATCATAACATATGAGAATGTTATCAAATTATATTACGCTATTTTCAATTGTTGGTGTACAGTTATACATATTACAATGTTGGTTATCAAAGTACAAATATATGGAATAATTCCAGCCCAAATCCTACAATGGAGAGTCAACATAATTGCCGTACGTAAATTCTATTTGAATTTAGACTTTATTTGCCATCACAATGTCCCTATCTTACACAATGTCCAGTAAACTGACCAAAATTGCTATTTTGGACATAACTATTACAACGTACTGTCTATCATATTTTCATATCATTAAAAAAAAAAGAAAAAAATCGATCCTTGGCTTACTGTACCATAATGGCGGAATTGACCGATTTCGCTACACGACCCCCGACCCACTAAGCTCGGTCCCCGAGCGAGCTTATACCACTTATGTTTAACTTAACTGCAACTCATCAAACACCTTGAATATATATCAATAGGCATAAACATCTTCTACCGGTGTCTGCCACCACACCAAAAACTGCTATGGAACTTTTAAAACTGTCAACGATTTTCCAATGATTTTTATAATACCAATCACTCTTTATGCGACAAATAAGGATGCTACATAACTTGTTTACGCTATCTGACGCTAAAACCGGGAAAGTCATCCAGAAGAACGTGCATCCAACATGGCGATTTAACCAACTCAAAGTATGAGAAGAAGAGGGGTTGGGCTATACTACCAAATACTAGCCCGCTTGGAGTGATATATCAGTCGGAATATTGATACCAATCATACAAAACAAAACGAAAAACCTACAGTACATTTTACACACACAAAAAAAAACACCTTCAAACCTTTGCTGACAAACGGCTTGAAGCTTCAGCAACACTTTAACCCTGCTACTTCGATGACTATGCCACCTTTCGGCAGTTTTTGGTTAAGAAGCTTCTTTTTCTTCTTGTCTTTTTTTTCAAGGGGCACAATACGTATTACAAATTTGTATTAAAATAATTATGCGGTAATAGAAGCAGATGAGAAGCTGCACCGCCACGCAGGATCATGGGAACCCCATAATATTGTTGCACTTCCACTCACGTTGCAGGCGCCAGCGTGGTACCGTTCACGGTGTCTGCCGCTGCAGTTACCGCCTCTACAGTAGTGAGCCGTCGGTGAAATAGTTTAATCAAAGATCGCATGTAAGTGAAATTTAGCGCAGACTCTTTGTGCCAGAGCAGGGGCGAATTCGATGACGGATTAGATGTCGAGGGTTCCGAGGCGCTGTCATTCGTTGTCGACGTCGTCATCACCGACCCAGTCGTGTGCCCGTGAGCTGTCTCCCGCCATTCGTCGGTAGTAACTGTCGAAGGCGATGCTGAACTGTCGAGTTCGAATCGGACGGGACGTTTTCCGATGTTTAACTTGAGAACAGCATCAAGCAGACGACGGAAAGTGACCATACCATCATCGCTGCTTTGGCAACACTTGGGGTCAAAGGTCTCAGTTATCGGTGGACTTGGAGGGTATGAAGCGCTCTGTTGATTATCCTCTTTAATTGCAAACTTGGTAAAATTTTGAGTGACGGTTGTATCCTTGTGAGTATCATTAACACAATCCACTGTAATATTTGCAACCATGGTAACAGTTTGGGTGGCAGTAGCGTCGTGAGTATCAACACACGTAGTAGATTTGTTGATAACTTCTGTGGGTGGTGACGTCACAGTCTGATGGTTGCCACAGTCATTCCGCCAAGGCTGAGGAAATACAACCATGAAATAATTTTCAGTCAGAATAAGTCCTGTTTTATTTGTGCATTCCTTTTTAAAATTTCAGATGATACCTAACCTCTTATAGAAAAGATATTAAATGCTATATATGTTATTATCTATGTAGATATAAAATCGTTTTTACTGCGCATTGTACACTTCAAAGTTTTGATTGTTGTTTACATCACTTGAGCTGCATCTCTCTAAAAAAAAAGAGGATAAAGAGAGAAAATATTATGGTACAAAATTCATAGACATAAAAAAAAAAGATGTCAATGTTTCATCGCAACAGCAGGCTGGTAAGAAAGCTATTAAGATCGTATGATTTTTTTTTATACAAACAACGCTATACATAGAAATGAAAATAATTGAAATTTATCTTTTAATTCCTACGCAGCTGCTGTTATGCAAGAGGATAATGTCATCAGAACCTGGATACACGACTTTTAGCATCATTAAGACCAATTATTACTCTCTTTTACTGCGGTTCTGTTTATCTTTTTTCCCAGGACTAAAAGCGGATATTATGAGTCACTCATTTTTGGTTGACGCCAGAAAATGTAATCAAGTTGGATTTCGGAAATCTACATCATTATTCCCAAACATCCTTCAGACCAAGAATCTGTCCCCCTCCCCCCCCCCCCCCTCCCAAAAAAACCCCAACAACAACAAAAAACAAACAAAAACAAACAAACCAAAACAACACCACACAAACAAACAAAAACCACAACCACAACAACAACAACAACGACAATGACAACAACAACTGAACGATAAGATAGAAGAGAACAAAACAAAGGCAAAGCTCAGTCCATATCTTTCCTTTATTATTACGGAACGGACAGGACATAGCCTATACATTGAACAAGGAGGTATACAGAGGAGTGGAATATCTTCTCAATTTGTGCAAAATTATGAGTAGGCTCTAAATTATGACAGTAATACGATTGAATGCTTAGCATTTCTCCGGATTTGATAGTCCATGTTCCACGCTGCTCTTCCATAGAGTTTGGATAAGACCATAGAAGAGGTTCTTGATTAACAATTTTAAGTTGTCCCATGAGAGAAAACGTTGAAATTATGTAAGGAACTTGGCGGTAATATGGTAAAGAATATATAACCTTCTCTTCAAATCTTCATGTTATCAACACCTCAGGACTGAAAAGGGGAATATTATGTACAGTGATAATTAGTATACTTACAATTGTTGCAGCAGCAGCTCCAGAAATATGCCCAGAAATCAACAAGGCGAGACCAAACAATGTCAAAACGAATTCTTCCTCAATCACCTTCATTGTAGTGTCGTGGTGGGTGAAATACAACGAAGATCAATATACTAAACGATATAGTGTTTGTCCGAAGGCAAGTTTGTGTCTATCTCTTGCGCCTTGAAAACGTTTTTGTTTTGTTTTGCCATGATTTGTTTTATACTTCGAGTGTTGGAACGACCCCTACCTCCGCTCTTAACGGAAGTACGCCAAACAACACTGGTCGTTAATAGCGTTTTAACTTTGCCTCAGTTAAGAAAACTATCATAGTTTTCACACACGTTGAACCGCTCTATTCTCCCACATACTCTTTGGTTCTGATCCTTAAGTCGTTTTCCCGAAGGAGGTTGAAATAAACATCACACATGATTAATTTAAGAGACCTGTTTCCAGACAATTTTGCATCATTCTTCAGGCCTCGACGTTTGCTGTGTGGTGGAGACTAGATTTTACCTCTTCCCATAAATCTCATGACTTCATAATATTATCACCAGCAGCACTGGCTGTGTATAGGTGAACACATTCTTCTGCCGGAAGTTAGCCCAGTCACCGGGGTCCAAGGGATGTCTGGGGACCTGACGGTGATGTAGATTGCCGTGGAAGAGGATAAGGCCATTGGTGATACTGCTTTTGTCCTTCGCATCTGTTTTTTCCCCCCAATGATATACAACTTTTTTTTTCTAATTTCAGCCTTTACAACTTACCAACTCTTATCAATGATAGCATTTTGAATTCCTGATATTTCTGTATATCAAGAGTTTTTGTTTTTTCATTTGTTTTGTTTTGTTTTGTTTTGTTTTGTTTTTAACGAGGAGCATGCAAAAAGGATCTTCGAGTTTTCAGTGGTAAAGTTTCCTCCAAGTATTTGTAACTTCACAAGCCACGAATTGGTCTGCAATATCAATTGCCAAAATGTTCATAGGTCACTATTTCTATTTGTTATTCATTAATTAAACACTGTAAAGTTAACGTTCAACTAAACTTTCTGGCAGAATCTTGCCTTCCTTTCAGTGCTTTTACATACTTATAGGGCAAAGTTATTGTGTTTTTTAATGTGATTTTCTTATCAAAGTGCATGGGTCAGGAAAGTGTCGCGCGTGTGTGTGTGTGTGTGTGTGTGTGTACGTGTGTACGCATGCACGTGCATGATGTATACATGTTCGCGTGTACTTTCGCGTGTGTGTGGTGGTGGAAGGAGTCACAGATAGAGTGGGAATGAATGATTGGAATCCACACGGAAATCTGCTTACATAATAACTCGACTTGCAGTATATCAAGTCACTGGGAAATCAACCCCTCTCCCTTCCATCGATAAAGAAGAAAACCAAACACAGAACAACACAGTCTGCTCTTTTCTTTAAAGGGTCACCGAAAACTCCCGTGTTGTTCAAGTTGACTCTACAGGATGGAGAATAATGTCACACAAAACAAAATGATGCAAGTTTACTTTGCGTCCGAACTGGAATGAAAAAGTTATGTAGTACTAAAATTCACATTTTTTTTTTCGGTAAAGTGATTTTTTTTCTTTCTTCATCGCATCCACACAAAAGTATAAAGAATTAATGAGAGAGCCAATTATCGCCTCACAACTTTCCAGTAGGTTCACTAAAACAAAATCATGATAATTTTTTTTTTTTTTTAAGATGATTTGGTTGAAAATCTTAGCAACAATGCAACACCCTGCCTGATAAAAATTGTTACCGCATTACTGCACCTATTATACTTACATAGCACTGAGACGGCGCCTGTATGCACTCTCGAGCTATAATATCACACATATCTATGTTGGCTCATAACGCAAGTTCAACCCAAAATTATATTCATATATTTTTCTTTTGGGTTATCGTTTTGTCATTTCTGCACTTTATTACATTTGTCTCCTTCTGCTGTTAATGAATTCTATGTTGTAAAATGTAAAATATCAATCATTATTTACTGAAAATGCACAAATGAATTCCTACCTGAAATAAGGAAGCAAACTAAACTTTACTGTGTAATCGATATACCATACCTATTCATGATTAAGTTACAAGATGAATGCGACTAGAGTCACCTATGACACTGCTGAGAAATTTAATGACAAACATTATGATCACAACTACACCGTGAAAATCAGTTTGTCCGGAGAAGTATGAGATCAGTGATACACTTACATTTTTTTCAAACATTTGTTTCTTTATCGCTATGATTGAATAAATGAAGTCCGTTGAATAACAACTAATGTAAGGGGGGGGGGGGAGGTAGAGTGGCAATATTTTCCTGATTGCCCTACCAAGATGTAATCGTAATGATGTTTGAGTTTGTTTGTATTTTTGTACTGTATTTGAGGTTGATTTGTAGTGTAGGTTATTTCATTGTTTGTATTTTGTTATGATGTTCATGACAGTTTTATCTGTACATAATGTGAGCAGGGCCACTTGGTAGAATAGTTAACCAACTGAAAGAATATTGAAATAAATAAATGAATGAATAAATAAATAAATAAATAAATAAATAAATAAATAAATAAATAAATAAATAAATAAACAAATGAATAAATAAATGTCAGCTTCTTGAAACAGGTGGTAAGTGGAGAGAAATATAACCACATGATTTTCACCATCACACATAAACATTATGTCCTGTCAGCTTTCTTCAATACAGGCAATCAATTTTCACGGCAACTACAATTCTTTCATGATGTTTTGATAAAGAATTTTATTTAATTGCAAATTCACAATAAATTGATATCATACACATTAATCATGACAATGTGTTTCATGGATAAATACAGTATACAGAACACGGTCATTATAGTATCAAATACATGTACCTTGAAGTGAATGATGATGTGTACATAGTATGAAAACACTTATACACAAAATTAATTCACAAAACATGAAAGCTAAACAAAATGTACAGTAGGTTACCCTTGCAGACATTTTGTGGTGTAACCTTTCATAGTGATGCATGTGTAAAAGACGTTTTATCTAATAAAAAATGTCATACATGATGCAGGTTGAAAACTTTTACTTGGTGAACACTGTCTTGCTAATAGAAGCACAAGATAAATGAGGGCGAGTGGCAAAAGGGCATTAACAACAAACCATTGCATAGACTGCTTAAAAACTGATGACATACAAACTGAAGTCATATGTGGAGTAAAAACAAATAAACATTGCTGCCTAAAGTTAATATGTCTGCCTCACTTCACTAGATACTCTCATTCATTCAAAACATAGTAATAATATCAATTCCATAATGTGTCTATTAATGACAGACAAAGATTTTCCTGGTGAATCAATGTAGGGTGAGATTTGATGCAAAAATGAAAATGTCCTAAACGGACAAAACAGTAGCCATCATACACTTCACTAATGCCGTACATCACCATGTAGATATTAATATACGTCACTGATGATGCATCTGTCCTTTGTCTTACCATCACTGGTTATGCTTGCTGGTGGTAATATACACACACAGACACAGACAGACAAACAGACACAAGGAGACAAACCACTGGACACAAAAACGCACATTTTTGAAAATTGCTGATTATATAATGATATAATGCACATGGATGAACAAGATTGCCTAGAGTCAAACATATCAACAGGGAGGAGAAATTCTGTTAGTTTTGTTACAAATATCATCCAAGTCTGGCAGATGATTTCTCCGGAGCCTGAGAAGATCCGTCCAAGTCATCGCTTTGGATGACAAGACATTATATCTCAAATTTTGGTGAAAATGACTTTTTTGGATTAGTGGTGTGACAATCAAATGTGTCCAAATCCTAGCTGTCTTACCCAAAAAATGGAGCCACTACGGCATGCCAGAGGTAAGGCTATCCCGTTCGATATAGTGCTTTGGCTGCCATGTTGTTGTTATTTTTTATCTTTTTTTTGCTCTCCTAAACATTTGATATTTTGTAGACATGAGATCTTGCCGCCCCAGCAATGATACATATCCTGTATGCCTGCATGCCCACTCAGAATGAACAATGATACATTTTTTTTTTTCAATTCTGCTGACTCATCAAGAGGAACAAATTTCTTCTGCCATACAGAACTTTAAAAAAAATGAGAGAAAGAAATAAACCTATTTTTTTTAATGATAAATGAGATTGGGCAGATTAATAAAGACAGCAATATTTCACCAAACACAAAGTTGCATGACAATTTATAAGCTGAGCAAGCATGACATCACAGCACGCTGACCAGGACATTAATTCTCAGCTGCCATTCTCGATATACCAAATATGATGATGTTAATACTGCTTATCACAGCGCAACAGCTTTCTCAGCACTTAGTTCTCACATTTCACTTGAAATTTCCACAAATCTGATGCCTCCACATGTCTTTACTTCATTTATAAGGCAACTGCCTTTCTCTTTTAACCCAGTGAGGACAAGCTGGTTTTGCTAAAACATGTTTCCCATAGACACCTGAACGGACTTGCTCTGGACAAGTCTTCAGTGGGTTAAGTAACATTGCCAGGTAGAGCATTAACACAGGTCAATATTTGACAATTAAAGGGGAAGGCTAGTTACTGATCAGTGGGAATCAGTGGAAATGCTGGGAGATGATTGTTCCAATCCTTATGGGATTCATTCAAGAGTTCATTGTATATCTATTGTTGTGTGAAAATGACTTGCTTCAGAATGGTCTCATATTCAAGTAATGTGCAGATTAATGCTTCCAGGTTAGCGTCCCTGGTCAGTGACGGAGCATTAATCTGCACATTACTTGAATATGAGACCGTTCTGAAGCAAATCATTTTCACACAACAATAGATGTACAATGAACTCTTGAATGAATCCCATAAGGATTGGAACAATCATCTCCCAGCATTTCCACTGATTCCTACTGATCAGTTACTAGCCTTCCCCTTTAAGCATTAGTCTACCCTGTCCAAATTGCCCAAAAATACACAACTGAACATTTGGGATAATATCACACACACATACTGTACACTCAAAAAAGAAGCAAATCTTCTTGAAATGATTCAATGTAATATGCAATGCACTGGAACCTGAATACCATTTAATGAAAATAACTGAGAATCACGGCAACCAGGCGCCATACTTTCCTGACCCGACGCAACCGAACTTCTTTTGGTATTAAGAGTGCTTCCTTGTAGATTGATGCTAAGTGATGCTGGACAGGAATTAGTCTTTGCAGCAGCATGCGTATTTATAAATAATATGTCAACACAGGAAAAGTTAAGTTTGTTTTTCTACAACAAATCTCTACATACACTGTTGCTTCACTTGAATAAACATCACAGATAAATACATCACAGTACACACTTGGTAACAGTGCACACTTCTTACATACCTGGCAAAATGATAGGTAATGTGTTCAATAAAGGTACACAGCATATCATTCATAATCACTATATAGATATATTTTTCAATATATGTGTATCATACATAATAACCTACATTTATGTATTTTTTGTTTTGAACAGTACCATATATCATGTATAAACAGTTACACAGAGTATGGAATGAAATCTCCTTTTCCATCACACCTTTCTCTCACACAAAGATATATGAAATGACCTTTTTCTACCTTTCTTCTTTTATTTACTCTGGTTCAAATCCCAAATAGGCTGGCCTACCATTGCCTCAAACTGCAACATCTTAAAGGGAAAGTTGAAAAAAAAGTGTCATCCTCAATGATTTAAGTCATATAAATATTTAAACTTGATAATTCTATACAATGCATTCACTCTTTTAATTTACAATAACTGGAAAATGCTTGAGAAGGAATAAAAATGAGAATTACATGGTTTTTATATATCAGAATTATTTACAAATACTGTAATGCTGTTCACATGCTCTATGTGCGTAAACCTGGTCACACACCTTCTCCTCATATGATAAATCTACACTTTCACAGACTTGTTTGGCATTTAGAAAGTTTAACCTCCTGCTTATGGGGACTGGGTATGACCAGCATAATAAATCACCTGCACATACCATCTTTGGTAGGTGATGGGTTAACAGTAAAATATGTGGCAAACAATCAACATTATGCTTCCTCTGTTCTATAGCTTCACCTTCCATCAGTCTACTACCCAAAATACAATCTTCCTCTCTCTCTAACCATGACCCCATCCTCCCCACCCCCCTAAAATACCCCCACATACAAACAAACAAACAATCAAACAACCAAACAAACAAATAAATAAACAAACAAACAACAACAAAACAACTCATTGCTAATTCTTGGAGAAAGAACCTTCTACAGGATTTGCACATTCACAAGATACATATTCATATAAACCTGTCGACAAGACAGAAAAAAATCCAACAATTTGTTCCAGTAACAAAATGCACTTACACTTAGAATGACTATTCACAGCCTACCACATTTCTTTATCCCTTAAAAAAAGAAAACAAGAGACATGAAATACACCTGCAATCATCAACTAGGTGTATAATAATCAAAATTACATTAACGATTAAAAACAGTCCTACTTGAAAGACAAATTATCTTTTATCTACTCCATGCAGCATGAGACAAAGGAAAAAAAGAACAAGAAAAGTAAAAACCAAAGAATAAAGTTCACTTGATATAATCACATTATTCTGTAATTTCAGCTCCATTACTTCAGAAAAAAAAAAGTAATATGGATAAAAGTCAGGTGCTATGTATTTTGCCCTCTGTGCTCTCAAACTCTTATGTGTGAGGTGGGATATTTATTTAAAAAAAAAAAGGAGTTAAAAAATGTGTGACTGGCATCCATGGAATGAGCTGTACATGAGTACGAGAGAGAGAGAGACAGACAGACAAACAGACAGGATGATATGTATGGAGGGATGGAAAGACAGACAGACAGACAGACAGACAGTCATCATAATGCAATATATCTGCTGCAAAGAGGTCCTACCGAGTTTATAGGCATAACCACTTACACACATTGTATATGATTTATATCAAACAGGAAAGTAGTACACTAGATGATACTGTTAACTCAGTTTTGAGACTTCTAATGTATTCATGAGATATAAGAGTACTCTCACGTCTGCATCTAACTTCACTGTACACAACAACTTTTGTTTTCATCATTACAAAAGTTTGAAAACTTGAGAGTAAGAAACACAAATATATACATACAAGAGCACTGATAGAAGAAGATACTGAAGTTGCATAATATGAGGCAACAATGAAAAACTCATTCCACCAACTTCTGTACATCATTACACATTATCTTTTTAAAATCACAGACCAGCTAATAACTACCTGTTTCAATAAGGACAATGATAAATGAAGGACCAGAACTCTGGTTTTATGGAAGAAAAAAAAAAAACCACAAGAAAACATGTTTCTTGATAGAAATCCATAAAAGTTACTGAATTTCACACTACTCATACATCTGTCATCAGAATAGTAACTGCAGCTATTTTCATTAATTTTGATGGAAAATACATCAAACAGAAGCTCAAACGTATGATTACAAAATTTGAAGTGAAAAATCCAAATCAATCAAATATATACCACAACTGCAAAGCTGCAGATGTTAAAACCCTTCTCTGATATCTCTCTCTCTCTCGCTTTTTGCCCTATACTCCCACTTGTATATGTCCACTTGGTGTTAGGGAGCATAACAGCATAACAACGACAGTTGTGGTATATAAAAAGGCACAAAGTTTTGAGGTTTACAAAATAAGAATTATCACCAATCCGTGTAACTGGGTGCAATCACAATCACAGAATTAATGCACGTAATATTTTAGGTGAATATAATGAATGAAACGAACAGTGGCCATCTCACTTTGTTTACCAAAAGAGAGATGGCCATGACATTAGATACTTATCTATCCAAATACAATTGTAAAACCTCTGAATAATGCACATTTGTATCTACAACAATCTACACGATTGTATGTCTATCATACAATTGACACACCATTACCTGCTCTGTACTGGAATACCAAATCATAGGCCAGTACTCTACTTTCGTCAAATTCCACACACAAACACAAAATACATTTGTGTAGTTCGGCTTCAAATTTGATACATTCAGTTAAACTGGCGGCACAAGACTATGGGGTTTATGAGAAGGCCTTAGGTCTACATAATGTTCATATCAACGGTACTCGTAAAAATGAAATCAATAAGACCCTTAGCAGTATACTGTATTTCACCAACTCTGCAGTCAAAGCACTCATGAAAGGTAACAAGTTCACATGTTCCATTTAAAAAACATTCAAACAACTTCATCAAGACAGAAGCAATGGTCATTGCACCACACAAACAAAGTGCTTTGAGGGAAGTCTACAATGCCCAATTAGGACTTTTGGTAATGAATGCTTATTTCAAGCGATTCTGGCTTATCTTTGATCGAAATGGCTGAATACATATGTGACAGTTTGTGGACGAGCAAAACCATAGGAAAATGTTGAATATGACCATACAAGCTTCAAAAAATATAAACTGTATAATTTGAACGATGGAATAAACCAGGTTATTCACATCTATGTTTTTGTAGAAAATATGTTTGAAATTTACTTCAAATTCTGTTTTAAAATCACTTTTTTGTCAAAACATTAATTGCACACTTCCAAAATGTTTGTTTCAAATCAATGTGTCAGAAATATTTCAAAAATGTACATTTTTCCCAAGAGATTTAAAAAAATTACACTGGACTTTAAGATGAATATGATTCATTTGATACTGTTCAATCATACTATCCAGGACTGTCATTCATCTCCAATGCTGTAAATGACAGAGAATACTATTGCATGGGTTTCCCTGTTGTAAGAATAATTTAGAAAATGCCACATCTACTATTTAAAGCAATGTTTTTGTTCTCAATTCTTATCTCAATCTCATACCAGAAGCAGAACACAAGAGCACAAAGTGTCCAGAGAAATGAGTTTTGAAGATCGACAAAAAATAATGTTCACAAGCAGCATACACTTGCTTCACGATCAGTAATCTAATTGGAGCAAAATGATGTCCTGTTCACTGCCATTTATATGACACCGATGATGCCACAGTGACTGACTTTGAAGCATAAACCCTGCTACAACCATGACATTAACAGGGTGTAATGACAGAAATTCTGATATTGTACTGCATGAATAACATAAAATGATAAAAAAGCAAGTAAGCAGACAAACAAACAACCACTGGCCTACACCATGTTGTCAGCAGCAACCTACTGAGAGCCCAATGGTGCCGTCAGACAGCCATGCAGTTGCTGATGGTGTCATCAGTCATTAATGGAGTGACAAATGGTACCACTAGCCAGCAATGAGTGTTGCTAATGGTGCCACAAGCAAGTCATGGTGTTACCAATGGTGCTACCATCCAGCCATGGATTAATGTTCCTGATGGTGCCATCAGTCAGCGATTGAGTGGCTTATGGTACCACTAGCCAGCAATGAGTGTTGCTAATGGTGCCACAAGCAAGTCATGGTGTTACCAATGGTGCTACCATCCAGCCATGGATTAATGTTCCTGATGGTGCCATCAGTCAGCGATGGAGTGTCTGATGGTACCACTAGCCAGCAATGAATGTTACTAATGGTGCCACCAGCAAACCATGGCGGTATCAATGGTGCCACCAGCCAGCCATGGAGTAATGCTGCTGATGGTGCCATCAGAAATTGATATGCTGATGGTGCTTTTCCACAGTGGTGGAGCTGCTGATGGTGCCAGCAACCAGTCACGGCTTTTGCAAGGGGTGCTGTCAGCCAGCCCAGGAGTTGCCGATGATGATCTTGGATGTGATGTCTCCTCGGCACAGAGGGCACTTGAAGAGGGGCTGGGAGCACTTGGTACAGCAGCAGACGTGGCCACAGTTCAGGAACAGCATGTTTGACTGGGGAGAGAGAGAGAGAGCATGCCGAGGATTGGTCACATCATATTGTGTCAACGCTTTCTATGCCATGCACTTTGGACAGTGCGTACAATGCTATAGGGTTTCTGTGCCAAGAGATACTCAATGCACACAAAGGGTTAATAATATGTTTTTAAATCTAATTCTTTGCTTGAAGTGACCTGCTATGAGCACAATCAAATAGGAACGATCGACACACTCGGAGTTAAGAGAGAGATTGACTTTACTAGACAACTGCGTTCAGCCAGAGCTCGAGACAGACTGCTCATAACATTGAGACTGCCTGGTCATAAATACATCGGTACATTTCTACTACCACTATGGTGGTCCCCCATGATGTGGGGACACCTGTCTCTTTAATCCCTCCGATATACGAATGATATGATATTAAGCCCTCTGGCTGACAGAGCTCAGACACTATGTCTGGTCCGAGTCTAGCCTGATTACATAATATACTACATTGCTTTTGTGGGTATAAGGTTTGATAGTAGACACTTGAAGGTTCCTTATCTATAATATATGTTGATAGGATTTCTAAGACATTTGGGGAGAGGTGTCTTCATGTAAAACAGGCTGCCAAATTAAAAGCTTTTTTTTTCAGAAATGCTCCTAGATTGGGTATGTCTATTCGATAATGTTAGAGAGGTAAGCTGAATTACAAATGGCAATCCTTTGGAGGACGTACAACATATTGGAGGATATGTAACATCATTAAGAGTGATGAAAACAAGAAATACTTATACTGAAAATTGATGACGATGACACACAAAAAACTTACATCTGTTTCCATGCAAATCACACACTCGGTGTTCAGGTGCACTGTAACATCAGGCTTGTAGCCTTCTGGGGCCTGGACGGCCTCGGGCGGTCTGGCCACTGCTGCGGCAGCCGCTCCGGCCGCTTCCTCCTCCTCCTGCTCCTTCCAGAACTTCTCCATCTTCTTGTCGCCGTCTTCCGGAGGGGCTGAGGGCGTGGCAGTGGGACTGCGCCCCTCCAGGAGGGCGGCTTTCTCCATGGCCCGGGTCTGGACGTCGCGGTATCTCTCCACGGCCTGGAGAATGGACTTCCGGAGACCGACCTCCAGAACACCAATCTATAACAAATTACGACAGTTTATTTCCATGTCTTTTCCACTTCCTTTCAGTAGACTCCACAAAACCATTATTGCATCACAATCCTTGGAGTACCATTACTCTCTAAATACATGGAAAACTCATTGTAACAAGCTGCTTGGGACCACTGGAAATTCCGGGTTATATCGGGTATCTTTTCATATCAGGGATGAAAAACAGATGAATATAAAGGGAATGGGGCCCGCAAAATGACCTCATTATATCCAATCTCTCTATAACACGGTTCCACTGCACAGTACAAATTGTACTGATGTAGGACACGTACCTTGCTTCAAGATTAATACAAAACCTTTTGCACACTGATTTTGAAATATTGCACAAAAATATGGAAAATATGATGAGAAACTATGAGAGCAACATGTCTAGAAGAAAGCTTTGTATGAGGATGCTCGTAGAAAACCCCTCCCCCTAAAATAAAAAAAATGTTACCATTATTGCCACTTAAAGCATACAATATGTGTTTTCATATCAACTGTGAATGATCCTATATTATATTTCGAACAGTGCCACTGTTTATTTCTTCTCTTTGACTCGCAAGCACAATGCACAGGAGCCAAGTTATTAAAAAATTCCTCCAGCGTGAGGCACTCACCTCTCTCAGATCCTCCATGCCCATCTGCATCATGGTTTCTATGGAGACGCGATGCCTGGCAAACTTGGGGATTTGGTCATCAGCGCCAGCCTCTTGGAGGATGTCTACCACGGCAAACTCTAGTTGATGCTCCTGGAATTGGGATGAAGGCGGCAAGATGGTAGTCAAGCATATTTTAATTGTATCAGGTATAAAAGATCAAATGTTTATTCAAATACTACCAGACACACACAAACACACAGGTGCACAATTATGACCCTGGGGAACTGTGTATTATATTCTGGTAGCATGCAGGTGAGGTTGGGTAGGTTTCACCACTAGGTATTTGTGTGTGTGTGTGTGTGTGTGTGTGTGCGTGTGTGAGTTGGTTCATTCTTCTGATTCTTCTGTCTTCTTAGTGTCAAGAGGACTATCATCGGTCACATACGTCGCTGGGGCGACAAGACCTCGTATCTACAAAATGTCAAATGTTCAGGAGAGCCAAAAAACATGGCGGCCAAAGCACTATAGCGAATGGGAAAGCCTTTCCTTTGACATGCCGTGGGGGCTTTATTTTTGGGGTAAGACAGTTGAGATTTTGAAAGGACATCACTTAACCCATTAATTGACCATTAACCCTATTTTAACTGGGGGGTCAAATTGACCCCCCCCCCCCCCTTGATGTTTCGCGCCACGATTCCGCAACGCGCAAAGATTTTGCTGCGTCGTTTCATTACTTTTTTCATTGAAGTCTCCCGCATATTTTGAGACCAAATTTGCGACGTCTGGGTACACCATTCTGAAGTTACGCAATGTTTTGCATATGAATGTCAACCCCAAAACAGCTCAAAAACATGATTTTGGGTGCAAATCCAATGCAAATTGTGGTTTTTTTTTTGGTTTAATTGATATAAATTAGATTATTTCAACTTTAAACCATTGAAATTAATCAATTCTAATGTAGATAAGCTTGAAAAAGGGCCTGCAACAAATTTTGGCAAAAAAAAAACAAAAACAAAAGGTTGAAAAAACAACAAAAATATATAAGAAATTAACAAAACAATAAAAAACAAAAGAAACTGATTTTGATTGCGCTATTTTTTTACAAGAAAATTGTTTGATGTGTCTTGAGGAACTCTGACACAAGAATTTAGCAATCCTTCAATCTTTTTAATGGAGTTATAGGTGAAAATATAATTTCATGCATAAATTTGCATAATTAATCTATTAAAAAATATAAAATCAAATTTTTCTATTGTATGACCATATAATCTTGTAGTTGACATCCAGCTCTATATTCAGGCAAAATTTTGCAGCGATCGCGCGATCGGCGGCTGAGATCTGAAGGGAAGGTCAAATTGACCCCCCCCCCCCAGTAAAAACTTGGTCTCAAATAGCCCAGTTAAAATAGGGTTAATGCACAAAGTCATTTTCACCAAAATGTCAGACACAAGGTCTTGTCACCCCAGCAACAATATATTTCAGTAGAGGAGTAGCAAATGAAGCATTCTTTTCTTTTTTTAAAGCAAACTTGCTCAAATGTGCACAAACTGATAACGTAGCTTCGCAACATGAACATGTTTCAGCAGATCAAAATCAACAACTTGTAATAACTTCCTACCGCTTGAAACACTCGTATGGGTAAATCTCAAAGCCACATGACAACACGATTTATACTTCTCCTTCCTTAACTTATGTCAAATGTCTAGGGTTGTTCCAAAATGCTTTGATTTCACTTCTTCCCGAAGCATTGTCCTCCTTTCAAAAAGAATTTAAAAATCATTGCCTAATTAGTTCTCGGGACATATTCTGATGACGGGACGGACATGGAAACTTTACACTTTAGAAACTGGTGGACAGTCCTGGAGCTGGGAAAGAATCTATGAAGGATATCAAAAAGAGAGGCTGACCTGGTCGATGAGAGATTGCGGTTTGCGGTCCAGGAGCCGTTGATACTGGACCAGCCAGTAGTCCTGTTCCGTCTGCAGTCTTCTCTCCTCCATCTCCAGCTATAAACACGGGATGAATTTTCAGAGAAAGAGTTACATTTTATCATGTACGACCAGTGAGATGGCAGAAAAGTGGCGGATCCAGAGGGGGGCGCACCAGGCGTGCGCCCCTCTTTATTTTTTGTTAAAACACAAGAAATAAAAAGAAAAAAGTAGGGGGTGCGTGCCCCCTCCCCCCCCCCCCATTAATTTTGTAAAGGCGCCTCTCCTTTACAGAATTCCTGGATCTGCCCCTGTATACATACCTATGGACTAACTCAATATTCAGTTTCATATGATCCGCTCCTGGTGCTTGAATAAATAGAGCACATCCCATTTTGATAAGTATATCTTGGGTTATGCGAGCAACACAGTGATGTTACTACTGTTATTAACATTTTTGTTACTATGATCAATGGAGAATGTCAAACTTCCCCAATCAGCATCAGCAAAATCTTGACAGCAAAGGTTACACTATCATCATATCTGACTGAAAATCAATCTGAGGCAAAGTGGTGAGAACCACTATCAACAGTTTGAAAATATACCACATACACTCTTCATGGTAGTGGTGAAAATGATGATGTGAGCATGGCGACGATGGCAACCGTGATGATGGCTTTGATGATGATGGCAACAATAGATGGGAATCGATAACAATGACTACTGGTCAAACTGAGGATGAGTACAGTGACAGTCAAAATGTTGACAATGACGGCAAATCTCTTCTTCATACGGCACAATGTGCCTGGTTGATACTGTTTCTAGACTATTGCTAGTCACTTGGGAGGAAACACGAGGGATAGGTCCCACATGCCTTTTTTCTGGTGTTGGCCTGTGAGTGGACCACTTCAGCTGGTTAGCATCCTACTCTTTGCAAGAAATGAATGAAGTGGGATCATTTAAGTGTGTGGGTTGTGACTCCTTTAAATATGGGTCCTCCATTCAATGTCCTATCCGAGGGACAGAGTTTTTTGTCTCTTAGAGGGGACGGCAAAATTACACAAAACATAGACTCAAGCCTGAGCCATTTAATTGCAAGGCAGACACATTATGAAATGAGCCACATCATTGTCATTTATGACACCAACAATTACCCTAGACTGTTGGATACAGATGACTATGCAAAGATGATACAAATGGAATATTACCAGGAACATTATGTAAGAAAGACTGTATCAGGGCAATTACCCTTCAGCTAAATACTGATTAGTGATAAGGTTAGGGTAAAGATTAGGGCTAGAGTTTGGGTTAGGGCTAGGATTATGTTCAGCATTAGGATTATGGTTAGGGTCAGGGAAAGGGTCCAGGGTAATTGCCCTAGACGCAAGAAAGACAGTCATCCTGGCAAACGGACTCACCATCCTCTGTTTGAGCGCCTCCTCTCGATCCTCCCGCTGCATCATGAGTTGTTTGAGCAGGGCGGCCAGGTCGGCCCTCTTCTGCTCCAGGGCCACGGTGGCAGCGTCCGCCTTCATGTTCCGCTTCTCGATCTCCGCCAGAGTCACCTCGGCCAGTTGCTGCTGGATCAGGTAGATCTGTCCGATCACAACCACACAAGAAAGACATGCATTGATTAGCCAATATGCCAGTAAAAAAAATAAATCTTATTTATTTGACATTGTTTTCTGATAGCCAATAAAATATTTATCGGTGAATTCAGTGAAAAGCTAGGCAGGCTCTCTAGTCATGTGCAGTATTTGAGTAAGATTCAAATTGTCAAACAACTCACAAGTTCTGCTGCCAAAAACAAAGTAAGACAAAATGATTCTAATAAAATGTGGGTCCCATCTTCTATTACAGAACCTCTTTGTGTGGGGATATCTCAGCCATTTCAAAACCAATTTTCATGAAATAATTAATGCCTCCTAGAATTGTATGCTCTTTAATATTTCATATGAGTGGTTTCTAATATCTCGCAAATAAGTAAAACCTGAATCCCCATCCAAACCAAAACTATATCATCCATTTAATTCAGCTGACAATGACCTCCGACATTTGCATGTGCAGATAAACACCATATTTCAAATAGCTTGGCTTGGAAGTACCTGTGTGCATACTTGTACACACCTGACGTAAAACTAGCCCTCTGCAAGAATGGCTGATACGCGTTAAAATGAGACTCTATATAATCTGACACATGAGTAAGATTACCCTGGGTGTATGGGTGGGGTAGGGATGAGATCACATGGGTGTCTCTATGTGTGCATGTTACAAAAAGCTACAACAATTCTCTGTTAGCATACTCCCCAACACCCTCACCCCAAATCCTGAGCCCCTTTGCCTCCTAAAACATGTACAGAATATCCTCAAGGTTAGAGGGAGGATCTGCCTCTCAGTGCGTGTTTGTGTGTGTGTGTGTGTGTGTGTGTGTGCGCGCGTGCGCGCGTGCGTCATGTCTGTGTTTAGACACATACACTATCACTGAACATTTCTAGAATACCTTAGAGATGGGGGAGGGTTTATGCCTCTGTGTGTGTGTGTGTGTTTGTGTGTGTGTGTTTGTGTGCATTGGGGCATCAGTAAAACTGACAGACAACCTGACAACACTACAATGACTGCACCACTGATTACTATAGGTTTAACCCTAAAAAGGCCGGGGGGGTTGAATCAACCCCCCCTCGACATTTTTCGCGACTACTCCGCCGTGCGAAATTTTTTGACCGCGCCAGTCGCTGACTTTTTACTTTCAAGTCTCACGCATCTGTTGACACCATTTTCGCGAAAATCGCGCATACCGTTACGACGCTGCATGACCTTTTATACATGCCTGTCAGACCAAAAATGGCTCAAAAACGTGATTTTGTGTATAAAGTCTATACACAAATGGAGTTTTCTCTTCTTATTCATAAAGATATGATTATTTTCACTTTCATAGGCTGAAACTAATTAATTTTAGCATAATTATGCTTGAAATAGGTTCTGTCATAAATTTTGCGAAAAAAAATGATAAAACAAAAGGTCGAAAAAACAGAGAAATACATAAGAAATTCATAAAACAATAAAATATATAAGAAATTGATTTTGATACCAGATTCTTTTTTAAGCACATCGTTAGGAATGCTACAAAGAATGTTATCACTAAAAAATAGGATTCTAGGAGCTTTAATTTCTGATTTAGAGCAAAAAGTATGATTTTATGCATACATTAGCATAATTAATCATTATGACAAAAATTTCCATTTCTTTTTGTATAGTTTGTTAGATTACGCCACAGGTAATGTATGTGCCAATTTTCATGGCGATTGCGCGAGCAACGGACGAGATCTCGGGGGGGGGGGGGGGGGGGGGGGGCGTTGAATCAACCCCTTCCCGGCCACAGACACAGAACACCCAAAAAAGCCCGGCCTGGTTAGGGTTAAGAGCCTCATAAAGCAAGAGCATCCTGTGCTGCTACAAAATAGAGCGACGCTGATTACGCTAAAAACAGAAAAGAAAAATGCTTTAGTGATATTTGTGTCAAGCAAACTGAGAGCAGAGAGAGAAAACAAAGACAGACTGAGATAAGCAGAGACAAGTACAGACAGAGAGAAAGAGAGAGATACAGACAGCCAGACAGTGGCAGATGGATAGAGAGACAGGAAAAAAATAGACAGACAGACAGACAGACAAATAGAAATACAGACTGAGAGGCAGACAGACAGAGATAGAGACAGATAGAGAGACAGAGATACACATTATGAACCATAGAAACATACAGCCAGAGAGACAGACAGAGATATAAACAGATATACAGACAGACATACAGAGAGAGACAGACAGAGAGACAGACACAGATACAGAGAGAGACAGTGAGAGAGACAGAGACACAGACAGACAGACAGACACACACACACACACACAAACACACAAAAAGATACAGAGGGAGAACGAGAGAGAGAGAGAGTGAGAGCAAGCTGGGTGTGCTCACCGTGTCCGTCAGCCTCTTGTGCTGGGTGTCCTTGTTGATGAGGAGGGTCTCAAAGGCCTGCCGCTGGAACTCTTCCTCCTGCATCAGCTTGAGGAACATCTCCTCTCGGTTGTGCTGGATAGACTGGAGCTGGGTGCCAAGTTTGTCCATCTCGGAGACATCCCTGTGAGCCAGGAGGAAAGCATAGATGCACAGTCAGACATTTTCTTTAAAAAAAACTCCTTACTGCGTTTAGATCCAAGTCAAGCTCACATTGAAAATCACTCATTTCAGAGACAGACATTTGGGTAATGCAAGCATACAATAATATCTTGGCCTTCCCTGTTGATATTAGACTATTTTTAACCTTTAATGGAAATGGTAGTTCCCATATGCCAGCAGAACTGTTGATATTTGCTCTAACATGTACACAAATGCATAAGAAATGTGTGAAATAATGCTGTAATAACACAAATTCAGTTGGGTAACGATGAAAATGCAAAATATTAGCCAAAAAGCTTCAATGGAAGTACTACAATCTTAGAGCTTCCCTGATTGCTTTTGCTACATGATGTTTTATATTCGATTACATCGATTAAAATATATCTAGTCAGAGCGGTATCCATTGCACATGAGAGTGAATTGCCTACAGCTTGCTCTGCATGCAATTCAATACTGCTACTCGGACACAATTCAATCATCACATAACCATACGCCAAGAGGGAGCCCTTGTCCAATGTGATTGCAATGCAAACATCTATGGCAGCACCTGATGAGTGAATTGACTAGCTTGATTGCCATTGATTGTATTTGGTATATAAAACAGATATGGACTGCTTTCATTTGGGGCACTATTGGTGTCATTGCCTTTCAGGATCTTAACAAAGCCCTAAAAAGCAGTTCATATCTGTACATTAGTCCACAAATTGAGAAGGTATGAATGGGGCACTGTGGCATAGTGGATAAGATTCCCACCTCCCAAGTGGAGGACCCGAGTTCGATTCCCGCCTGGTGCTTACGTCCTTGGACAAGACGTTTTTACCCACAATGCCCCTCTCGACCCAGGTGTATAAATGGGTACCTGGCAATGCTAGGGTAATAATATTGGCAGGGCCCTCTGGTTGAGCAGTGGCAACACTAAAGAGGCTACCCTGGATAAAGAAGACTTTAATATTGTTATTACTATTATAAGAAGCGGATGACGCTGGGACTCACAGTTCCATGGCCTTCTTGAACGTCTCCTCCTTGTAAGCCTCGTACTTCATCCTCTGCATGTCTAGGGCGTGTCTCTCTCGCAGGATGTGTTCCATGGAGTGCATCACGTCCTTCTCTCTCACCAGCGCCCTCTCCTCAGACTTCACCCGGAACATCTCCTCGTCTTCCATCCTGAGTGCATTGTGGGAGAAAGAAAAACATACAAAACTTACTTTTTCTCTTCTCTTTGCATGCCATGGCGTAAACAGCCTGTGTGCTACATTATTCTTAGATTCTTAGATAGATAGGGTACCCGGTAGGATGAGAAAGCTTATGTTGGTTGATCAGCATGTGCGCGCCTGTAAAATGGCTGCGACTGGCTGGAATGCTCCCCAGAAAGTGGAGAATGAGCACTGTTAGTGCTGGTTGGAAATAATGTATCCAGTGACCGGGGTAATAATAGTCTGTAAAGCGCATTGAAACCCTGAAGTGTGTGTGAAATGCGCTATATAAAAAACCAGCTATTATTATTATTATTATTGCTGCATTTTCAATGCCAGGGCAGATGAAAAAAAAAAAAAAAGATAGCCAAGTACATGTAATTACCATTAAACAAATATGAAATGGTGGTATGGATCTTAATCAAATGATTGGCTGAGAGCAATCACGTGACCAGCCCTTCATTTCGCCTAACACGCCCAGCATGCGTAAGTATTTACAATAGGCCGCGTATTCATGACCAGAATTAATGACCACTCAGAGGTAAGTGTGTGACTGGGGCTTGACGTAATCATGCTCAGTGATATCACGATTGCATTCTCTAGCAGTGCACACTGAATTAGTCACAAGTGTGTGTTCAATATCACTTATTTACTGTAAACAAGTTGTAAGTTTGTGCTAAGTGTGATTGGAACATTTCTTTGGACACCTTGCATTTTGAGAAAGTTCTACATGTAGTTGACTGATATTTACCCATAAAGGTAAATGAAAAATAGTAGAACCATTTTATAATCAGTTCACCAATCACGAGGCCCCTGGTTCAAGTCCAAGTATAGCGGCTCTCACGCCCATGGGTAATGCACCACATTTTGATTGGTTTGTCTTTCAGGGGGATGCAAGCGGTTAGTTCCATACTGGCTTGCTCATAGAATTCAATGGCTTTGTTGGTGACCATACTTAATGAATCCAACCATACAAGCCATCTCAAGTGACTCCTGGGCTACTTACATCTTTCTCTCCATTTCATCGAGGACGAGTTCCTTCCTTTTGGCTCTGAAAGACAAGAATGAGAATTAAACTCAGCTGCTGTAAATGCTGATACATGTACACTCTGTCACTTCACACTGCAATCTTCTGTACAAAACTAAATTCAAGTATCCATTGTAATCACCCATGTTTCACAGCAAAAACTGGCCAATTGTACAATACTTGAAAGACATTGATTTATACAAATCCATTTTAGCATTAGACAGTGCTCAAAGTGTATGCAAAATAAATAACTGAGTTCTCGAGTACTACTTTCTTTGTTTGATAAACCGCTTACTCATGATCCAAAACACTCCAGACATGTTTCATGTATCATAGCTAATGCCATAAACAAAATTATCAAGTTTTTTTTTTTTCAGTATATTGCTATTGACTAATGAAATAAAACTGTCATAATGATTTGCAAATAAACTTCTAAACACTTAATATCAAGTGACTAGAAATAGCCCTTTTTACAAAGAGAAGAAGCTCAGAGATCGGATGAGGAGTTCTCAATAACATAAACTTCATGATACTAATATTCTTTTATTGACTCCCACTATTAGATTTATCACCAGATACACAAACTCATGCCAGACTGAACTTATTTGCATACGCCTCTCCCCCCCCCCCCCAAAAAAAAAAAAAAAAAAAATCTCTATATCTCAAGTCTTGTGAACCATCGTCCAGGTCAAAGAGTGACAAGAGGCAACTCACTTTTCGTTCATCTCCAGTAACTGCTTCATGAGATCAGCTGACCTGGACTCAACTGTGAAAAGAAAGAATTTAGGTTCCTTGCTCAGATATGCGATTGATTTAAATACCATTGACTGACTGATTAATTATTGATTGATTGATAGATAAATAGATAAATAGATAAATAGACAAATAGATAGATAGATAGAGGGATTGATTGATTGATTGATTGATTGATTGATTGATTGATTGATTGATTGATTGATTGATTGATTGATTGATTGATTGATTGATTGATTGATTAATCGACCAATTGAACAAAATAATACACATGCTACAGCGACATGCTTCTCAGTAAAACAGCTGCTTTGAACCGGGGTTCTGTTGAATAAGAGCAAAATCTATGAAAACAACTTGAGCGCAGACAGGAATCAGAACACCACCCATATTGGAATAAGGTTGGCCCCCTATCCAGGGAGCAGCAACAGTACGCTCTGCTGCATCTAAGAAGCCATATAAATCAGCCTGCACAAAGCATCTACCCAATGCACAGACAGTGATGCTGATATTCCAGCCATCTGAATATCTGCCATCTACCTCTTCACTGCAAACTGTCAAACACCGACAAAAGCCCATTCAAGCTGACCACCCTGCAATGATACGGATCACTGACCACACATCATGCAAAGACGCTGTGCAGATCAAGAAACCAGCTCCATTATTGAAGAGGAGGACCAGCCAATTGTCCACTATGAACCGCTATGCCTGACTGCATCATATACTGTCCAGCCACTCAAAAAACATGCAGTGGAGCTAAGTCTGGTCTGGTTTAATGGTGGTGACACAGAAGGGGATCAGTGAGCAGCACAAAGCTCCTAAATTCAGTTTGGCAGAGGTCGACAGTGGGTTGTCTAATATGGCACTGGTTCTACTGACTCAATGATATGCAATATTATACAACACCTCAGAATGATGTCGGATTGTGATTGGCCAAGAACATGTCACATGACATTCAATAGAAAATACCTATCAAACTCATTGAGAGTGACAGCCATACAATAGGCCCCTGGCATGGGCCTATAGCACGGCTCGAAGGTACTATAGCACGGCTTCGCGGGGGGCTACTAATGCATGGCCGCTCACAGAGTTCTGTGGCTCACACCCGTAGAAAGCGCCAGCAAACTACATTGTACAGTGTACATGCTGGCCGGCTGCGCTGCGCTGCCGGTAAGTCTCACAGACCAGGCGCGGCGGAGTACTGCAACGTTAACGTGTACGCGCAGTTACTTTACCTAGCTAGTTGCATGTATCGCGGCCTGTATACACCTAGCGGTACTGCTGTGTTTTTACTTTTGACTCTGATCTGCTACGTGGACCACAGTAATCCCAACATCAAGACTTCATTTCAAGTTGAGAAACCGTAATTTGATTATTTTTCTGTGTTTTTATACAAAATCATTTTCGGAAATAGACAAAGTCTAGACCTACTACTAGATCTACCGACATCTCAGATCGACCTAACAGCCAGGCCTAACTCGATCTAACGTTAGCGTAGAATGGGTATAGACCCTGCGGAGTTCGTGATTCCTGTGACTGTGTGGTCGAATCATGACGAGTGTTTGAAAGCAGTACACAGGGTGGTTTACAATTCTCTGCCTAATTGTTACATTTATTTTTGGGCCTTCCTGAGTTGGCGGTCACTAATTTCGTATTGTGATTGTGGACAAGGTGTTGTATAAAACGAATAATTTATGATTTTGTTCGTGCATTGGGGCACGTAATACCGCACTCGGCGCGAGATTCGCCACTGGTCTATTCAACGCGGCGCTACGCGCCTTGTTGAATAGACCAGTGGCTCATCTCGCGCCTCATGCGATATTCGTGCCCTATGCACTCACAACTCATAAATTATTCGTATACTGAACAACTTTCTCCATCCAGGATCGTCTGGTCCCACCAATCTCTTCCATCGAGAGTCTTAATAATAATGATAATAATGACAATAGTGAAGTTTTATAAAATGCTCATTTTGCCTAATAAAATACTCATGGCGCTGTGGAAACAGACAATGAATAGGATATGATGTGTTACAACATAGTATCATAGGAAATAGAACAGAAGAACAAACAAACAAACAAAATACAGTCAAACCTGTCTATAGCAGCCATCCCAAGGGAGACAAAAAAGTGGCCGTTGTAGACAGGTGGCCGCTATAGACAGGGTAGTTAACATGGCTTTTCTCTTGGAGGAAAGTGTGTTTAGTGGTCGCATACGGCAGGTGGTCACTATAGACGGTGGTTGCTATAGACAGGTTTGACTGTATATGCATAGACAACTGTCAATGTAAATTGAAGAGGATGGCTTTACGGTTCAATTTGAAAACATCAATCAATCTCGCACTCACCTTCCTGTATTGAGGACACCATCCTCCTCCTCTGGCTCTCTGACTTCTCCTGGATGTTCTTGATGTCGTTGTCCATTGCCTCTTGCTCCTGCAACAGAAACCATCATGACATGATGGGTTACCATGGAAACAAACTTCATTTGAGAGTCATTACAGAGTAAGAAAGGGGACCCACAAATATGTGTATTTTCTTGAAGCATAAAGCTAAACCTAATTACAAGATTACATCAGACTTTATTGATAACAGGGCAGGATGTGACAGATATAGCAGAATATATAACACAGTTCCTCTCACCCTGGGACATTGATTCCTTTTTGTGATTGAAAAAAAAAAGGGAGATATGTGACAGGAACAGTATTCTGTTATCAGTTGACATTTCTCTTAGTAGCTGTAATCCCTTTCTCATCAGTTTTGTTCATACATCATGATAAATCAACTTAACACATACATTATGGCAAAGCATCTCAGTTGATACACCCGGATCTCAATACATCAACTCAACATAGACATTATTGACATTTCAATCCTTCATCGATCAAAATTAAATATCTAGCACTGAACTTTGATTTCTCTCACAATTTTAACTGAGATCTCTTCAGCACTCTACGATGGCCGACAGGAATCAACTATACATGGAATACTGACTGACCTTGGCTAGCGTCTCCAGTAGATGGGCCCGCTGCTTGTTGGAATTCTCTGCAATCTGGGCCTGCTGGGCCTCTAGCTGGGCCAGCTCCTGTTCCAGCCGGGCAAAGTCACTCTGTTTCTGACTCTGTTGACAGCAATAATTGTTACAGGATGTACCAAGCTAAAGATCCAATTCACATTCAAAAATCAGAGCAGCATCACCCTTTCATTTAATTTCATTTAATTTTATTTCCAAGTTCTCATTAAAATGCAAAGAAACAACAAAGGGGGAACATAACATCACATGGGATGTCACAAATATACCAAAAAAAAAAAAGAGAGAGAAAATGTAAAACCAGTAATTTTTGCATGAATTCTAATGTCGCAATTTTACGAGGGCCAAGATTCATGAAATTGAAATGCCCACAACAGTTCTTGTCTACACTATGGAATTCTGAGTGACAATAGATGGAGAAGCCAGCAGGGGTCATTGGCCTTTCTGGGGCTGGGCTCCCACTTGAGATTTTACACACATTTTGAAAAACACTCAAGAGAGATAAACCATCAAGGAAACAAGATGAGTGTCAAAGACATCGTAAAGGGTCTTCACACTACGCCTGCATAGCATTGCATGGTGTTCCATGCAGACTACATCAAGCTTCTGCCACACTTCACTGTACCTACACTGGCCGACGTTGCAATATGTCAACAGACGCAAGGGAGTACGCGAGATGGACGCACAAATATTAAACGTGTTGAATTTTATTGCGTACTTTCTGCGTAGAGTACAGGATGCAAAAAATATGCAGTTTAAACACAGGTCTACGCAACACTACACTTCTGTTCGCCATACTTATAATGGTACGCAACAACACAATGATTCTGTACACCATGTGTGTGCAAATGCACAAGTGTTATATCATTACATAATTTGCTAAAATAGATAACAATGTAGACTAATAATTCTACTTTTTTTAAAAAGATGTTATAATTACAAATTTCTATTAAAATTCAGCCTATCTCATTTTCGATCTCAATATACCACTACTGGATTGGCCTATCGTTTTATTGCCAAGCAATCTGGTGTGCGGCTAGACATCTAACAAGCCTCCCCCTTCCATTGCCCCTCCCCCCCCCCCTTCCCCAATAGCCATAGTGCGGCTCTAAATTGCCACATTCACACCTTTCTTGATAATACTGATCAGATCACACACAAGAAGAAGCATTTTTCCTTCTTTCTTTTTTTTTTTGGCATTGTAATGGGGTCAAAGGCTACCTTTTTGGTCTCAAACTGGAGAAGCGAACTCTGAAACTGCTCTTCTTCATGTTGTAAGGCCTTCAGGGCTGTACTGGTCGCCTCTGAGGTGCTGGTGTAGGTGTTCAGTACTGGCAGCAGGTGCTTGGAGGGGGACGAGTATTCCACCCCATTCTCTGCCCATGAGGAGAGTTAGCAACATTGCAAGACATATGTTTGTTAATTTACAGATCAGCAGTTGCTGTCTTAACAAATTTAACTTGTAGAGGGAGACAAAGTGGAGAAACTCACACCTTAAGAATTACTGTAAAACGAGGAATTTTCGCGTGCACTTTAATTTCGCGAGCGCCAAGATTCGCGAAATTACATTGCACACGAAAGTTCTTGTTTACACTATATGCATTGAACGCCAGTGGCACTTCGCGAAATTTTCATGCCACAAAATAGGCTGTCAGCTCCAATTCGCGAAAATTTCATGCCGCGAATATATCATGTTTTACAGTATTTGATGTTCATAACATTTATGGTTAATATCACTGAACAGTCCCTTAATCACTTCACATACATGCAGCATTAGCAGTGGTATTTTTTTCAGCATGTCATCTACATGAGTAACAGCCACACACAGAGTCTTGAATTCAGTTTCATGTTTCCACAGAGTCTATCGATATCATGAACAGTCGCCTAATACCATTTGCTGGCTTCTGTGACATGTCACTCGATACGTGCTGCAAATCAGTCATGGGAAAATTTGTGTGGTCAGAGAGAGACAACAACAGAATACAATCCAAATCTCTGGTGTTGTATGTGTGTGTGGATAATGTTCATGGAACACAAATGTTTATGTTGTGGAATCAATATCATTCTAATTACAAGCCCATGGAGCACCCTTGAAACCAAACTCCATCAGCAAAATTTCAAAATAACATACAAAGTCTCAAATGATACCAAAATACCCCCTCAAAATGAAAAACAAACAAACAAATGAATAAAACCTGAGTACAGTTTTGGGATAGCGTTAGCACAAAAGGTGGCACGTTTTGCATTACATGTCCAAAAGGACATAAAGAACACACACAATATATGACATATGTAGACATGAGGTTTACGGGAGGAAATGGCTCCTAAAGCCTTGAAAATTGACACTCCCCTTTGACATATCATAACATTTCCTTTTTGATAAACAATGAAATAATCATATGAGTTCAACTGACCAATGACTATGCAGCATTTCCTGAACTTAGTATGTGTGTTTTTAGTAATTATAAAATATTTACTACAATTTTGCAACCAACAAAATGATACAACATCTGACAATTTCCATATCAAACCAGGTAAAAGACTTTCAAAACCACTTGTTCATTATATGAGCTTTTGTCATCGAGATTAGGTCTTTAGATATTGAGTCGTAACAAGGCTGCTGCAGCACTGACCTGCACACATGAATTTCATGATGGCCTCTGTCCCGTCACTGCAGACGTCTGAGGATGGGTGGACCATGGAGTCTGAATCTAGGCTGAGGCTCTGTGAGGGTTAGAAAGAGAGAGAGAGGAAAGGGTCTCATTATCTACATAGAAAGCAGGACACGCCCAGAAATTTAAGCATCATGCACCTGTCCATTATTTGTGAAAGAGACATACCACACCATTCAACAAAATGATAAAAGGCAACTCAATCTTACTGCTATTAGTATACCTTGCTCTTCAAATGAAGGATGGGCCACTTGTGTATCAACATTTGCTTAAAGGGATCGTATAGTTTTGGTTGAGACTTAATTTCAGGTTTCTAACATTTTTTGGTGAGATAATGAGAAACCTCTTATGAAATATCAAAGAGCATGTAATTCCATGAGGAATTCAACATTTATTTTATGAAAATTGGTTTTGAAATGGCTGAGATATCCAAAACAGAGCGATTCAATAAAGTGTGGGACCCACATTTTATTACGATCGCTTTGTTTTACTTTGTTTTTGGATGTTTCAGTCATTCCAAACCCGATTTTCATCAAATAAAGTTTGAATTCCTCTTAAAATGGTATGCTCTGTACTATTTCATCAGTGTTTTCTTGGTATCTCCCAAAAAGTTAAAAGCCAAATTCTCATCTCCACCAACACTGTACTATCCCTTTAAGCGTCCATGGAAAAGTGGGGCCATGGTATGATTTGTAAAACTTTCCATGGCATGTACTCTCATGATTGGACATCTGGGCAATTAGTGGTAGCAGGAGTGAAAACAAACCCACGGTCGGCTCATTTTTTAGACGAAATCATCTACTTTTCTTCCATAATTGGCTTTGAAACTCCATGTAACTGTCAGATATGGGCCATCTTAACATATCTGGGCCCCGTCTTATAAAGCCTTCAAATCAATCACACGTCCCCAAATCAATCGCAACTTGCATTGCAGCTCACAAGAAACTTGTGATTGATTTCTATCACAAGTCTTTATAAGACAGGCCCCTGATATAGCCACAAGAAACGTTATTGACAAATTATGATAAAGAATGGTAGATCGAGGATTCTGAATGCCAACGCCATGTTACTTGTTTCACTACGAAGATTGTACACTGTATGCTTGTGCACGGACTATTTTTTTTTCACTCTAGCTATCCTGGAAGTGATGTATACAACATACCCAACCATGAGAACAGTAGGAAAAGAGTGCTACAGTGGCATCAATTGGTATAGTCCTTAAAGGGACAGTTGAGATGAAAGAGGACACATTAGTGGAAAGTTGGACAGAAAGGGGTTTTCTTTTTGCTGTAAAGTAAAGTGGAGTTGCAAGCAGAACTCATACAGTGGATGTGGGGACAGAGTATTCTGGCAGAAGTTCTGAAAAGAACTGGAGAGGAGAGTGGTATATTCCTTAACCCGTTGAGGAGGACAAGTCCTGAGTATACTCAAGCAGGTGTCTATGGGAAATGCCTGTTGTAGCAAAATCAAATCGTCTTCAACGGGTTAACATTTCAGGTGGTCTGCACCATCTGTCCTCATAAAATTTTGCAACATATCATAGATATCATTGTACATTTCTTCACAGCAAATCAACTTTCATGTCCATGAATGCACAATATCTACTGAGTGTCTTAACCAAGTTTGTATCATGTTTATAAATTCTGATATGCCATTTCAAACCTTTATAATAGATATGATTTTAACAGGATTTAGGTATCTATATGACTTTACCTCTAACGTTTTGACATCACAGAACCTCCTCGGCAATGAAGTGATGCGGTTGTTACTGATATCCAGGGTTCTCAGCGACCTCAGTTTGCACACACTATCTGGGAGCTCCTTCAGAGCGTTACCTGCAGAAAACACACAAACCAAGTAGTAGGCCAGCCAAGACGATTTTTTTTACTTTGGACGGCAAAATTTGTTAATGCTAAGTTTTCCAGCTGAAAGTCTTGCAAAAATACTCAAGTTTAGCGTACGGCCGGATGTCAAGCGCGTTTTTGCCGAAAAATGCCCTTTTTAGCACAAAATTTGAAAGAATGTCAAAAATCACGATTTTTATTTTTTTACCGAAATAAGTAATGGTTGATAAGTACCTTTCAAACTAGAAATGTGTTATCTTCCATTTCAAGTTTAGAACCTGACTAATATGCATTTGAATGTAGAATTTTTACACGCACATATATGGCGCAATGAAACATAAAAACTTGATTTACACAAAATTGTACTTTGTAAAATCTACCAATATTTCAAAGTTTTTTTAAACTACCTAAATCAATCTATTCAAAAGTTTTTATTTTTCCGAAATATAATATATATTCTGATATCTTATGCAGCATAGAAATTACAAGATAAGGCGAAAGATAACTCGTTTTATGTTATCCTAAATGGGACGATGTATTTTTACCGGACGCGCATTTTGAATGAAAAATCGAATGTATAGCGTAAGCCCATATATATTGTACATGGTATAGTGCGTGTAGGTATTTATCTTACATAATTGGCAAAGTCAATGGACAGGTTGGATAGCTGACTGCAAAACCCTTTGTGGCACCTTGATATGACTGAAATGTGTTTCTCCCCCCCCCCCCTAAAAAAAATAATAAATAAATAAAATCAGTAGTGTTGTTACCATGGCAACTGATCATCATTAGGTCACTCCCTGAAAATTTCAAATATTCATAATTGTAAAACGTACGAAAGTGTTGAAACATTTTGTGTGTGTGTGAAAAATGTATCAATCTAACTAATCTATGTTTAACAATGAAACCTAAGAGTTATATATAAATTGTTTACTATGTTCGGAAATGGTTGTCATGGAAACCGTGATAACAAATCACGTTTTACTGGGAAAAAATACGATACCAAATCTCCCATCCTGCATACTCACCCCTTCCCCCGAGAATGCTTTGGAATTCATAATGCTATATAGTTTGCATTCTCAGGCCCTGAAACGGAGCCCTACAAGGGATAGGCACGAAATCACTTTTACTTTTGTAATGTTCTAAGGCGAGGTGTTTGCATTTTATTTTGATTTATTCTCCCGCAGAAGACTTATACTAAATGTTTCTTTTATGATGGTTGATTGTTTACATGAACGTTGTTTGGAACGCACACTTAGTCGGCGACATAAAAATGTTATTATGTATCCCGGATTTGTGTGAAAAAGTAAGGCAAATATCACCCTCAAAAGAGAAAACAAGAAGTAAAAAGGAAGTAGAAGTGAAATGCGTACAATGCAATAACAGCCTCATTTCCCCTTCCCATCATTAAGTCGGTTATATCATAGAGTCTATATTGCAGATTATATTAATCCTTGGCCAAGTTCTATGTCCTTGGAGCAGACATGTAACAACTTGTTTGTTTGCAATTCGATTTTTTTTTCTATATTATCACAAATTTGTGGAAAAAAAAATCATTTCAGTTATCACCAACACTCTAAATTCCCAGTCAACCAACAAAACGTACTACACAATGTGCACACGCCCGCAACCACCGTCTCAAACAGCGTTCACGAATGAAGTACAGTAAACAGTAAACGAGGCAATTTCTCTTTTTTAAAGCAATGATTTGCCATTAGCGTACATTTACTAGAATAGCAGCACTTGACATCTATGTTGCTGGTTACCAAAATGCTGATTAGAATACCATACACAGTAAGAACATGCTTGAATCCTGCAAAATATATATAATTATTTCTCTTCAACAATATTTCGTTTTGAAAGGTAAAGAACCTCAGTCTCTATTTGTGGACATCTAAAAAAAAACAAAAAAAAAATCCATCTGAAAGCAATCTTCTTAAATGATTAAAAGCATTAGAAAAGAATGAGTCCTCAGTGAAAATGTCTTTCATGAACAAATCTCTGTGACATACATCCAAAGAGTTTGAAAAACAATACAAATTGTGCTGACTACATTAACTGCATTGATAGCCTCAATATTTTTTTTAATGTGACATATACTATAATGTGTCCAGCATCACAAACGTTACACCAGTTAGAAAAACAAAATGTTCTCTTTAAGCAATATTTCAATATCTCTATCTTTTTAACAATTTGTGGTTACATATTCTAGCTAATTATGACTGTACGCTGTTGCATTGAACTTTCGTCAATGTACAACTAAATTAGAATGGTGACTGCCAAATTTTTATAAATCTACTTTTAGTCTGATATGGGCAATTCCACGGTAACTCGCGTTACAAATAATGGGTACATTTTGGGGATAATGTGCCAATATCTTTGTAATTGGTGGGATCTACAAGTTACTTTTTTCATCATGGGTTAAGTAGACATACACCAACTAAATGAATCCAAAAAGAAAAATAAAGGACAAACATGTTGGGATTCTTGAATCATTTAACTTCGGTAACTCGCGTTACACAAAAAGGACATGGTCAATTCTATGAAGACCTCTTTTTGGAAAGTCTCCTCATACTAGACAATCTTGATAAAAGTTTTCCTACCTTGATTTGATAGTGGGTTAGGACTCATAAATTACCAATATCAAAGTTGAGTAACAATGACCTGGAAAAATGTAGGGAGCCTTTATGTCGGTAACTCGCGTTACGGTAACTCGCGTTACATTATGTCCACTAACACAGGGTGACACAAATTGATAACATACAATTGTTCTGATGGCACTGAATCTTGTGTTGAATATTCTGAGAGATGCTTATTTGTGTAGATAGCAAAATGAATAAATGTTAAACAAATATTTCACTAATAAACCCAGTAGAAGAGTGCGTTTAAGACTAATAAGAGCTTCACTCCTCGTAGAGACCTTGAATATGTTTGAATATATATATATACTAGATGATTTAGGTGTATTAAGTGCATTGTAAGTTTCAGAGTGTAAAGATGAAAAATGTTGAAAGTCTTTTTAAAACAAAACATAAAAGTATCAAACTCTAAGTTTACAAAACAGCTTACAATCTTTCAAAATTTCAAATCCTATCTTTGTGAGGAGTGAAAACTAGTAAATTTCTTTGCAACTGATTGACAAAAAGACCAGTTCGTAATTCCACTTTGTGCATGAACAAAAAAAAAGGTCATTTGTACCAACAGGCATTTTGGTTTGTAAATTCACTGAGATAAGCATCTGTGATGCGATGATTATTCATGCGATCCTTATCTAAATGATGCTTGCCTGCACATCCACCTGACAGCAAGAATGGTATTTTGCAATATAAAATGAAATAAGCTGTTACTGCATTCAATACAAAACAATGAAATGGATGCCTGCTAAATTATAAACTGATGGGAGTATTCTGATCTCCTGATCTAAATGCAAGTTCATTCTTTTTTTGAATTGAAGTTCCATAAATTGTTATGACATGCAAGCTTATGCATTATGCTGCTTTGAAAACAAGTGAAGTGCTGAACCAACTGAGAAAAAAGAAAGGTCATTTGTACCAATGTGTACATGAGCTACAGTGTAATTACGAACTGGCTTATTACCCTACATCGACGTAAATAACCACTGAATTGATCAGTGTTTTAGTAGTAGCCATGATAAAAAAGTCATGGGCGTACATACACAATGTACTCAAGCAGTATTCAAACTTACGACCTCCTGATCACAGGACAGGTGTCATCTCCACTAGACCACTGTGCTTTCACCCGACAACATGTGCTGGTTCTAATGCTAATAGCATGCAGTGGGTACTGCGTAATTATTCAAATTCATGAAATTCTTCCGTTGAGATGTTTTCATTGCAACTGATTGACAAATTGCCCTACATCAACGTTAATAAGCTCACTGAATTGATCAGTGTTTTATTAGTAGCCACGATAAAAAATCATGGGCATACATACTCGAGCAGGATTCGAACCCACAACCTCCTGATCTCAGGACAGGTGTCATCTTCAGTAGACCACCGAACAAGAATTAGAACAAACACTTGCTGTGCTTTATAGCATTCTGTAATAAAATTTCTGTAATACTGATGCAGGAAATTCAAAAGATAAATTTAATGGTCTCATTCACTGCTGGATACATGTACACATGCAGTGATTTAGCCAGGCTAGACTCTTCAATGTGGCATGTGATCAGTGGCCTTGATGCTAATCAGTTTATTAGGCTGCCCTCCTTTGTTTCAGTCCAGCATAATGTGTATAACACTGCACTTGATTGTTTTCACCACAATCTAGCTCAATTAAGTGCTAAAATTTGCTTATGTTGAGCGAAACCTGTGTTTATAGTTGGTAACTCGCGTTACATGCCGGTAACTCGCGTTACATGGTAACTCGCGTTACACTTTTCACTGACATTTTTTAATGTGATAACAGTGTTTATTCAAGTCAACATCCTGTGCACAGTATCAGGGTGTGATGAATTTAGAAAATTATGATTCCCAACAAATTACCTCCACTGCTTCCTTCAGAATGAAAAATATTTCTTGTTTCGGTAACTCGCGTTACATGGCTCAAGGGCTGAACTTTCATGTGGTGATTAGAATTTTTTGAAGGTGGCATAAAAATTTCCTCATGGGAGACTGAAGTAGAACCAATTTGCTTCTTTAAAATAAATTAATTGAAGTGCTAGCAGAATTTTTCTATTAAAAAAAATTATATCAAGTTAAGCATGCATTTTAGCAATTTGGATGACTGAAAAATTGTCTTCAACATTTGTAGCTGTTTCTCGGGAAATATTTGACCGATTGATATAATTCTTTGAGTTTCTTTAACTTCAATATATGGGTAATACATAATGAGTAATTCTTTTGCAATATGATAAAGTTGAAATTTTAGTGCCATGTCCACATTCCCATGGAATCGCCCATATTATTTTTGTGTTCTGCAGACCAGTGTGATAAGATATCTGTACTGAATACTCGTCTCTCAGTGAAGAAAAAAAAATCACCTCTCCAAAATGCATGGGTAATGTTTCCCTCTAATACTTTCCCATATTCCAAGTACCAGAATACATTGCTGGGGCCCTGAATAGCTAGCATATATTACAGTATTACCAACATCATGACAATTATGGCACATGTGAAAGAAACCTGGCAAAACATACATCTTGACCAGTACATTTTCTTTTCACTACTTCTTGTACTTGGCGTTTGGATTGAAACATTTTACTTATGTTCATTCCTTTAAGCTACATACTATTCTTTTATATCTTAATAGAAAAGAAAAAACATGCTCTATGCTATTTCCCTTCAGATTCACCAACTGTTACTTTGTGAAATTTTCTCTTTTTAAGCACTTCAACGTGCAGTTTTCTTTTTTTTTCTGACTAACATGTCACATATTTTCCTCCATCTGATGAAGAAGGCAAAGTTCACTTCCCTTTTGTTGCCCCCCCCCCATAAAAACAAAAACAAAAGACATTCCAATCTGACAGGATTAAAATGTTGGCGTTTGGGCTTCAAAGGAAATAACAGGATCAATTTCCATGAACTACTAGTATGCGGCTTGTAACTCTGAGTCTCAAAGGCATGGTATAGTTTTGGTTGAGATGGAGATTCAGACTTTAACTTTTTGCAAGCAAATAAAAACAACTTATGAAATATGAAAGAGCATCAAATTCTTAGAGTAATTTGAAGCTTGTTTGATTAAAGTTCTTGGTTTTGAAACGGCCGAGAATTTTTTTTTTAAAAGTGACACAAAATGATGATAATTAGAAGTGGGTGCCACCTTTATTAGGACCTCTTTGTTTTTGTACATCTCAGCCTTTTCAAAACCAATTTTTAACAAATAAATTTGGAATTCCTCTTGGTATTGTTTACTCTTTAATATTTCATAACAGGGTTCTCATTATTTTACAAAATCTCCATCTCAGCCCCCATCTCAACCAAAAGTAGACCATCCCTCATCCCTTTAATGCTGCCATCAAAATTGGAAATAGATCTATATCAAATCATATTGTAAATGCTCTTTGCCAAGTAGTGTTGTGCACATTTTGGTACATTGTATCAGGCCTTGTTTTACTTCATCACTAAGGAAAAAAAAGAAAAAAAAAAGATTAGAAAAGAGGCATTTAATCTGGATTAGTAGAAATTTCTAATATATACACATGTCTTTTATATATTCAACTTCTATAATAGTCCTGAAAGCACATTGTGATTATATTTGAGAAGTTTAGATGGATGCATTCCACATGTAAGTTCAGGTTCTGATGACATCCTTCATACGGAATCTGGATGCGGACCGGATAGCCTGACAGGGTTGTTTCTGGAGAGAGACAGAGAGAGAGAGAGAGAGAGAAAGAATGGTGTATCTGTCTTTACTTGATGAGGAAAGTGACATGGGCATTTTAATCTTTGGTGAATACACAGTGACATACAAGTATATGCTAATAAAGACATACGGTTACTTGATTTCCTCTATATGTAGTGTTTCCTTGAAACTGTAAAGTATATTATTTTATACAGTAGATCCTAATTGTAGCAATTTAACCGTGAGTACACAATGAAATATAAAATGTAGGAAACTTTCATGATCCAAATATCCAATTCTTTCCATTAAGCTTTTTATTCCATTCAGAAGAAGTTCAAGGTAGTGCTTGCCTGATACTGCAACTGGATGCATTCAACACTTTCGTGCATATAATGTCCCCGTGACCTTTCACATCAATACCCTCATAACTAATCAAAGTCAAATTGCTTAGAGGTTATGGTAACTTTGCCATCCGAAGGTAAATATAATGTCATGGTAGCAATGCTCTACAGTCAATAAAAATCAGGATTTCCCTGTAATTTACAATCAGCAGCAAAATCACAACAATAACTAAAATGCTACTTGTACAAGGCTCAGCAGGTAATCATCTCTTCTGTATAAAACCAAAGTTAAAGATGATCTGCTGAGTAAATGTTAAGTTATTGCAAGATGAGAATAGGACAGATGTGCGTGTGAATGGATGACTGCAACAACATAAAAACTCCTGCAACCATCTTTGACAGAGGCTAAAAAAGAAATAATCAGCGTTAATTCATGTAAATCTTCGTTGTTGGAGTGATTGACTACATGCATATGCAGTACTGCATTCATTTAGCAAAACATGTGTTAATTTTCTGCCCAATGAACGATCGACAGTCAAAAATTTGGTCAAGATGTCAAAGGCTTGACAAAATATTCCAACATATTTGGGGTTTACATTTTACATGTATTATTGCTTACCTCCCATATTTCCTTTCGAAATAGAGTACAGGATGCACAGATTAGAAGTTGGTAGTCAGGACATCTGTCTCTTTCTTTTTTTTTCTCTCTTGTCCGTAGTTGGCTGTGGTTTGCAGGGTCCATTTTGTCCACTTTGTGCTAATTCTGGTCGAAAATACAATTAACAAAAACTTAAATAAGTTATCATTTTCATGAGTGAAACAGGATAATCATACTGCAACAAAAAACAAACACATTCATCATGAATTAGAATTAATCATCACGATCTCATGAATCCCTTAGTATGAGATTTTGGATCTTCAAGTCACTGTCAACATTAATTTGTCTTACATGTAATACATTAATCATGTCATTGTTATTATCATCTTTGATGCTCTAAAGCCATATCTTACTGAAAATGAATTATGTAGGATGGAAGTCATCTTGACACCTGTAATTCCTGTACACAAATATTAGATTGTATCATGCTCTCATTTGTATGTGGATTAGGATATGATTTCCTTGCATAAATCGGTTTGTATTCATGAGATGATATTCCTAATTTCAAATCGTTGACACTTACTTGTGAGCTGGAAAGGGCATTCACATCGCAGTCAAGACATCTTTCTATCTCCCCCTCACTCTAGTGGATGTGATCTCAAACTCAGCATGTCCATTTGTTGCTGACACCTTGATAAAAATAAAGAACAATACATCACAGTATATCACCCTTACGTCATACTTAACGCAACATAATAACAATGGAAAGTTAATTGATTTGTGACTACAGATGTATTTTCATCTGTGCACACATTAAACACTTGTGCCAATTGACATGGTTGAGAAATATTTCATTACATATAATATCTTACTTGATTACATTTATGTTTGATTTTTATATGATCTCATCTTCAGTAGATAGAATACCGTTCATGATCCTCTACAATAGAACATGCAATGAATTTACAAGAAAACAAGAATACACATTTGATCATAGATTTGCTCCCCTTCTTATATAAATGGAGATACACGTGTATAAGATTATCCTCCTCTCTTTGTTTGCAAAGTACTTGTACACTGCATTGTAATGCAACTGTCAAAGTGAAAACATGCTTGTTACAATTTATTCAAATGGAATAGGAATATTTGATACTCAATGTATTTAGATTTGGCATTATTTTCAGCTGGGCACTGAAGTGATACATTTGATAATCAAACACTTAGTAAGTTAGTATTTAAAAGATATTTCAAATTAGACCGCTATTTAAGACATTTACCGTTTCTTACCTTCTGGTTGTTCTGCACTTTGTTGCAGGTAGAAAGAGCTCAGTCTTTACAATTAGATTTTGGCAAGTCAGGATAGGCCTATGTCTCTCTCTTTGGTGAAGTTTGAAGACAAGACTCAGTCTGTCCACTTGTTGGTACATCTAGCTGAAAACAGAAATCAACATGACTCAAATAATTTTTTTCATCTTTAAAGCAGAGCATTATAAGCTAACAGTGAACACAAAATAAAATCAATTTGAAATTTGATTTGTTTTGAAAAGGCATCTTGACATTGACATAATTTTCTTTGTTCCCCATGCAAATCAATTATAACTAAAAATATATCTCTTTTATTCAGATGATATTTTTTTTTAGCTTTTTAAAAAGTTAAAAAAGAAGAAGGAAGATATTTAGGTTTCAGTGAGTCGGTATAACTGATCCATTAAAAATTTAATATTTACATTTTTTTTCAAATGAACCTTTATTTTTTGAGACATTAACATAAGAACTTGGTACTTATGAGTAAAGACATTTCTAAATAGTTCCTCTTTGACTAGATCTATTTGTAAGCTAGAAGAGTACATGTAAATGATTCACAGATTAGGAGAGGTTGGCAGTCAGGACTGAACACTTTCTCTCTCTCTCTCTCTCTCTCTCTCTTTCGGGCATATTCGAATGGCAAGATCACTTGGTTGTAGACTAGCTTTTATATAAAACACCTAGGCCTAAATCCTAGACTCTTTTTCTGAACCCACAGGTCTACAAATACCAGAAAGAGTGGAATCAACCTTAGACCTCTGCTCTAGAGACTAATATTAGTCTAGCTAATTCACGTTAGAGCTAATGTTAGGATCTTCTAATGTTAGATCTAACATAAACTTTTTTTATCAAAGTTAGCCTACATATATAGTATAATTATTATGCATAGATTTTAGAACCTCTAGATGTCTAAACTTAGGTCTAGCTAGGCCTAGTAAGCTGGGTCTTTACAACAAAACTGCCTAGATATGAGTAGTAGGTTACTAGAAACCTCTAACGTTAGGTAGAATCAGTGGCCCAGATCTTGACTAAGGTTAGACCTAGATCCTAATTCCAGACGCCAGCTATTTATGCTTCAGACCCCGGCCCTAGATTTTATATTGTAGGTCTAGTATATTAGACTCTAAACGTTGGTAGATCTACATCTACACCTTCTGTATAGACTACAGCCCCTTGCCCTGGACCTGGCTCTAGCCCTACAAATACATCTAACCAGCGCAGTAACGTTAGTAGTAGTGGGCCTGTACTGTCCACGTTATACTACTGCTAATGTGCTAACGTTAGGTGTTAAGTTCATTGTGATTATACTATCATAGGGCCTAGCCCGATTGAATTGTTTTGGCATAATAACAGGCGTAGCCGTACATTCTAACACTTACACTAACGTTTAATAGAGTAACACTACCCCTACTAGCTAGAATGTCTAACACTAACGTTAGTATTAACAGTTAGAGAGAGTGTAACCGTTAGATAGATTAGACCTAACAGTAAACGAGGATTCAGTCCAACTGCATGTAATGAGGCCATAGATTACAAACCTAGATCGAACGAACACGACACCTAAATCTAGACGTAGACCTAATGTTTGTTAGGCCTCTTTTCGCACCGTGTCAAGACGTGCTTTACGGAATAATCGGTGTTCCACTAACAAGCACCACCGGCACGGTCGGGTGGCGGCCCGGGGGTTGGTAGGCATGCCCGCGCCCACGGGATCGGTGCGAAATCAGTAATTAAAGACATCGGCCTAACGTAGTACTAGCGCTTGAACCTTGATATTAACCAAGTCTCAGATCAAAGTTGTATATCTAAGTGTTAGATCAAAACAGATTTTAAAGTTCCGTTATGCAGTGCAATAAAGAACTATGTATTTATTTACTAAGTTACTTACATTCGAAGGAAATAGTCCCTTTTCCAGTCACCACGTTTCCAACTCAACGACCGAAACATGCAGCTCTCGCGCGAGAGATTTTACCTGTAGCTAGCTCGTAGGGGTAGACGTACGCACACGTATTAAGTATTCGCGCGCACACAAGCTGCGCGGGGCTACTGGAAAATGCTCGAAAATGCATTTTCTGAGTTCCTGCAAGTTCAGAGTTTTGATTAAAAGTAAAGATTTCTTCAAGAAAACTAGAAATAATATTGACACATTTAATTAAAGAAACACTTGTAGTTTTATAAAACATTAAATTACTTTTGGAAGATCATCTATTTAGCTTGGAAAAGCAAACTTTGCAGAACGTTAATTAATCTGTGAATATTATTTCGAGAAAACAACACCCAAACATTTGAGAGCCCCATATATGGCTGTACAAAATGACTTTTTAAATTGCTCAGGAAACACATTTAAATTGCAATTTCATTAAAAGGGACAATTGAAACTCATGATCTTTCAAATATCAATTGAATGCAAGCAAAAAATAAAAATCGTGATTTTTGACATGCTTCTAAATTTTGTGCCAAAAATGACATTTTTCGGCAAAAACGCGCTTGACATCCGGCCGTACGCTATTCCTTAGTATTTTTGCAAGACTTTCAGTATGAGAACGGAGCATTAACAAAAAATGCCGTCGAATCCTTATCTAGAGCCTTTTTTGAGGTTTGGCTGGTCTACTAAAGTGTTTCATGAATTCATTCACCAAGTAAATGCTCATTTGCTATCTGCTCCACCGACACAGGGTGAACAGATTCAGAATACAAAACAGTACAATTGCAGAATCTAACCCCAATGCCTTACACACAAAGAGCATCTTTTTTAATGACATGCATTGATTGAAGAAGCAACAGAATGTTCATATAACATATCAATGGTGAGCACAAGTAATACATTAGCAATCAAAGAATATTGAATGATAACTATTCTCTTTCAACCTTAAAAAACAACAACATTAGAGCGATTGTTTGCTTTATATCAAGCCTTCATCAATGCTGCACACTGGCTCTGGCCCAACGGTCCAGGACCAGTAAAAAATGGAAAAACTGGGCAACTACTGGTCCGGCAGACAGGTAGGAACAGTAGAACAAAGCAAGTGCCAAACTGTGTCTCGCCCATTCGCGTAGAAGAAATTAATGTTTTTCTAAATCCTGGAAGTTCATTGACTTCGCCAATGACCTTGAACTTTGACCTTGTGGTGACCTTCAACTCCCCAAGGGACATCTACCATCCAATTTTGGTCACAAACGGACATATACATCAAAAGTTATGAGCCATAATCGAAACGTGCCTTAAAAACGTAACGTTGGGCCCTATAGTTCATTGACCCCTGCCTGCGACCTTTGACCTTGAGGTGACCTTCATGTTTGGTAAAATGTGTAACTTTGTATAACCACTCTTCCCTCTAACTTTGATTGAAATTAAAGTCCTCAGTAGAGAGTTATTCAAGTTTTTGTAGCGTTACGGACGGATGATGGACGGAAGGACGACGGACGGACAGACGCCACAGGCGATCCCTTAGTCTCCCCGAACCTCCGGTGGGCTCGACAAAAAATGGCTTAGCGACAGCCCTGCCTTCATTAACAAATTTCTAAAACCTAGGAGGGAAAAGATATACAGGCCACACTTCTCCCTTCCCCTTCCGTTGTACATTGACTTGTCATCTTTGTGCATGTTAATGACCATACATGTACCTCTGACATTGAGTGTCTGTAAGGCTTGTAACTTCCCAATGTTCTTGGGTAGCTGTTTGAGCTTGTTATCCTGCACATCTAGCACCTGAAGTTGGCCCAGATCTGTCAGCGAATCGGGCAGCTGTGTGAACCGATTGTTCCTCAAATCAATTACCTGAAAACAGAGACATAAACAAAAGCATTAAGATTAAGGGAGTGAAACTCGGGAATAAAACCCGGTACCCTTGGAGCTGAAGGCAGACATGCTACCGACAGAGCCATACCACCAACCTAGTTGCCTAGTGACACTGGGGACCTTTGATTGAACATATCACAACTCCTGTATTTTCTTCTTTACAAAATTGACACTATTCGAATTCTCAAGCTCCAGCTGATCATAAAAAGATTAGACACATTCATCCCTCTTATCTCAATCCTTTCATGCTCCGTACTGTAACGGCAGAAGACTTTGTGACTTTAAGGTATGTAGAGGAAGTAGATTATGAAAAAAAAAAAAAGATAATACTTGTAATCTATGCACTAAACGTACACTATGCCATCTAGCTGATAAACACTATTCTCAGCACATTGTGACTGAAAAAAACAAGTGACGGAAAAACAAAGTAGACTACATGAAGCTACAAAATTATATTGAATAGCATTCAAGAACTGAATTTATCCATTAAAAAATGACTGCTTTTGGATTGGATGAAAATGATTGAAAGTGAGTGGAAAAAAAAATACTGGAAAATACTTGTAAATGCTGGCTCCTTGCATGAAAAGGCAGATTTACAGATGAAATATCTGCAATATAATCAGTCACAGAAGATTGAGAATCTTTCCATGTATTCCTATTTTTTTCTTCGGGGGGGGGGGGGGGGGGGGAGGGAGGGGGCAATTTATACTGCATGAGAGGTGGGCGAGTCTTCATCCTTACCCTCAGCAGGGATAAATCTTTGATCTGTCCTCCTCCATTCAACGATGACAACAGATTATCATTCATGATCAGTACCTGAGGATGGAGAAAGGAAAAGATTCATACATGTATCATCATCATCAGCTTATACTGACAGGAAAGGCAATAAAAATCTATAGCAAGACCAAATATCACTATACAAAATGTTTGTGTGTGTGCCCTTAAATTGATGTCCACACCATAGAGTCACATGTGTGTACACACATAATGCGACATTCTCAGAGAAAACAAGATGTTACACTGTGCATACTGAAATCAAATTACTGACATCTATGGCACCTTAAGGTACCTTATGACACATTCTGTTTCTTGCTGTCTCTTTGTCTGTCTGTCTGTCTGTCTGTCTGCTTGAGGTTATGCACCTTGATAAAAGTCAGAGAGTGAAATTTACTATCTGACATTTGACCATTGTCCCTTGACCATCATTCCACTTTGTCAAAAATGTAATAAAAGAATTGCTCTGTGATTAATGAATCTTTGTTTTGTAACATAGCTCTGCAGCTATATCACACAGACAGTACAGAGCATCATGTTAACCTTTGACCTGTGACCTTTATCACATGAAAAACAATGTAAATTTCCAAATACACAGTCAGGCATCATGGTAAAAGAAAAACACACAGAATGTAATGCCTTAGACATTCAAAGTGTGTAACATAAGGAGATGATGAAATACACACATGCGCACACAATCATTTATAATTAATATCATGTAATTTCAGGTGATATTAGAAAAGAATAATGAATTCCTTATCAGACAAATAGACGCTAAGCAGATTAAGCTTGATGCCGGATGAAGAGGATGGCACAATGAAATGCAAGGAATGCCAAAAGCCCTTATCACTCTTCAGCCTGTTATCATTCACTCATTTTACAGACTGCCGCGCACTGTTTGGGTAGGGATCACACGGAATGAAAGATGATATGTGGAACATCTCAGTGAACTTCCAGTGATGTCAGAGGAGGCATGACCACCACTTCCATCTTAAAGGGACAGTCTTGCACTTGATGTGAGTACTGTAAAACCAGAAACATTCGCGAATTGGAGCCCGCTCTCTTTTTCGTGACACAAAACTTTTGTGAATCGTCACTGGCATTCAATGCATTGTAGACATAAACTTCCGGGAATCTTGGCTCCTGAGGAAATTTACAAAAGTTTCATGCCTGCACAAATTTCAGGGTATACAGCAAGTTTTGACAGTGATGACATCAGCATCTCATCAAATTTGCACATGTGATACTGCCCTCTAATACTGTTTCCTGAAAATGAGTGAAACTTTAAGATGACAACCTTTCCTAAATCCTCACCTACACTGATTAAACTTTCACATATAAAGTTAACTTTAATGAGGTGCTGAATTCTCTTTCACATTTCACACCTGGGCTGCCAGCTATGACACCCCGTCAAACTACATTCACAAAAATTCATTGGTATTCCTTGTCCCTGATGCTGGCAGGGGTGAAAAATACAGCAAAGTCTTGGAAGAGAGAATTTAAATTCAATCTTGTTATTCATGGCTAATTTGATAGCAATTCAGTTTAAGTTACACTGTAGAGCCCTGTGAATTTTTTCCCCAGTTACTTAGATTAATAGGCCTTCAGTGCTAGAAATAGAATTGGAAGGTTTAAATACCCCATAAACCGATCATACAAACATAAAATTCTTCTACAGAATTTGCATGAAAGGTAAGATTTAGATTGATTTGGAATACACAATTCTCTCCATGGAGGATTTCCTGTCTAAATAGAAACATTTTTTTTTGTAATCAGTTCCAGCAAAACTACATGTCAATTCAATAAGTTTTCTTTGCAAATGCTGCTGTTTGCATGGTTTCCATTTCATAACAGCCTACATGTATTCCCACAAAAAAGGGCACTTTATCCATTCCAAAGTTAATAAATTTCAATTGTTTGATAATGTCATGTGCTGCCCTTTCCAGAGAAGAACCACATGTATACAACAATTTGTGATGTCACAATGGTACAATGAAATCAATCAAAATAGAAACACAATACACATAAACAAATTTCTTTAGCAAAATGAAAGCGTACTCAACCAAGTTTCTTCAGAGGACATGGAGATTATTATCTGTAACATTATTTGAACATTGAGGAAAAATTGGCATTTAACCAGTCGAGGACAGGCTGATTTTGGTACAACAAGCATTTTCCAGAGACACAGGTAAATCCCCCCCTCCCCCCCCCCCCCCCCCAAAAAAAAGAAGTGAAATTCTATTCATAATTTCTATACTTGGTCATACTACATAAATGTCACAATTGTTGTGGATTTCTAACCTAGAGGGGGTAGTACATAAACACGGAATTAACAAAGAATATTTAAAAAAAACCTTTGTACAGACTGTCAAATTTTTCAACAACTTTCACTGAGTGTTCCAATATATATTTTTGGGACACTATTCCTTTTAAGAAGCCCAAAGCAAAACGTACATATCTCCAGAAGGCTGAAATGACTCAATTTTAAATGGAATATTCATCATTTAAAAAAAAAAAAAAGCTGACTTGAACGAGATAGAAAGATCTGGCTCGAGCGGAGCATGTACTCACTTCTTTTCTGAAGACTTTGCACTGTGAAAACGTTCCTGCAGGTACCTGATAGAAGATTAAGTGAGAAGGGGGAATCAAAAAAAGTGAGAAAAAGATGAGAGGCACAATTGCTCACAGGTGCAAAATCGAGCACCTTGCAGACGGCTCTCAGCGAGGATGTTTTCACACCAATCTTGACCCGATGCAATCTCCACTTCTCGCCGGCGGTGATGTCATCGTTATCTGATTGAATGGTTCCACTACTGAGACACGAGACACAAGACTGGTAACATCTGCACTGCAGCTTCTCATTGACGCACGACCCAAGTACTCACTTGGACCTATCGATCACAGTGTCAACATGGCTCGGTCAATGTCTCGAGGGAAGGGGTGAGGTGGGGTAGGGGGCTTCATTTCGGGATGAGGGGCATTTGTGAGGAGTTAATAAAACAAAATAGGCCATGGTTTTCTTTACCTGCTCTAGCAGAATTTGCTATTAAATGGGGGGTAACCATGGTGAAGTTTGGGTTTCAATTAAGACAGGCATGCATTCACAGGCAGGCTTTAAATGCATCCTTTGCGACATGGTTTATTGCCAAGACTGGGTCCCTCCTTGACGTAATTGCACTTGACAACCACAACTGGGAATGGAATGTGCCACACAGGGAGGGAGGGGTGCCAGGCATTCCCTGGGGGTCCTTTGGAGTACTCTTCTGTCTAGAATCCAAGGAATTTGACACACGCGGGATGATGGGGTGGGTTTGTTTGGGAAGTGACGACATCCAGTGATCAGCATTAAAGGGACACATAGAAGTCTCTAATGTGTATACCTTCATCTCTCTCTTTCTTCCACTATCTTATAAGTATATTATATATATACATATGCTATCTATCTTTCTACTTTCTCTTAATATATAATTTAGAAATATATATATTTATATAAATATATATATACAAAACCGGAATACATACTTTTAAAGTGGAAATTTTCGACCAGAAACCAGAGCGAAATTAAAACACGCAAATATTTTTGCACATCATATATTCCACTAATGACATGTCTTGATTCCGCGAAAGTAAAAACATGCGAAATTCATCTCACACAGCCAAGCACGAAAAATTACTCTTGTAAAAATAACCACTTTTACAGTACTTGAATTTAAGGCACTACTTCCTCACTGGAAAAAAAAAATAGAACTTCGCATTGTTCTGCAACATTATGGACTAGATTATGTTCCTGCTTCAATGCATAACCATGTTTGAAATTCACGTGTGATAAATGTTCAGTGCAATAAATTTATCTTTCTATATAATATCTTCAAACAAGTGACAAATAAAAGTGTCATGTGTAATGTGTTGGTGACATACCTCGGTAAGTTCACACTTTGAGAGATCGTAGGTTGGTTCTGGTGATGCTTGGGCCTGTTCAGACGGAGAAAATCAACAAAATCACATTATGTGATGATAGTGAAATACAATGCTTATCCCATCATATTTACTTGTCATCTTGCAGAAAGAGGGGAATCTTCATTTACATGATTTAGCAGACAAAGCATTTAAAGCAAATCAAGTCAGCATGACAAACTATAAGGTAGTTTTCATCACAATTTTGCTAATCTGTTGTACTGCAATACACAAGTTCATGAATTTTCAAGTTTCTCAAGTTTTGCCAGCATTATAGTGTCATATTTAAAGGGATAGTAGTTTCGGTTGAGATGGGCCTTCAGGTTTCCAACTTTTTTTTACATATATTATGAGATATCTCTTATAAATATAAGAAACCATATAATTTTGAGAGGAATTCAAAGTTTGTTTGATGAAAAGTTTTTTTATCCACCAACTTATATCACTTAAGAGCTATGACTGGAAATTACAATTTTTTTTTTCTTTTACAAAAGCCATTGACCTATGACTATGACCTTTCACCTCTGTCATTTCACATGCATGATTTTCAATTCATTTCAACTCTCCTTACATAATTACATTCCCATTGTATACGTAGACCTACAGATGAAGTCATACTTGTAGTGCTGACAAATGCAATTTTTCTTTACGAAAGCTAAGTGACCCTTGCAAAATTTGAAAACATTTCATGCATGTAAAAATGTGCGGTTTTACAGTATCTTGATGTGGCCTGTTCAGGGGTGAGGGACGGCACCTCTCACCAAGCCCTCAGAGGACTTTCATCAACCCCCCAGAGGACGTACCATAAACTGACAGTGCTCCATGCGCTTCTTGGCCGCATCGCTCTGCTTGTGCATCATCACCTCCACCTCCCACACATCCTTGCTGCTCTTGGCCTCCTGCTCCTTGTCCTTCTTCTTGAAGAACGGCATCTTGGTCGGATGGTCCCCGACCTCCCCGCCGGTCTCGACCTCCCTCTCTGTTTCGGGCTCCCTCACTCCTCCCTTCTCCGCCTTCTCCTTCTTTGTCTTACGAGTCTTGGGGCTCTGGCCAATTAAAGTGTGACAAGGAATTGTGAGAATGTAAGACTCCGGTCAGAGGCTCTAAAACCAAATAGGAACAATTCTTCATGAATGCACATTTCCCCAAATATTTAAATATTCACATTGTACAAATGCATTACCGTATAAGCTGTTATTTTCGTGTACATATATTTTCGTGAATGAGGAGGTATCAGACATTTTTGCATGATGTTGTTTTCGCGAATAGAAACCTTGGCTATCATAAGTGTACTACACCTGTATTAACCTGGCGCATATAATTAGTGGCATTTTCAAGTGTGGTTAAATTCGCAGTCCAAGAGTGATTCACGAAAATTTAACCCTCATGAAAATTACAGCTTATACAGAATTGCAAACTGAAAGCACAAAAACGCACTGCCTACACACACAAATGTAATGCTGCTCTTCTTATGTCATCATTTTGATAGATTTCAAGAATGATGAACACTTTTGCACAAAAAACCTAGTTTAAACCAGCATTAGGTTCAGTTCCTTTTGGTATTCAAACTCTTTAGGCATGCCCATCCTATCTGCAGTACGCAATTGCAGGAAATGTTATGACTGATTTTTTGGAAACCCTAAAGAGCAATGTCTTACTCTTTCAGGATTAGACATTGCTTTGCTAAAAACTGCTGCATGACTTAATGAATTAGAAGATGGATATTTGTAAGCCCATAAATGAATGAAGAAATAAGAAATGTATCAACAACAAATGAATTAATGAATGATTTAATAAATATAGATAAATAAATGGGCAGATAAATAAATGGATAGATAATAATGGATGGGTGATCGGAATGCACTATTTCTGGAGGTGAAAAGTCTGAATGATGACATTACAAGCAAATAATTGATGGTTTGAGTGTATTTGGAAACCTATTAAAGTACACGGCAAGGGCAATTGTCAGATTCCAGTTTCATACACTTCTTTTCTTAGCAGTTGGCTATCAAACCTCTACATTATCAAAATGAAGTGCACTTTAAAACCATGCTCAAGTTGATTGGAATAAACACAGTAAAATCAGATAAACATCTAATGGTATAAATGTCATCACCATCTGACTCACAAGCAAGTTTTGACAGTAAAAATTTCGGACGTTTTCATGAAACAATGATATCATTTGCAACTGGGTGCCCGTTTCATAAAACTCGTTATCAGTGACAACTGCCACATTTCTATGACAAATTTGCTCTCAGCCAATCAGATGCAAGGAATTCAGTAGCTTGTCACATCTATAACAACTTCCCACTGATAATGAGTTTTATGAAACAGGCCCCAGATGTGCAAATTGGCGATGGTGATGATGTCATCACATCACTAATCCCCATTGACCTTACACACCCATCTTCACCAAATTTCTTTTTTTATGACGTGAAACCAATGGGAATTAGTGGCTTTTCTTTACACTGAATAATTGTACACGTCTTGTTACAAAATCAAAACAATCTTCCTTTACCATACATGTACTTTGGGGCAAAGGGATTGTACATACTGATTTATAAACAAAAGGCAAAATCTATCATGAAGGTGTCAAAACAATGGGAGAGTTGTGTGGTTATGACATCATCACTACTGGTGAAAACATATAAAACGTTGTGCTCCGTAACTTTCTTTTCTGTATGTCAGATATTGACAAAATTACTACCTGTAGTCATTCTATCTGATTTTACTCTGACATATACATCAAAGTCATGTTGAACATGGTGTGGAATTCCTCTCTAGGTACAAATCATTGATGACTTGACAGAAAAGATAATGACTCATAATACACACAGGTACTGTAAAAGTGAATATTTTTGTGTAAAGTATTTTTGTGCTTGGCGAAGTAGGATGAATTTCACATATTCTTAATTCTGTGGAGTCAGAGGATTAATAATTGAAACATATAGTACGGTACCGGTATGCAAAAACATTTGCTTGCTTTTATTTTCATACTAGCTTCTGGTTGCACGAAATGCGCACAAATTTCTACACCGCAAAAATTTTCACTTTTTGATCTTACATGTGATGAATATACAATGTATATCAGTTGAAAAGAAATGTAACAGCAATAGGAATCATAAAAATTTTTTCAAGCATTTAATAGACAATTCTGTCAGTGGCTTAGGATCACTGATAGATTAGAATCTGAACACAGGAATGAGCAAAACAATAAAGCAGTGAAAGAAAACATCTACATACTATATTGAGAGTGGAAGTCTTATGTATCCTTCAGTCATACAAGTAGTGACTTGAAATGTTCTACTTGTTCATGATAATTGCTTAAAATGAGATTGGCCATGATGTTCTCAAATCTTTGACCACTACAAAGACTGTTCCATGGGCTGGAATCTGTATGAATTAGAATAATTAACTTGATTATTTCAACTAATATCATGTATTTGTTTCCATTCACGGTATCATCTGGTGGTGTATCAAATTATCGTCTAATTTTACTAAAACTCAAGCCATGGCAATGTGATCTGGTGGTTGGTGTAGGCATCATTCGAATTTCCAAAAATTCAAGACGATGTACTTACAAAAATGGTCAGGTAAAGAATACCCTTGCTACAATATCAGGGGTCAAAGCAGGGTAACAGAAAGACCAGCGGACGATGAAATCAAAGGACCCAAATCAGAGTCTAGGACGCAAGAAGACATGCAAACATAAAGACAGTATTCCATTGCAAATATTTCATTGACTTCATCAAACATATATCATACATGGGTTCGTCAAATACTTAAATGTGTAGTCAGTGACTGGTATAATGATCATATGACAGTATACAGATAGGAACTGTTTTTGGGGGCTTTGTTGATATCATTGCCCCGCTGCACGAGGGACTTTAACTCCATGGTATGCTCTGAGGGTCTTAGTAAGGAGTTCAGATCCCGAGGAGCAATGAATAAAAAACACCCCCAATATAAGCAGTCTATATAACAATAATAATAATAATAATAATAATAATAGTGTTTACTTCTATCCATTAGAAATGCTCATGGTGTTTTTAAAGGAATTACCAGAAAATGTAATTTCACTTGGTTGATCAAGACTGCCAGTCACATATCAGGCACTGCCATACTGTAGACGATTGTATTGCGACCACATCAGACAAGGGTCACTTTTAGCAAGCAGCACACTGTCCAAGTGAAGCGCTTACAGTACTTGTACTGTACCTGTGCACCTTGTACAGATAGCTTACATTCAAAAAGATGGCAGTTGAGTACCATGGGTTGGTTTACAACTATGGGGCAACTTGGGTACAATGAGGGCGCACATAGGCAATTGTTGAATTTATGCCTCCAATTCAAACCGATAAGAATTGAGGATTCTTCAAAGGAGGTATGGACAACAGACAATTTTCAATACTCCTCCATGGGCAGAACTCTCTTGGGGATGTTCTAAAATGGGTATTTACAAACATATAAAGGCAAACAAGGAAAAGTAGCGCATAACACAATTGGGGTAGGCAGTCTTGAGTACATTCTGCGCGCAATTAGTGCAAAGACACAGGAAAGATGCAAAGATTTGGATAACTACATTGTAGCTAGCTACAGGAGCTGTGGCCTCGTTGGTGATGCTACAATATGAGCTACCACAGAACATTTATTCTCGTAGTGCTTTGAAAAACCATTTAATGGGTGATGACTTTGTTGTCAGGAGCATGTACTGAATATTCTCACCTTTAATATGGTTTGAACTGCCATTTTATTTTCAGAGAGGTCATGTGGCCCTTGGCTTCATCTCTGGGACATAGGCATACAGTCATTGTACATGTATGTTAATGACCTCCCTACATATCATTTCATATCCTTTGGAATGATCACTTTGTAAGTTCCCTCCCACATGCACACCTACTATCTTCTATAAAACTATTGCAGTCTTCAATCAATTCTATGGCCATTTCACAATGGGGTATGCAGTACTATGCAAGTATACCCACGGATGTATACAGCAGCAATGATTTAATACACAGTTGGTTTGGTTGTTTCCTGCTGTATGCTGTCATGGCAATAAACTAATGTAGCTCAAAATAATGTTGCATATAATAGCTAAAATGTAGTTAGATAACATCTCAATGAAGCAGGCCCCTGAACTTTTTGCAACAACAAAAAAAGAATAATAATAAAAAAATACAACCATCAGGGGTCACCATGTGAAAACGACAATCATAAATTATCAATCTCATGATTGGATTTTCCTGTATAGAGGAAGCACTGGGTCTCAAGAGTCCAAACATTTTAATTCATAATAAGTACCGTAACATAAAATGATGGCAAGACTTCCTTATTATGTCCCCCTGCTTGCACTGCTGTAATTAGTGCTGGTGTAGTAGACTCTAGTACTACTTCTAGCTACTCATACCCCACCACATGCCCAATGTGTTGAAGTGCGTGCATCTGTGTATACATGTTAGCTACAAAATGTAGCAAGGATAGAGTAGTACACTAGTACGTATGTAGAGTGGCATGGCAAAAGTAAGGTATAAGGGACAATGCTTCCCATGATGACTTTTTTTAAAAAGGCAATGTATACAACCACAAGCATGTGTCTTTACCATCCAGCCACAGCCGTGACCCTGAATCACTGGATACAGCCACACATCCGTATACTGTGCATATCTATACACATGGAGAAGCTGGATATTGCTGTTAGCCACATCAACATGCCATGTAGTTACTGTACATCACACCACCACCTCACCAAGTGATGAAAATAACTAATTCATCAGACCTTCTACACAACTTTATTTTCTAACATTTTTTTTTCCCACTCCATTCTCATATTAGCAACATAAAACTTGCATTTGTTTTAGAAGATGAATCTAAAATCAATTGGCAAAATTTCAATTGATTGGAGGACTTTCAATTGATAAGGATCGATCGCCACACTACGTCGGATGTGGCATTGGGACTTTGGATACCGGCTACTAGATGGTTAGCACCCTTCACATCAACAAACAGCATGTTAATGTGAACATGAGCACATCATCACTGTCGAAGAGAGTGCACAGTGCCACGTGTTTTTTCTGAGTAAGAGCTGTCAGTAGCTTATCATGCAATTTGTTGGTTAGGAAGTAAGATCTTCTTCAAAACAAAACTTGCAGATGAACGTTTGTGACAAGACAGAAAAGACGCGAGGAGAAAACACAACGAGAGTTGATTTAATTTCAAAACATTTAAAGAAAATGAAGTTGGCTAGAATGTAAGAAAAAAAAATGTTATTTCAGTTGTACACCTGGTAAATCCACACCTACAATTGTATAATTCTTACATCGCGTTGCGTATTAATGTGTGGCAAACTGTACGCGGATAGCCAGCCACAGTACAGTAGTTACACATATGTGGCTGTAACCGCACCAGCGACCCCAACATGTACCGTGTTACTAGTTACACTTACAGCACCCCACGCGCCAGGGTTACGTGTACGCATGTGGCGATGGCGGTAGTGCATCCAGTGACTTGGGCCATGGCTACAATCAAATGCATGTGGCTGGATGACAAAGACACATGCGCGTGGCTGTATACACTGCTTTTTTATGATTAGCAATGCTGGCAACAAACAACAATGCCAAAGGCAAAGCCAAGGCTAAGCCTAGTAGTACTGTAGTAGTAGGCAAAGGCAACACCAACGCATACAATTTCAATTAATTTATAGTGTCTACATTACATGCATCAAAAGTGTCACTGAAAGTGTTTCAAATATTTCTTGAATGACAATAAAAGGCATAATATGTCAGAACTTGATAATGGCAATTCCTTTTGATCTACTTCATCTGAAATAAATATCAAAAAGTTGTTCAATTCAGTCTAGTCTATGTGAAATTGTGAAGTGCATAAAATTTGCCAAATTGCCATCAATTAACTGAACTACCATCACGACCAACATAGATATAAGCGTATGGGACTATTGCTACTTTGGTACCTAAATGGTCACGTAAAATGAAAATCACAAGACCTTCTACAACTTTACGTCAATCAACTGTCCTCACCTTATTCTTGATAACTTGACACTCGGCCATCTAAATACTCAACTCTGATGTTTAATCAGTTTGACAAGTAAAGCGCAAACTTCACCACCGTCGTTCAGTTCATTTCCCTGGACTTCAGCAATGTCAAATGTATGTTTACGAAATCCTATGATATCGACCACACACACCGTGTGTGTGTGTGTTCTAGTACCTCCTTGCCCATACACTACACACAGTCTAATTTGACGTTGGTACACACACACTGTGCAAGTGTTTATGTGTAGGGTAGCCGAGGCGCGCGGATGGCGCGCGAGCATTACGTGAGCTGAGATCGTCAGTGGCTGTAAAAACAGTAGTAAAAAGAAAAAGAACAACAACAAAATAAAGGCGAACGTTTTCCTTCCACGGCGTCAGCTCTGCTCAGATGCGAGTCCATGAATAGCGCAATGATTAAAAGTGGCAATGATGTCATAGACGGCATTATGTAATACTAGATGAGTGTTGTTGATGAAAATAACTCTCATTCGAAACACCGAATTTCACACTGTATAACAACCTGTATATTATCATGTTCTTATCCTTCTGGCATCCGCTAAATTGTTTTTGATATTGTACTAGTATTTTGCTTTCTCGTACCACTTGTGATCTTACATCAAGGAAAATTGTTAACAAATTCGTACACGTTGTTTAATTGTTTGTGTTTCTCGTTTGTGTGATCTTCTTTTTTTTTTTCTCTTTTTTTTTTTTGAAGGGCGGAATCGTCAAACGATCGGATTCCCCGTTTGCATTTGAGATTCCCATGGATACTGTATAAAAATATTTTGGACTGTTTACAGAGGTTGCTGAATTCGAAATTTGGTTTACCCTTGGAAACAAAATAAAAGTGAAATCCTTCTGAAAGATAGCCTCACTTTAGATCAGCCTCAATGGAATTGAATTGACACGGTCTCTTATCACTTTTGTAGGTCTATAAATAATTACTACATTGTACTTATGTAAGTTAGACGGAGAGTGCGTATGAATGGAAGAAAAGCATAGGCCTACATGGATCATTGACATTTTCATGTTTTTCTTCTTAATCTTCTTCTTAATCATCATAATCTTCTTTGTCTCCTTCTCCTCCTTCTTCTTCTCCTTATTATTATCATTGTTATTATTATTACTAGTAGTATTAGTATTAGTATTGTTATTATTATTATCATTATTATTATTATTGTTATTATTATTATTATTATTATTATTATTATTATTGTTATTATTATTATCATTATCATTTCAAGTTTTCATGAGTGCAGGGCAGGATGCAACTGATTCTACCTTATATTTGTTCAACACTAATTCTTGAAACTGTCTGGGTCTACGTTTTCCATATTTAAACAACGCAAGTTTTATAGGTCTACAATGCATATCAATTACTCACTTTGCAATCTTCAGCAAGATCTTTTAGACGATCACCTGCATTTTACAGCAGAAGATAGAATGGTACACCGTGAATATTGGTTCGATTATCCACTTAACACTTTCTTGGATACCGATAGATTTTTTAACAGTTTATTTTGTTGAGTTTAGGCCTACCTGCAGCACGTCTTTCGCTTTCCAGAATCTGATGAAGGGAAAGCTTGACATGCACGTGTTTCCATACCCTAAGATACTGTTTCGGTTGCAGTAATTCTCCAGCACATGTATTTGCTACCGTTATGAAATGCGCTATTTATCGATTATACTTGGGTGTGGTCATTAACGATAAATTAATGAATTGTGTATTTTACTGAGGCACTCTTGTCACAAAGACTGATTCGCATCAAGAATTGTACATGGTTTCAAAAAAAATCCACAAAAATTGCCGGAATCACTACTAAAATTTTATTATCTGTTTTACTTGTGTAATTCTCAACCTTCCCTGTAAGTTTCAGCCAAATCAGTTCACAATTTTATGAATTATTTTGCACACGGACAACTTTGCCAACAAACAAAAGCCGACGAAAACATAACCTCCTCCCTTGGCGGAGGTAGAAATGAGTTTTTCCTTGTACCTCTTCATATCCTCAAACTGAAACAAAGCGGAAAAACTAATGGGGGAAAATTACAATTTTCTGTCAACGCAAACTTTAAATGACATAGGGAGTAAATCGCAAAGATGGCAAAATGGACACAAATTTTTGTTTTATTCATTTAATTTTATAGGAATTTAAGAATTCATGAGACTTGAATTCAGGAACGAAAAATTATTTTCAATTTTCCTAATTTGGAATAACATTTCAGATTTCTACCATTTATGTTACTATAACTTCTTCTCTATTGTCATTTGAATTTGATTTTGACAGACAATTCCTCATTTTCCTCCACTATTTCTTACCTTTCTTTATTTTCGTGGCTACAAAGACATTATAAAGATCATATCTTGATTTTAGCACATATCAATTTACATTTCTTATCGTGTTAAATTTGTCTTCAGTTTTCATTGTTAAATGGAAAAGCACTTACACATGAAATGACAACTTGTCCATTTTTGCAATTTTTACTTTTGTGCCTTGGAAGAGAAAAATGAATGTGTTTACTCATGCGTACCGTTTCCCTTTTTATTGACCTACCAGGCTGATAGCCAATCAAATTTCCTTTTAACACGGTATATAAAACATTCATATCAACCAAATGATTTATGAGAAATATGAACTTGAAAAGCCGTTTACTTACTTTATTTTATTCATTTTATTATTATTTCTTGCTGAGCGTTAGATTGACACCAATGTAATACATCGCACATTCCAATATACATTACCATTTTTCTGTTATAACTGTAGCTCCAAACGTTGTACTACATACATTGACGGGTTTTATCTTATTTATACTCCCTCTCTGCACTTAAGTGTTGTGCCTCCCAGAGTACAGTTGTACTTTGACAAGTGTGTAAAAGGAGTAAAATCTAGCAATCAGAGTTTCATCAAAATCCGACCTAATAATTGAACTTAGTGTGCATGTTTTTACTGAGCAGTGACTAGCCGCAACCACTTTCGATGATACGTTCTTCAGTGATGGTGTCATCAACTTTACGTATCTTCAAAAGGCTTTGTCCACAAAGAAATTAAAACCTGTTTTTGGTTGGTGAAAGTGAAGCGATAGCATCCTTTCCCCTCTAGCCATTGCTAGTTTGAAATTGATGTGACAGACACGTTTTGGTGTTTTTTGTGGGGTTTTTTTCACTTCATGTTAAGATGGGTAATTCAGTGAAAAATATTATCAAAGAGTTTCATTAATTCGAATAAAAAATATTACTCCCGTCATTATCTAAATCTTTCTTCACTCTCTCTCTCTCTCCTCCCTAACCCTTTTCTTTCCTCCATTTTCCCTCTTTCAACTCCCTACAAGCTCTCTCTCCCTCTCTCTCTCCCCTTCTCTGACACACACACACACACACAGAGTCACGCACACATACATACAAACATATCACACAAACACATACTGTAAATGATTAAACTAATTTTCATGTTGATAACAAGTCACACCAAATTACTCTCACCCTTTCACACCATCTTACAGTCATAGCACACATGCAAAATACACTTTAGTTTGCTTGAGGTTTGTTTGTTTGTTTTTACATACCAATAGAATTTATTGTCACCAGTATGCACTGCACAGAAACATAAGGAACAAGTATTGCAATTTCGTTGTGGTAGTGAAAATTTGAAACGAGACATTATGGTGAGCTAGGAAACCTCAGATTTGTACAAGTGACCGATATCTATTAAAAAAAAAAAGCACTTGATATATCATTGATAGTATTTCAATATTGATAAGTAAATATTGATGGATCTGGTACAACATGCTTTCTTACTATGATACAGGATAACTCGACTTGACACCGATATGCCAATAAAATCTAAATCGCCTGATTTAACTGTGCGAACAAGTAAGCTGCAATCATGGATATTATCTATGTTTCGTTGTAAATTAACCATTGCGAATAATTTTCCACAATTCTTTTCCTTACATAAGTGACATGATCTTCGATACTGACGATGAAATGAATATATTCTGTCTGAATCTGACAGGATGAGTTTGATAACCACTGGCTCAATTACCATCATTTATATGTCACATCACTTTGAACATCATTTAAATAATTGCATATACACATTCTGGAAAGCACATTACAAAATTCATGCATAGAAAGTAGAAAGAATATGGCTTGATGTAATTTTCCATTTCTTTACAGATCGATAGAGCGTAGTTATTTTGGACGGAAGAGAAGATTAGCACATGCATGACTAGAGGACGGAAACATATGTCTCCATATTAACCAAGAGTACAGAGATATGTATAATAAAAAGCAGCAGCAAGTTTACAAGACATGGCAAAATTTCAGAAATATTCTGACTATAGGCACATAATGTGATATGGCAATGTACATTATCTAATTTCCTATTGACAAAGAAAAAAAAATGTATTATGTTAGCACATCACTAATATTAATAATGTGGGTTTTTTATGTCAAGATCATACAGGAGAAAGTTTACAACTATTATACATTCTTGTCAAAAGAAAAAATACGTACAATTTGGTCACATAAATGACCTGATAGCAACCAAAAACCTTTCATATATCATAATACTCAATAACTTAAGACTGATCATTCATTGAGCATCTTTTTTTACCGTTAAGTTCTGCAGATGTAAGCAACATTGAAAATTAGGTTAAGCATATCAAACTAAGCTTTTAAATATGACAATATATAAAAAAAACAGACCTTGATAATTGAGGATGACTCAAAGTAAATAATGCCCTATGATAACATTGTGTGTGTGGTGTGTGCATGTGTCTGTTATGATATGTGCTACAGTGCAACTGGGCAGAACACACTAACTCAGTAGTATATATCTAATATGTCTATATATGAGTATTCTACAAGATTTACACTCTAGATGTATTATACCATGATAAGATTCTTATATTCTCACTGTCGATCATATCCATGTAACAATAATGCAATCATCATGCAATGTTTATGTAGCATAAATGGTTTGAATAAAACTATGACACTTTGGTGTTAAATTCTGAATCCCTTACTTTTTGAGGAGGAAAAGAAAAATGTGCTCTTTTTGAATGGTAGCATCAGTTTTAACTTGAAATCATAAAGCAGTTTAGTTTTGGTTTTTTTTTTTTTTGGGGGGGGGGGTGGGGTGGGGGGATGGTTGCCTTGGATGATAAGCTGTTACAAAAGAATACCCACTCGGAACCTCATTTTATTTAGCTTACTTTTGGTTACTACATGTATTGCTTTAAATGAATGTGGGTTGGCTCTCGGGAGATTATGACACTGATCGATGTTAACGTCAGTAGAGGGTTTCAGGCTTTAAAGTGCTTTTAGGTAAATTCTATGATTGTTTGTTGTTGTTTTTGAAGAGGAAACACTTTGATAATTGTAGCTCATTTACCTTCACAGCAAAAACATTCATCCATTTCTCCATCAAATGTAGAAAAAAAAAAACATACCAGTTTGTGCATGAAACAGCACTTCTCAAGAAAAAAAACCCATAAGCCCCTTCTATGATCAAAAAGCAAGAAATCTTCAGGAGAGAGAGTGACATGCTACAATTAAATGAACGCGGAATCTGATTGTCGGGCCTGGTATCTTCTTAACCCATTGACCTCTAGTCCCAAGTACACTCGGGTAGGACTGGTGTCAGATGAAAAGAGTGTGTTATCGCATAATCAGCTTGTCCTCAGCGGGTTAAACATTTTAGTCCCTTAAGAAATACCTGTGCAGGAACGGCAAAACTGCAAGACTCATAACTGCAATGTATCACGGTGTGTATCAAAGACTGGTGCCAAATCGAAACAAGGAAAGTGATGCCATACGAAACAAGTATAGAGCTCACCCTGAAATACCCCGCCCCATCACTGTGCGTATGTCTCATCTCCCATACACTCAAAAGCATTTATGTCTACTTATGCACGTTGGTGAAGTTTAAAATCTTCTTTGCTTAGTATCGAAGAATATGAAGCACAAGAACCCACCTTTGTCATATTACATTGTGATGTCCACAGATGTCCATATGATACTGTATACGCTATATATTTCGCGAGGGTTTTATTTTCGCGAATTTCGCGAGTCGGGAGCTATTCGCGAAATTAACAACACGCGAAAATATTACCTTCCAAAATGAATCCCTTGCCTTGATGATACGAAAATTTCAGTACTAGTTTACCATGTCACGGCTTACCGAACAGACCATACTGGCTAAGCTTGTTTACGTGCATATAGCACGTCCACGTCTACTTACGAATACTGCAGAGAGCCAATCCATTATCGCAAGGGGACCACTCGTCAGAAATCTAGCACGATGGACTTATCCACTTCAAAAATGTTGAATTCTAACTTACTAGTTCGCAGAGTTTGGTAAGTTTTTTTCATGCAGTGTATAACTAGTATCATTCTTATTTGCTAGTAAGTTGAAAATTCACACTTTCTTTGCCACTTCATATTTTCTCTGGTCCCCCAATCGCGAATTTAACCACTCGCGAAAATGTGTGACAGCGGCAATTCGCGAAAATTTATGTACGCGAAAATTATAGCGTATACAGTAATAGATTGAAGCTTGCTCAAACTTGTTTTCATTTATCATTCTGAATTGCATTTAGAAATGTCCTATTTCTGTAATTTCATTAGCACTCCGAGTCTTATGGGAAGAGCGTACCAAACACTAATTGTATTGTATATTCATTTATGCTTCTCATATGGCTTAATTTTGGAATCTAATCAGAGGACATATCTTGGCATGACAATAACTGACTCTACTATATATTTTATATGTGTAACTCTGTATAAAAACATGACAATGCAAGAAATCACACTGATTTGCAGACCTAGTAAAGAGGTTCATGAATTTTCCTTTGTTAAAATATTAAATAATTCACTGCAAAATTGATGCCCTCTAAAGTAGGTATTCACTGATGGAATGTCACACGTGTTAATTGATATTCAACTATGGCGAACTGAGCAACACCCAAATTCTTGCAACTTACAACCCACACCACATGATCCCTCCCACTTACATATATATAACAGAATTAAAGACACCAAAATGCCTTTAATAGACATGGTGAAATCAATGACAGTCAAGAATTCACAACAGAAAATTGTGAGATTACCACAATGGCATGCAGATTTTACTAGCATCCATTTTTCAATGTACATTAAAAAGTTATCATCATATTTTATTGCATCGTTTTCTATTACTGTGATTGATTTCGGTGTTGGCATTTCAGCCAAAATGGTTTGAAGTACTCAGTTACATGATCAGTCACACTTTACCAACAGTAAATGATCATTTTGGTTTTTTTTCTCTGACTATGAGATGAAAGATGCAAGATGTCAAGAGGAGATGATGATTTTCTTCTCCTTATGCAATCTTACTTCTCATATAGTTTCATATGAATTTGAATATTGACCTGAAATATAAAAAAAAATAGTTGTTTAATTTCTTCTTTCTATTTGACATGATTTTCAATGCCATGTCAATTTTGCTGCAATGCTGGGGAAAAAAATATGATGAAGAATTAACACTCTCATCTTATTCAAGTTCTGTTTGATGCTTGCTGTATAGAGTTAATAAACTGAGAGCCAAAAGGTTACATGGACAGAGCACATCCAGTCCTACACGCTGCCCATGACCCATCGATGGTTGGCAAGGCGGCGGCGCATGCGGACGATGGAGGAGTCCACGCTGGCGCCTGCCTGCTTGTGGCGGATGTCGTGTTGGAGTCGAGACTGGGCCATTTGAAGAAGGCCGATGTTGCGGCTGGTTTGTAGCAAGGACTCGTCAAGACCGGCAGCCCCCTGTGATGGGGAAGAAAGAGGTACATTAAACTTTGTAGAACGAGTAGCGAAAATCATGCCATCTCATTGGTCGAGACCTGTGTTATTGTTTACTGGCTTTATGCTGCCTCACTGACGATAGCCACTGTAAGCATGTTATTGTGCACTTTAGCCAGAGTTAATTAGCACACTAAGCAGGCCTTTGCGCTCTCAGTAAGAGGTGCATATTATCTAGCAAACCATGCACCCAGTAAATTAAATGTGCATCAAGTTATTAATCCAGTTATTACCGGATGCATTAAAGTAATTTATGCATGATTTTCATCATGGCAAGCCAAAAAGAAATTTATCCTGTTAATTTTCAATCAGGTTTTATGTAAAAAAAAAAAAAAAATGATTTCTAGCAAAGCATTTGTCCTTATTCTACTAAACAGGTGATGCCCATGTCTTTTCGTGCATCAATCTAAATAGTGTGCATGAGGTAACTATGGAATTTAGCCTAAACCCACTCGGCTTCGCCGCGTTGGTTAGGCATTCCATAGTTACTTTAAGCACACAATTTCTACTCAAGCAATTTCAATATTTGTAGAGACAGGCAGTCCACATTACCTGATGAAGAAATGTTCTGAGTTGCTGAAATACTGAATATCATGTACCATAAACAAGGACATCTCAATGTAACAGAAACACATGATTATCACATTTATCCAAGTGACCTTATGTTATTCCCTGAGTTTTGTGCTTGAAATAATTGTTACCAATGTTCATGGCAGAGGGGGGGGGGGGGGGGAATGTGACCTCTAAATGTGGAAATTTATGTTCAAGTGTCATTAGATCATTGTCCACATGGACCCAAAATATTTTCATGATGGCAATCATCATCACAAACTGCATTGACTTTACGTACCTTAATGATGTCCTGGGCTTCTGGGAGGTTGGTGCCAGGGTGTCGCTGGTATACCCGTACAAGGGGGCGTGTCAGCTTCTCCCGGGTCTCCAGGTCAGACTGCATTTCTGGTCCCACGGTGTAGCCGAGGGCCTTTTCAGTGGCATCATACCAGCGCTGGGCCCTGTGAATTGCATGTCGGTTCTCTCCGGACGCTACCGTCAGATGTTGCTGTGGTGACAAGTTGAGAATGTAAGTGTGTGAAAGACTTCATACCACAAATAAGCCACTGAGGGTTCACTCATTCCTACGCATCACATTCTTGGTTCTTTGTATGTTTGCTATCTTTTAACTTACTCTGTAGCTTTATAAAAGCATTTATAGATTAAGACAAAGATCTTACACTCTCTGTGAAACCATGAAAATGATAGAATAGAAACCATGAAAATGATAGAATAGAAATCTTCATAATTCTTTGAAATCATTTTCGGTGATAAACACTTTGTAAGAAGTATATCAAATCTGACACAAAGGAAATGTGATTATTTAAATGTGACCCATCTGAACTGCTACTCTTTTGGACTTCCACTGAGACATGTTAATCCAATCAGACTTACCTTCAGTGTAACTGTCTCGGCAACTTTACGGTTCATACCGTCGTTGACGGCGCGGTGAGCAGCCTGCTGCAGCTGCTCCGTGTTCTCAATGGCATCCCTGATCTCCTTCCGCAAGACCTGGGACCGTTGTCGCGCCTCCCGTGCCTGGGCGATAGCTGCGGCTGCCTCCGGTGTGAACGGTCCCAGCGGGTCCAGCGGTGGCGTCTTGGAGCCTTGTCTGTCAGCAGCACCGTCTTGCGGTGAGGCAGCACGGCCCAAGAGGTCGTTGGCATTCATGTCAATCTGCCGGGTGTACCCGATGCCATTGGCACCAAAGGTCATGGTCTTCTCCTGACGAGAGGCTCGGCCACTGTTGCGGGAGGCACGGCCATTGACGGACGAAACAGCATGGCAGAGGAGGTCCAGGACTCTGTTTCTCTCCTGGATGACTGCGCTGAGGCGTTTGCGGGACTGGTCCAAGACCTAAGACAGAATCAGAAAAACAAAAAGACAACAAATGTCATAATGCATAGCTTAAAACATTCCAAACAACCTTGGACAGGTGATGAGATTGTTGTTTGCCAGCAGTGACCCTTTGCGTTAGGTTCATCATTGTGTAGTTATGGCAAACCTGCCCAGCTGTATATGCCTAAGTTTCATGTTATCTGCAATGTCGTTGCCTAAATATCACAAGGTAACAAAAGCTCAGTAATACAGCAGAATTGTATTCAATACCTACCAATAAGTCACAGTGCAGGGAATAATTTCCCTTCCTGATATTGTATAATGATTTTAGTTGATGGGCAAGTGTTTTGAAGATAATTTCAGTGAACAATTCTATGCATTGAAAGTTCTACACAAACGATACTGTGTATAGCAGTGATATAAAAAAAGTAAAGCAAATTGATATATATGCAACACCAAGAAAATTATGGCTTGCAGAGTAAATTAGAAATACATTATGGCAAATAGTTTAAAATGAGAAAAACTGCATCCATAATGTTGTGTCCTATGTGAATAATCAGGCTGGCCAAGTAAATTTTACCTGCAACTGCTTCTGGACAGAGCGTAGCTGCAACTCCAGAGCTTTCTTCAGCTGATAGAGGTGACGTAGCTCCTTGTCCAGCAGGCTGTCTGCCCCGTCTCGCTCCTGAGAAGACAGAAAAAGAGGATATGAAAGATGAAAATACACATTAGAGGGGACAAAATGAATGGCTTGCTAGGGTTTGCTCAAATACTTCTTTGTTCAATCCATGTCTTCTTAAACAGTCAATCAAATCATCATAATTGTAGTCGCAGCATGATGTTCTAACACACTTGTTCCTTTCTCTTTCTAAAGCCCGACGCACACTATACGATCCGACCGCTCGTACGACCTTAAGATTGGAAGTGTGACGTCACAGTCTTGCCATTTTCCAGTTGTACGACTGGGTCTTAGCACCAGTCGTAGAGATTTGACATATTGAATTTCTATGACCGGTGGGGGCTTTAATTCAGCCATTCACAATACAGTAAAATGCAAGCGCTTTAATATTCATTGGTAAAATGTACTGAAGACAGGACAGTTGTAAGTCCACTTGTAAGGTCAGTTGTATAGTATGCGTTGGCAGGTCGTATGACTGGGTCTTATGGTCCTAAGGTCGTAGTCGTGAGTCGTATAGTGTGCGGCAGGCTTATTATTAAACACTTGATACAGTGTACCTACGTACACTTTAACACATCTACCGACATTCAAAAATATCATTGTCACTATACTATCATTATGCATGCACTGTGGCAGACAGCTATACCTTGGGGTCACTGTCCTTCATCACCCACAGGTTTTGTGATACATTTTTCTGCTAGTTTATAGCAGCGAAGACTTGTTAACCAGTATGGTTACTATGTACTCGGTAACAGAAGTCTATACTGCTACGATCATTGCAAGTCTTTCATGTGATTTTTAACTTTATATTCTATGTCTGTGCGCAACACAAGGACATTTGGGAGGTATTCACATGTTTTTGCCATAGACATACATCAGATGATACAGTAGCTGTCATCATGTGGAAAACATTGTATATCTTCCTATGGCTGTCATATCAATTGTGCTCTAAATTTGCATTTATACCTGTACATGTAACATCTTTTCTTTTGGAAGTTGCATTATGCACTCATGGAAAAGAAAGGCTTAAAGAAATATCATGATTTCTTGCAGAGCTCACTAATCAAAAGTAATTTGGGCTTGAATTTCATGTAAGAACCGAACAGACCCAATCGTACAACCGAGAAGGAAGACAACGTACAGAAAGGGAGAGAAAGAGGGAGAAGGGAGAGAGATACAGACTATACATGTAAGTCATTTAGAGCAGCGTATCAATGACAATTTAAGCCTTGATGACAACTGTGTAGAAACTTTGTTGCCAAGCAGAACAGTATCCTTTGTTTAATCTTTAACCAAAGCGTAGCACAGCTAAGTGATCCTTTGTTTACTTAGGAAAGGGGTAGGATTGCTGCCAGGGGAAAAAAAACTAACTCTGTCCAGTGTTCTATGCTTCAGACACTTACTTTGTAAGCACCAACAATGGTGTAGAGTGGCTGGAAGGGATTGTAAATGCTTGAACATTCATACTTTGATTGCACACTCTTCTTTCACAAACACAAATGAAGACTTACTGTGTTTCAATGTGCTTAAATGACAACAATGGCTCTATGAGCCAGATGACAGCTTTCTATTGCTCTGTGCAGCATACAGTTGAAGAATTACATGGTCAATATACCAACAGGTTCGTTGTTACTTTGAGTGCAAGCTAATAGTTTCTTTAATATCAAGGGCACATCATAAAGTTGCCTTGTACAGTTTCTTTAATATCTAGGGCACATTATAAAGTTGCCTTGTACAGTTTCTATAATATCCAGGGCACATTATAAAGTTACCTTGTACATATATACAGAGAATCCATGACAGCAAAAAGTTTGAAGAGTTGATTAATAATTTATGTACATACGCCATTAGATTTCAAGAGTGTTTCCAGATAGATTAAGCACACTTCAATCTACTCTGTGCAGATTATTTCATTTCAGTACTGAATATCTTGGTATTTTTAATCTTCACCCCATTTTCTGATATCTTTATCTTTATTACCAGAACATAACCCTTAATTTCTGTCTGTAGAAAAATATCAAATGAAGCAACAAGCATTTAACTGAACCTGGAGAATAGAGTGTTTGACTTGTTCTGTTTTCTTGGAATATGCGGAATCTTAACATCTGTTTCCAATCAAGGTGGTGTTACCAAAATGTTATTAATGTTAAGATATTAATACAGCCACCTGACGACATGTTGAATAACAAAAACTTGGAACTCAACAGTTCTCTTTAAAAATATTATATTTTTGGTCCAAGCATATTTGAAAAGTCTCCTTTGGAATATTGTCATTACATGAATTTAACTGATATAGCGATGTCAATATTTCTTAATTGATCCAGTGAATACAATGTATATTCTATCAGACACACAAGGTTCCCCATCAAATTTCCACAAGGACCTACATGTACTGACATCACATTCATGTGTATCAAATATTACTTGCTCTCCCGCTCTCTGTAATCTGCAAAAGAGGAAAACAATCTGTCTGAGATCTGACAAGATACTTTCTTGAATTTTCCAGTGTTGGAGTTTTTGATGCTTGCACAGAAAAGGTCCCAAGAATGTGATCAGCAACAAATACAGTACATTGTGTATCTAGAAAGTAATATCCTGGAGTCTACCCAACTAGTGTAGTCCACTAGTAGAAACAGGTGAGTGGTACCATGGAATTGTGGGTCACAGTGAGGCTATAAGCACCTACATGTAAAAACTTTTGAAAATCTATACAGAAACCAGTACCAGACACACAAAGATAACATGTCGTAATCATGGAAAGGATTAAAAACACAGAGGAGTAACAACATGTAAAGCAAGCAGCTCAGAGTCATAGTTTGACCATAACACTGTCCAAAATTTGACCACCTGCTATGTGTACAAACCAGGGGATGCTTTTGCGAGCAGTCAAATTTTGGCACGGGAGGTCAAACCTTGGTGCAGGTTTTTGAGATTCGTCAAAGAAGGCTCAAAACAAAAATGGCATTGGACGGCAACAAGCAACTTTTTCCCTCGATGGTCGCGTACATCTGACTTCTGTGCTCATTTTATTGAGTGAATGTCCTTTCGAATATGTTCCAACTTCTTCTCCAGTGCTTCCTTGCCTCGCAGCAAACTTTTGACCTCCTCGTTTGTTTCCAAAAAGCTGTCTCGAAGTTTGACGAGTGACACCCTAGTTTCTCTGACATATTGGTGTACAACTGTGTTGCTTTGCTGAGCACAATTGTCTCTTAGCGATGGCAAAGCGTCTAATGAACGTCCAACATCTTGAACTTTGTCAGCTCTGTCCACCGCTGCTTGCGACACCTTCATTTCTTTCACGGTGGCATCGCTCCAGCTCTGCGGTCCTACCGTGGCGGTAGCCAGGGGAATTTGCGTGCGTGTACGTGTGGCCATCATCTTGAAAAATTGGTGTTCCTTTGAAGTTTTCTTCACTCTATCATATTGAAAAATACTAAACCTTGTTAAATGTTGGATTCCTGGGTACCAATGTTAGTTGATGCTGGGATACAGTGTAGCGGGAACCGGTGTTTTGTATCCCGCGTGTTCAAAACAATGCTTTCGGTGCTAGGCAGGAGAGCTCCACACGGTCCAACCCGGTATTATCCATGTACAATACGTGCACGATGCATGTGTTTGTGTGTGTGGGACTGCTAGAGCTAATGCAAGCAGCAACCACGCAATCACAGAGGCGGCGTCTGTTGCTACATCTGTTGTCATGGGATCGTCTCGACCACTCGCGTGGAACGATAGTCAATAGAACACGTCACTTCCCTTGTACAAGACATCGAACGCGATTGGCCTGTCTATGGGTTTCTCGCCTCTCCAACATTGCAATCTTTTGTTGAAGCTTGTTTTGCTTTGTGTATTTCGCTTTCACCTCTGCACGCATGAATAAGTTGTTACTATTATAACCACGAAGAAGAAAATAATGATCGAGATGATATAGTGTTTACCATTGAGAAGTGAGTTGTTTTGAACGTGCTCCTCGGGAATGTTCTTGGTTAGATTAAACATAATCAAATGCCACGGGTGTTTTCCCTTACACTTAACATGATAACGCAGCAAAATGAAATTTTCTCTACTTCTAATTCTTCTTTCTATATTATTCACCTTCGACATCCTTATCTTCCTTTTCTTCTCCTTTCATTTCTGCTAATATCTTCTTCTCTCTTTTTCTTTTTCTTCTACTTCTTTTTTGTTATACAATTCTTGACTTTTCTCTTCTCCTCCTTTCTCTCACTCTTTTCGTCTTCTTCTTCCTTTTATTCTCCTTCTTCATCTTTCCAGTATTCTTCTAATTCTTCTTCCTTGATTGCTCCCTCTTCTTCTCATTCTTTTTCTTATATCTTCCCTAAGTTTTCCTAGAGTGCAGTATTTCTTCTTCCGTGTCTTCCAGTATCCGGAAAATATAATACATGCCATGTATAAAGTACGCATTTTTTTTTTTTTAATTTGAAGATTTAGTTAATACATTTACCTAGTACCCTGCCTGATGTTTGGTGGGTGTTATGCTGACGAAATAACCAGTGAAAGTAGAGTGGTAGTACACTTAGACCTAGTAGGCCTAGCAGCATAATGAACAGCATGCCCTACTGTAACTAATATACAAATATACTTTCCTTGAGAGTTTCAGGTTAAAACTATGGGTAGTGGTGAATAGTTCTTTTGGAGACACCGAGGCCTACCGTTCTAACCAGAAACTCGAAATAGGCAAAGTATATTAAAATGTATTTTATTTCAGATCAAAAATCTAAACAAAAGAAGGGGAAAATGGGGAAATTAATGCGAAGCGAGTGAAGGGGCTCCAATATGAGCAGCGCACGATGTGATATGTCAGGCTGGCTTGTAGTGATGTTCAAAAATGTTACATTTCACGAAGTGGTGGTACGAAGCAATGCGCAATGTCAGAATTGTTTTATGACGTCACAACTGCTTTACAAGAAATTGATACATTTCACAGACATGACAGTACGAGCATGCCAGCGTGCAATGGCAGCATTGCTTTATGATGTCACAACTGCTTTACAAGAAATTGATACATTTCACAGACTGACGGTACGAGCAGCGCGCAATTAATTGCTTTGTGACGTCTATATTTTTTATTCTCATATTTATTTTTAGAGTGACGGTACGACGCATGCGGTGCGCGATGTCAGAACTGCTTTGTGACGTAACAATCGTTTATTAAAAATAGTTACATTTCACAGAGGATGGTGCGAAGCTGCGCACTTTCAGAAATGCTTTGTGACATCATTTTGCAAATACATGTACTAGTATGTGTACAAATGTAGTACCATAGAGCTGTAATAATCCAACTCTATGTGTAGTACTGAGTATATTACTTGCAAAATGTCGTCATAGGAGTGACGTCATTTTACAATAGTACTTTACGGAGTGTTAAACATCCCAACACTCCGAAACAAAACAACAACAAACAAACAAAATCACAATTTTTGTCACCCTATCTCTTACAGCACCACTATACAGTAGGCATACATGTAGGCCTAATTATCTTCTGTTCTAGAGCTACATCAAAACTGACAGAATTTTGCGAGGAATGTTGCGGATGAAAATTAATGAAAGGGCTGATGTACAGACAAAATACATTTGTAGAACCAAGAACCGAAGCAAGAGAGAGCACGATAGATGCAGTAGGCTATTTATGCTCATCTGTGACGTCATTATCCCCCCCCCCCCCCCGCATTATCCCAGAGGCTTACAGTCTGCAAGAATCTTCAGCCTATTGAAGGAGGCATCAGGCTTAATCAGAAGAAGAAGAAGAAGAAGAAGAAGAAGAAGAAGAAGAAGAAGAAGAAGAAGCTAACAGTCCATACCATGCATGGCAGTGAATGTTCGTTTTGTTTTAGACTCCATAATCCATGACGCTTGATACTATCATAGCGCATGCCGAACTATCGTTTGAAAGAGATCGATTATGGATCGCAACTAGTTCGATCAGACTGAAGTATTCGCATGTCCATTGAGAACAATTGCAAAACGGACGACCAGACAATCCATTAGAGTCGATCATAGATTATCAGCATGGCGCGCAATAAGCAGCCTGTTTTTATTCGGGCGCAATTTTTAACTGATGAGGTCCGGTTTTATTTCAGTTTCAATGTACAGCATTTACCAACGTCTACGGCAGATCTTAAGCATTAGTACAGAAAATGCATTAGTACATAAAATAACTGCACGTCATTTCTGTATTCTTTACCTTCATCACAGAAGGTTCAAAAGTGTGATTTTTCATTTACCGTCAGCTCAGAGCAAATAAAAAGTACCGATTTCTCAATGTATTACTTTTAATAAGGTTAGATTGTCCGTAATGGTACGCTTCAGATGTACATTGATAAGTCATGGGCAGGGGTCGCGGGACGATTTTAGAAACGGATGTGTTTTCCTAGTTTGTTTCTATTGCTTGTGATTTCTTCTCCGTTTTGTACAGTGTCGGAGACTCGGGATCGTAAAAGTTATGTTGTGATCAATAATCATTACCATGCAACTGAAATTCATCTTACCCCTGAAGGTCACTATTGCAGCATGGTCTTTCTGAACACAACTTAATTATAGCTAGTGGGTAGCACAGGTCTTTTTAAGTTGGTAATTCTATAAGGTGACTTACAAATAAATTTCCAAAGTTGTGGAATGTAGGGCCTACACTACTGTTAACGTCTTGTACTCATCAATAGAGCACGCTGCGTTCTATGAAAAAAAACAAAAAAAAACAGCAGAAATAAAATTCTCCTGCTTTCCAGAGTGTACACTTTGTTATAGCAGGCTTGCTAAGGGCGAAAAAAGGGGCGATCGCTGCATTTTATAGTACAAATGTCCTACTTGGCACGTATGTTCCTCGGTACAATTGGAATTTTTTCATCTAAAGAGACAATCTGTATCTATGCAAATAAGCCTTAATTTGCATAATTTATGCAAAAACTACATATGAAAATTATTTAAAAATATATGTGCATCCAGCAGAAATACCTAATTTGGTAGAAGTATGCTATAGAGTATGCGGAAACAATTCCTGCAAAAATTGCTTTCATAATACCTTTGTAAATAAACATATATACAATTGCATAATTACGCAAGTTATGCAAATTGATTTGTAAACAATGAAAACCCCCTTAAATCTCATCCTAGATAACCCGTTTGAAACACTCTATAACAACAAAATGAGAAAAGAATTGAATAATTGAACCATCATTATCAGCTAATTTACATAATGACTAAAGAAAGTATAGTTAAAAAAACATTATTTTTAAAGTTTTTCCCACATCAGTCTAAGAAGTGCATTTTATGATAAAGACTACCAAAGTAGTATGCTTATCCTTTAGTCAAAAGGAAATGGTTTGTAACATCAAAACACTATTTCTTTATGCAAATACCACCTAATTAGCACATTATGCATATTAATAGCCGAATGCACCATAAGTCAATGGTCAAGGTCGACTTAAGAAATTGTATCAGTTTACACGATAACTCAAGACTGGATTAAGCAAATTTCACCAAACTTGGTCCACGGATGACGTATGATGGATCAATTAATTGGGTAGTTTTTAAGTAATAACGGCAAGAGCTCAAAGGTCAAAAGGTGCAAGGTCAATGCTCAAAATTTCATTATTTCCCCCATATCTATGCGATGCCTGTAGGTATTTTATTGAAACTTAGTGACTGCATAAATGTACTATCAAAATAAGATTCTCCAGAGAGTTTCAGGTCAAGAGGTCAATTGTCAAAGGTCAGGTAAAAATGTTAATTTCACTTTTTTTCTCCGTATCTCGCAAATGGTTCAAGGTATCTTCATGGAACTTGGTACTGGAAGGAATTTTTAAGGAAATTTAGGGGTCATTTGTCAAAGGTCAGGGGTCAAAGATCAAGGTCAATTGGGCCCTCAAAATTTCACTATTTCCCTCATATTTTTGCAATGCTTGTAGGATTTTCTTGAAACTTGATATATACATGTGTTACCTAATGGAGATTCTCTGGGAAATTTCCTGCCAAAAGGTCAAAGCTCTGATGAAAGTGCTATATTTCACTTTTTCTTCCATATCTTGAATGTGAATCAAGGTATCATGAACCGTAGTACATATTTGTGCATATTCTACCTGACAGTGATTCCCTCGTTGATTATCAAAAAAAAAATGTTACGCCCTCCCCTCTCAAGTGTTTTTGTTTCCTCTTGATAAGTATCTATAGGAAAGGACATGGAATTCAGTGACATGGTATAGTAAACACTGTCATTGCATTTAATGTATGGGTCGCCTGAAACTTAATTTTGATGCACACATGTATAACCTCTGACATTCTTACCCTTTACATTTTTACCTGTGCATATTTTTTTTATTTTAACCTCTGACATCTTTACACAAAACCAGTTAACATAATTATTTTTGGAAAAAGCTTCAAGATCATGCAGGTCATGATTATCTATACAGGTATTAGCTGGTATGTGGTGGAATATGACATTCTTTGGACCGTCAGGAGGTTACATTATCCCAAGGGAAAACAATCACAACCGGGGAGAATATGACATTTACGATCCTCGCAAACAGTAGCCTGTGACGATCTGTTGACAAATCATATTCTAGTAATTGTAAAGGCCATCTAATCTACTCTTTTATGGCTATGAACATATTATTTCTGCTTTGATTTATTGTTGATATTGACTGAATTCAAGTCAGAGACTAAGATTATTTGACTTAAAATATAACATCTCCTATATTACTCACATGACAATTTTTGCATGAATTATTGCCTTATCACAATGTTATTGTGTATAAATTTCCTAGCATATGCGTTCCCAGAAACAGACTTTGTTTCTAACTCAAGCTTGTACGTTCTTAATGCGTGCAGATACCCTTGCATCCACATAGTTTGCACAAGTTTATAATCAGTTTGATGTAAAAAGCCTCTTATTCGCTTGATTGCCTACAAAATACAATGAAAATCAGAATTCACACTTTCACAATGGTGGTGTTGTTTTTTTTTAATGATTTTCTAACCATGACCTCAGTTGTGTACTGTTTACAAGGAAAAAAAAAATATCATTTTGTAAGCAATATTGTTCCGGTTTGCATATATCAGTGCTGTTCCTACGTAGGCCCTACACTGCTGCATAATCATATTTAAAGAATGTCACTATAAATTGCTATTTTTCCCACCCTGCAAAGCATTAACGCAATGAGGGAAAATTGATAGTAAAAATGATTTTTAAAGATCAATATGTTTCGAAATTTCACGTCTTGTATATACTTATTTACATAATTTATGCATAAAATGCCTAAGTTAATTGAATAATGTAGAAACAATTTAAGTAACTGAAGAGTGTTGTTGCGAGAATATTGTCTTATTCTATTAGCTTTTTGGATATCAGATTCAAAGCAATTTAAGATATTGTCACATGATTGCTTTTTGTTTGTTCTGATTATCTATGTATAGTATTGATATGCATTTTATGCAAAAAACAGGTTGTTTGCATAGAGACAGTTTGTCTCTTTAGATGAATCATTTGCTTTTGACCCAAGGAACATCCATCCCAGGTTCAAACTTTGTACTACAAGATCCAGTTCTTAATAGATTAGAAATTCTTTCAAAAATGCAGATTTTTTCACAATAACTTGCATAATTATGCAAATTGTATGTTTAATTACATAGGTATGAAATCAATTTTTGCAGGAATTTTTTCCATTTGCTCTATAGAATACTTCAACCAAATTAGGTATTTCTGCTGGATGCGCATATATTTTTAAATAACTTTTATATGTATTTTTGCATAATTATGCAAATTAAGGCTTATTTGCATAGATACAGATTGTCTCTTTAGATGAAAATTTTTCAATTGCCCTATCTAGTACATCTGTGCCAAGTAGGACATTTGTACTAAGAACTGCAGCGTTTACCCCCTTAACAAGTCTACTATTATCTACTTGGTTAAAAGTATAGTATACTCTTTTAAAAATGCTTTTGAGAAAAAATCTTGTCGGAGACAAAGTGTGTGCGAACAGAAAAGTTCATTAAAAATAACGTTACATAATCATGACCCTCGTGATCAATACGAGTGCTTTCTCAGATTGTTTGTTTGTTTGCAGGGGCGGATCCAGAAATTCAGTAAAGGGGAGGCGCCTTTATAAAATTAAAGGGGGCCGCACGCCCATTTTTTTCTTTTGATTTCTTTTGTTTTTACAAAAAATAAAGAGGGGGCGCGTCCCCTCTGGATCCGTCACTGGTTTGCTTAATGCTGCGTCACGATACCCTATTGATCAGTCATGTTTTTAATTGTTTTGACACTAATGTGTGTCTGTCTAGAGTCGTTCAGAACAAGGTTTTCTAACAGTATACAAAATTGGCCATTGTTTAATGCATGGTATGACTCCAAACTGATATAAATGAAAGTTATTAAAATGAGTGTCTATATTTTTCGAGTATACATAATGGGCTTCTGTATAAGCTTACACGCCGTCATCACTGGCATGGAAATACTATATAGGAAATACCAAGTTCTGGAGCCAGATTTAAACTCGATTTCCATTGAGTGACTGTAATGAAGCACAGCACCGCATTACTGTATTTCGATAAAAAATTTTCATTAAGATTTTAACAAATCATTATTAAAATTTTGTTATCTCATTCAGACCTCTATGATGTGAATAAGTTAATCAGATCTTTCTATTTTTATACTCACAATATTTGACATGTTATTATTGTCTCATATTGCCCTATGATACAAGCAATTAATCCTAAAGTGGCCATGTAAATCATGGAGTTCGGTTGATCGAAACTAATAATGTTTATGAAATGACACAGTATAGCTGCGCAGATTGGATTGAAGGCAGCTTCGTGATGAAGTATAGGCCTATACTCTGCACTCTAAAATCAAAAGAACAAAAACAGTATGATTATTTTTGAGAACATTTGACACTACAAAACTAAAAGGAAAAAAAAACAAGATGCACGGGTTTAAGATTCTGACCAGCTTTCCAGAAATAGCAGCATTGCTTAACACCATATGGCACATATACTAATACATTTATTAAAATTAGATGAGATGATGACGCTTTCAACTCAATACGTCTCTCGATCCCATTGTGCATACACAGGTTCTGATAGAATTAAAAAACAACAACAAACGAATACAATTTATTTCTAGTATCTGCTGTGTCATTGTATTATTTTTAATAGCAGAACTAGCCTTTGCTATACATACATAATACACTATACCGAAACATGATCTTTTTATGACCACAGTCTCTCTTTTTTTTCACAATCCACTGTAAGGTGATATACTGCATCATCGACGTATCTCTAGGTTCATGTTCATGTTTATTTAGCAAAACAAATCCCAATGCTTGTTTTTATTCCATTCTATTGCGACGAGGTCTTTGCTGTGCTCAGGTTTGTTCATTTTATAGGATGTTTGTCCCATTTTCGCAAGCTCTTCATAGAAAATGATTGAAACCATGCATCCCTCTTCTCATAGTTTTCTTTAAAACTATGAGATGAGGGATGCAAGTTCATTTTCAGGGAAAGGTATACATGTACCAAGGTAGCAAGCTTGAGCGCCACCATACTCATGAATGCGAAGATTCAGTGGCTATCTTCAGTTCGCCTCAACGTCGAAAATGAGGTAATCGATCTGTGTATTTGAATCGTGGTTTGAATCTACTGGGTTGTGGCCTCTCTGTCTAGCGATCAATGGAGCTGCTCTGTCGAGCGAGTGGTTACGGGGTGAGTCAACGGGCTTCTACGGTTGCTGCGCGAGAATCCGTCTGTGCGACCATGGTGCGACCATGGTGCGACCGGTGCGACTCGGCCTTTGCCCTACATTAGCAGACACTTTATTCATACACTCATACACACAACACACGCACACACACAAACCTACGGTTTGTCGTCACGCCTCCTGACGACGACGAACGGCTGTGCAAAGGATACAATAATCCTTCCTCTCCATGCAATGCGATTTTACGTGGCGTTCACATAATGCTAAATACACTGCAATCGTTCGTAGTCGGTATTTCACAGAAGTTCCGTACATTTGTACCTCTGTCTAGCTAGAGTAGCGATAGACAACAAACGCGCTGCCATCATCATCATACACACGACATACCGGCACCGGCGGCGGCAAAGAAGCGTGTATGCAACCGATGTGCGGAACGGGAAGGAGGGCTGGACAGTCAGTGGTTGCCGATAAAGATACCAGAAGATAGGTGGCTAAGCACTTTTTGTTTCTTCTTTTTTTTTTTCGCGAGGAAGGAGCTCGAGAGGGGCGAAGGCATGATATCGTCATCTTACTAAATGTTGTTTTATCAGCTCCTCGTATCGTGCTACAACCGCTATTGATGACTCTCACTGACAAAATGTCGGTGCCGCAGTGGAGAATTGCTCTGCGGCAAAAGCAGCAACGCAAGAAGGAGGAGGAAAAACGGAGGCAGAGAGAGGAGGAGGAGCGCCGGTTAGCCGCTTTACCACCATGGAAAAGGCACGCCGAACAACCCAAAACTGTTATTATAATTGACAAAAACAAAGTCGCTAATGAAGTCAACCTATCTTCATCTGCCGGCTCGCCGGCGCAGAAAGATTCGCAATCGTCGGCGGGTAAGCAGCCGCAGACACTCGCCAACGGCTCCGCCCCAAGTGTAAGCAGTGGTGGTAGTGAGTCATTGGCAAGCCACGGAAAGGTTGGCCAAGACGAGACCGACAGCTCCCGTAAATCTGCTGGAGGCAAGGCTGCCGAGCCTAGTGGTGTTTCGGAGGAACATTGCACTCCTGTCCAAGATAATCCTTTCCTGAAATTGGAGAGGAAGAAAAGGAGAGCCCCACCTCCCCCTAAAGGTGGATCACAGATTAGTGTAATAGCATCAAATGTATCTGGGGGTAGTGTTTCTGGGGTTGCATTAGCAGGTGACAAGTCAGCCTCAACAAGCACAAGTAAAAAGACTGTGGCACCAGCAGCACCTGCATCATCAATATCATCAAAAGACAGTGTATCATCAGTACCACAATCCAGTAATAAGACAAACAAAAGTGGACCATCTACAGGAAAGCAGTCCCAGATCAGTACTACCAATGGAAATGTGAAACAGTCTGCACGTGTTGAGCAAAAAGAAAATCTTCAGAGTGATGTGCCAAAATCTAAACCTGAGGCTCCAACAAAAGTTGTAAGTGATTCAGCAACCAGCTCAATCAAAGACACCACAAAAGCCAGAGCAGACGCTGCACAAAGTGAAAGCCATAAGACATCAGAAACTGTGAGCAGTGGTGTGTCAAAACAGAGCAAAGATGCTCAAAAGAGGACAAGTATATCTGAGCTGCGAACCTTGTTTGGCAGCCCTGCGACAAGTAAACCTCAGGCCCCATCGGTGAGTCAAGCTTCCCAACAAAATTCTGGAAGTTCTAGTGGAAGTGCGAAGCCTTCAGATAGCAAATCAAATCAGACCCAGCCAACGTCCGCTAATGAAAAGATACCTTCCGTCACTCCTGCTGTAGTAGGAGGGTCAAAACAAACCAACTCAAGCAGTCAGCAAAGTCCTGAACAGACATCAGTTAAGGTTGCAGAGCAGAAAAAGAATGACACAAACAGTAAGACATTTATTGACAACAAGCAAGAGAAGGCATTGACAAAAGCAAAAGAGAAAGAAAGGGAAAATACCAAGAGTAGAGTGTCCAGCGAAAGCAAAAGTCTTCCAAGTGCTGGGAAGGGCTCTCCCCAGCGACAAAAGCCTTCATCCGATCTTTCTGCAAGTGCAATCATTAGTCTGACCAACGAGGGTCCGTTACAGAAGCGCCAAGGAGAGCTGGTGAGGTCGTCGTCCATCCTGGATGAGGACGAGGTGATTGAGCTGACGCTCGAAACCCCTGTTTCTCCACGTCGGGGGAGACTAAAAGATTCTAGTAAAGAGGAAGTTGAGAAGGGGAGCGCTGAGGTGAGCCAAGGAGAACAGCAGCCCTCAAAGAGGCGGGCACCTGTTGCACCAGCAACGGTCAATGGTTCCGCAGCAAGCACAGCAAGCGTCAAGGGTGACGATGGAAAACCTCAGACAGAAAATGTTACACCGTCAGCTGTACGAAAGAGTGAAGTCCAAAATGAAATTGAATACCCGAAAAATTTTAGGGACCCCAAATATGTTCCATCGTCGAAGCAGAAAGACGTTCCCAGCTCCAACAAGAGGGAAAGCTCTGCCCCCGTTGTGACATCAAAAGAAAAGCTGCCTGCGAGTAAGTTAATAGCAGATGCTGGTCCATCACCGGTGGGTGTAGCAGAACAGACAAGCTTTAAAGGAGAAGATACAAGCTTCAAAGGAGAAAAGACGAGCTTTAAAGAAGAGACAAAGTTCAAAGGGGAAGAAACAGACAGTGGCAATAGTACTGGAGTGGCCAAGCCGTCTAGTGGTAATCAGGCAAGGAGTGTAAAAACTGTAGAGAAGACAAGTGATGCAGTGAGAGACAAAGAGAAGAAATCAGATAAATCATCGCCTGCCACAGGGGATCAAAATGCTATTCCTTACCCACACCAGTTTAGAAACTTTGGTAGTCAACAGACTAGCTCCAAGTCTAAGGATGAAGGTGTCAAGGATATCATCAAGCCATCAGATATGAGGAAAGCCAGCTCTAGCAGTACTTCATCAGACTCGAACAAAGGGAAAGGGGATTCAGACTCTGGAGGTGTTACTACCAGCCCCTTTGGTAGTATCAAACTCCGTCCCACGAAATCGAAAGATGCTGGGAGTGGAATAAGTGTCATAGCGGTGCAAGACAACAAGCCCAAGGAGAAAGTGACGAGTGCGGGCAGTGCGAACCCTTCGCGCCTGATTGCCGTAGGGGGTGCGGCGAAAAGCGAGGACAAGAAGAAGAACGTGAAGAAGTTTGAGAAGGTGGACATGATTGGGTACAACTCACCATCTGGGAAACCATCCGCCTTGAAGAAAGGGGGCAAGAGTCCTAAAAAGGTAAGTCACATGGATTCCCCTTTCTCTTCAATCCTTGTAGAGTACCGGTACCAAAGTAATGATGTCACAGTCTTTTGTTATAGCTTGGGTTGGAACCATGTGTGAGCATAGTTAGCAATTAGTGTTCACAGATATTCTGGCCAGGTGAGATTGTTAAAGGACAAGTTCACCTTCATAAACATAAGGATTGAGAGAATGTAGTGCAATTAGTAGAACATGTCATTGAAAGTTTGAGGAAAATTGGACTATCCGTTCAAAAGTTATGAATTTTTGAAGTTTTTGTGCAGTAACCGCTGGATAAGAAGACTACTGCAGTGTGTGAATAACTTAGATGTCACATGCGTACAACTATATAAGTAAAATATAAAGAGAATTTCACAAAATTACATCTTTTGAAAAAAGTACACATTCCCCCGACTCGTTACCGACAACTGTTATGGGTAATATTATTCCCCCTGCCTTTAGAAAGAGTCAAGTCAAGTGCTCTTTTATTATGCGAAAAAAGTAAAAATATGTTGAATTTTCTTTACATTTTCTTTATACTGTTGTACGCATATGTGACAAGCTGTAGTAGTCTCCTCATCCAGCGGTTCCAACACAAAAATTTTAACAATTCATAACTTTTGCACCGATTGTCCAATTTTCCTCAAACTTTCACTGATGTGTCCTACTAATATTGTTGCATTCTCTCAATCTTTATGTTTATGAAGGTGAACTTGTCCTTTAAGAACCAGTTTCCATGGTGATGAAAGTCTATGACATCACACCTGGGTACTCTCTAACCAGCTATGAATGATTTAAGATTACATCTTGTCATCAATACCACTACAGCGTCATCAAAAAAGAAAGAAATAACATAGAGCCTGTGAAATTCAAACTAATCAAATGCTCTCAACTCATACAATGTCACGTAGTACATTGTACCACATTACTGTTAAGTATTACTTGAGTGTATTTTCAATCCGGAACACAGGAAAGAAGAAAGAAAGTCTTATCAGATGTGAGAGAAAGGAAGAGCGGAACATTTACCAGTACAATGTCCTTCAAAAAGAAACATTAAGTTCTCATTCAACTTTCTAATATATCACGTCTGTCTTTATTTTCTTCAGTAGACAGTTGGAAGGAAGAGTAGTAGCACTTAAAAGAAGACTATTGTTTGTTTGTTTGTTTGTTTGTTTGTTTGTTTTTTTTTTGTTGTTGGGTTTTTTTTTTTTGGGGGGGGGGGGGGGTGAGGGGTCCATTAATATGTAAAGCATTACAAACTGTTGCTCTGGTTTCCAAATGTCATATTGGCAAGCATCCCATTAATGCAAGTATCCATTCTTTCTATTTGCCTAATAGTGAACATTAAGTTGTCCCAGACAAATAGGCGTTAATGTACAATACAACAATGACACCTTTATAGGTTTTAAAAGCACTCTGTTGGAACCATCAAAATGCAAATCAGTGACCATTGCATGATATATCTGCCCCATAACCAGCTAGCCTACTTTTTCTTTCTTTCTTTCTTTCTTTCCTGGGATAAGGAAAGGACATAGACAACTCTGAAACAGAGCTAGTGCTGTGGAAGGTCCCCTCCCCACCCCCCACCCCCACCATGCTATTCCCCCATTCCTGTATTTTATATTAACCATTGACCATAAAGCAGTGTACAATATGGAAGAACTAGTTGTAGGAAAGGAACTTGTGTCATAGCCTCCAGACAAGACTAGTCAGACAATCCAGGCAAGCCCTTCTGTCTGAAATCCAGGCTACAAGATTGAATGGGATAGACCCTATCTTGTTAAGTAAGCTTGCATCTCAAATGTTGAAGCATGATAAGTCTGTGATCTTATTGAGCAGAGCGAATGTTTAATTATATCAAAGTCAGTAAGTATTTCTGATACTAGAATCCTGCATGCTGTAATATGGATTTGCTTGTTCTAGGGGAGGTCACCTCTCCTTGGAGAAAAAACTGCTGCTGACACAAAGTGATATCAAAGTCGAACTATTGGATTAAGTACACATAGTCCCTGCTTGTATTTTTAAGCACATTTTGTAACAGCATGATACCGGTATGTTTAATATTGTGCTCATATTGTGTACATGTGACCTAAGTCTGCACTTTAAATACTTTTATCTTATTTCCCAGACTGTGCGACAGTGTCAGTTTGTGAAGGAGGAAATAAATGCCACTGTTGGGGGGGGGGGGGGGGGGGGGGGGGAGAGATGGAAAAGAGTGAGCGTGACAGACTTGATATCTCTCCATGTCTTGAAGAAACTCTCATATGGCTATATGATTGATATAGTGTAGTTACCATTGCAATTTAGTAGAGGACACGCAAATATGAAGTTGATAGTTTGCATTCATACAAAATGATGCAAGAAAAATTTTGTACACTTATACAGTGCGCACATGCATGTCTGGTAATATCCTTGTCACTATGCAGACAGTAACATGCAGCATCGTTGTGTTTCACAGAAAATCTAGAATAGTATGTAACATATGACCACTGTCTGAAAAAGCAAAGTGGCTTTCCAACTTCATTCTTTTAGCATAATTGAATACAGAATGCAACTAATATTTCTTTTGGTATAAAAAATAAAAACAAAACAAGTTGAGATCTTCAAGAATGCAAACCTACTGTATGTATTCAGTAATCAGTGGGGTTGCAAACTCGATATACTTCTCGATGCAGAGAGTTTGTAGATAGTCCGTGAAGGTCATGTTCATGTTGCAAAGTCTCAATTTATGCCAAGATTTTCAAATTAATGGTGAAAAGCACCAAATTGGCACTCTGCTTGCCATCATAGAAAAAGATAACTGATGATGATGATGGTGATGATGGTGTTGATTAACAATAATATTTCAAGATATTCACTCACCATCATCTACAGTGTATACTCACTGTAATTTATTCTGCACTATACATCTATGTATGTACAGTGTAAGTTCCACTTTCTTGCTCAATCATGTTCCTGATTGTCAAGGGATCAAACTGAACAGGATAGAAATTTTTTGCATTCACCCCAACATTAGCAGACTGACATACAATTGTTCATAATGGCACAATCTACGCCTTACCAGCAAACATGTTATTAGCACACAAGTTAAAAAAAGAAGGTAAATGAATAAATGAAAGTAAAAAAAAATAATAATGAATCAAAAAAAAAAATGTCTGGTGTCAATTATTGTAAGCATTCTTCTCTAGTTAGTGTACCCAGTGGTTACGCTGAACTACAATGTACATGGATTGTACTTCTGATGTCCTCGTCATACATTGTTTTGTGGGCTACCAGAATGATTGCCGAGTGTCAAAACAAATAACTTTGACAATTGACAGGTTTGCCATTCATGTTTATTTCGCATTTGCATTGTGATGAAAAGGACAAGAAGCCAAATGAATCATTGTTGGTATTTACCAAGTACCATGTAATAAACGATCAGCCCATATTTTACGTCACAAAGATTATCATTCATAAATGAGTGGTGATGCATGTTATTGCCACCCGCTCAAACTAAAGCCAGGAATTTCCGTACATATTTTGTTGTGTGAAGTGGCAAGGTCAAGTAATGTATAGAAGTGTAGATGTGTAGCAGCAAGTTTCCTGTCGTTTTTCAGGGAATTCCTGGTGCAACTTGTAGCGTGAAATCCAGGATTTGTATCTGAAGGTAAACTCCTGTCTGATGTCTTGAATAGAACTACCATTCTCTGTCCAGTAGACTCGAGGTTATTTCAAAGGAAAGGGAATTACACTGTAAGAATGTTTTAATGTACAGAATGCCATTGGCACCAGAAGTCACTTTTCGGCAAGTAAAATATCAGAGCACTTGATAGTAGATGTGAAAGGTTTTTACTCGACAAATTTCTTAGTTAGGCTGATGAAGACAAAAAATAAAGCAAAACAATGGTTACATTGCAGCGTATGCATTTTACGATATCAACCCTTCTCTTTTTTTTTCAAAATTTTAAGAATTTTATAACTTTGGAGTTATGGGACACCATCATGATGCTTCATGCACTGAATTCATTGTGCATTTGACACAGTGAAAAGTTGTAGTATATATCACTTTTATATCTTGATTTTATCAAATCAGATTATTTATAAAGCGTTAAGCAAGGAGCGTGTCACGTCCACAAGTACAGTCAAACCTGCCTTAGTGGCCATCTGTCATATGCAGCCTCTAATGGAAATCCCCCTGGGGAGAAAGGTCATGTTAAAGACCCTGTCTATAACAGCCACTCTTTAAATCCCCCATGAGTGGCCACTCCATACAGGTTTGACTCTACAATGATCATGTGAGCTGCTTCTGCCTAGCATTGGCACCTGCATACAACTGTAGGCAGACCAACAATTGCACCATTTTAGGGAGGGAAATGCCTTTGTAGAATAATGAAAAATTCATATATGGAGTGCAGACAGGTTGTATTGATCTCAGTATTGATGCAAGTCAGCTTTCACATGGTTGAGCTTCATGTCTATCAACATGCATTTACTGTACAGCCAGGTAGGAAACTAGTGGAAGTTTGCTTTAGTCTGGTAGTCATGTGTTACCCAGCTGCAAAGATATGTCCATAGGTTAAAGACATTGTTTCGCATTGTGATGGCTCAGTTTCAGAAATTACAGAACTTTGGCAAACTTTTGCTGACTGAGTTGTATGATTTTTTGCTTTGTTTCCGACATCCAAAAAAAAAAGGGATTTCTAGCATGCAAAAATGTTGAGAATTATGCTGTCACTATCGAGAGCTATACGTAATGCAAACAAATTTTACCATGCTAATGAATTAGTAAGCAATAGGGTTTAAATTCTAGTATTACTCTCTGTGAGAATTATTTAGTACACAGAAAACAAATTCCATCTTGCTGATAAATTTGTAACTGAAACGAAAAGACAAGAAAAGAAAAGAAAATCAGAAAGTTACAAATTCAAACAAATAGAACCATCAAAATGTTAAAATTCCATTGAAATCAAATTGCAGTTAAACAGTGATTTGGGTTAGTGACTCATAATGCAGATTGCAATGCTATTGAACTCTGTACCGCTTTCTATTATGACTTCACCCTTCTTCTTGTTCATGGCTGTATGTGGCAAATTTTTCCTGATCTATTTCTTTTGTTCCTCTCATTGGATTCCTTACTTGGTCAAAGTCCTCAGTTGCCTTGGTTGTGACATAACTGTTATCATCATTTATATCAACAGTGGTGCTGCTCTTAACCCATAAAATGCATACATTGTACTCTAAATATCTGCCTTTTATCCTCTCTCTATACGATGTACCTCTCCTGTTTTTTTTTTATTATTATCATTATTATTATAAAGGCTACTGTAGGGATAAATTCAAAGGGTCCAATTTAACAATTTTTTTTTTGTACCGGTGCTTGTGTGGGTACTGTCACATATCATAGGATACTTTTTCTCGTTGGCCCTGTGGATCTGGGTTAATCTGTTCATCTCAAAAGGTATAGAAGATTATCCACTGCAAGTCTGAGTTCCCATTTATACTACAGGTTATTTTTACTCTGACTTCATTCCTGAAGTCTACACTGTATGTTTAGCCATTAACATGCCATCACTAGGGGATTTATCTTGTGCAGGGCAAATACTGAGAAGCTTTTTTTTTTTTTTATACTTGAATTCTACAGATTGTTTACAATGCTGACTCCATAGGGCTATCTGAAGACAGAAGAAAAATTTGTGATTTTTTTTTTAAGGTCTGCATTTGATTGCCGGTTATGCAATTTATAAGGAAGGACCTCATTGAAGTGTTGCAAACGGTTGGTTTGGATGCAAAGTAACTTCGCGTTGATAGAAGAGCGTCTCATAAAAATGATGTCATCTACATTAGTACAAACACTCCAGGACCGAATTCTTGTTGACAGATTCAACCACCAGGGCCTTGTTTTGCTCTGTTTGTACATCATATGCTGTAATAGAAACCAGAAGTGGTAGATGCCAGAAGTATCCCATCTAGTGTGTGTGTTTGACACCTCTATTGCCCTCAATAGCACTTTGTGAAAGGGACTTTTGTTGTTTGCAGACAGTTCATGTGCCTGTCCCCCTCCTTTCTGAGTGCGCTCTGAGAATGTTGCGTGAGATTGACTGTCCAAGAGTGCTATACTTCCAACAGTCTGACTGTAACTTTCCTTGTGGCACTAACTCGAGGAGCAAAGCAACAGGGTGGTTGTGACTGTGTTTTCACTGTGTGTTTGGATCTGCGAAGGCAACTTTGTTTTAAACACTTTGGAATTTCACATCAATTGGTTCTCTATCCTCTTGTGCATGCACTTCACTGGCTGCCAACACATGCTACAAAATTAGGGGGGGGGGGGACAAACCGAGTTCCACCTCATTGTCCAGACATTGTTCGCCGAAGGTCCTCTCAAAAGGCACCCAACTGGTCAGCCCTGTTCCCTTTCTCACGAACCCGGCCACAATGCCCTCAATAACAAAGCTGGCCGTTCACATACACACAGATCAATGTGTTTCAAGGCGACCGGTTGGGCCTTCTCTTCATTAGCATTAGGAAGTGGCCTTGTTAAGCACTCTATGCATTTTGTAATTTCAGACGAAAAAACAGATCAGCACAAAGAGACAGTTTTTCGTGTTTCCTTCAACTATTTTTTCCTCCTTGTCAGTCTTCAAATGTTCTGTATTTTAATTGTTCAGTTTGTCTTCATATACTTAAAATTCTTATCTCTTGCATGTAGGCTATGTACAAATCCATAAGTGTACTAAGAGAAAATAGATCAGCACAAAAAGGAAAATACTTATGTCTTTTATCCTATATTTTCTTGTTTCTTCTTTAGTTGATCAGTATAAAGTATTGAATATCTGATTTCTCATGGTGTCATTGAATGATCATAATAGAAATGAACAATGCTTGAATGGGACACTTCGCCACCAGGAAAAAAACAAAAATCCTTGTAAAATTTTTATGTTCTCTGGAGTTAAAATGAGAAGGAAATGCTCCGTTTATTTCACCCATTTTTATCATACCCTGGAAATCAAGTTGAAAATTGAGTGGCTGTCCACTTAGAAAATGGTATAAAATGAACAAACTGTTTGTGCTGTAATCAGTGATACAATGTACTGTAAAAATAAGTGGATATTTTTGTGCGACTAATATTTCGCGCTTGGCCAGGTAAGAAGAGTTTCGTGTGTTTTTAATTCCATGGAATCAAGACATCAGCTACTGGAACATTATGGCATGCAAAAATATTTGCGTGCTTTTATTTTCGAGCTAGCTTCTGGTTGCGCGAAATGCATGAAAATTTCAACACCGCGAAAATTTCCACTTTTACAGTACCTGTTCATTTTTGCCAATTCACATGTACACTGTCTACAGGTCATAATATGCAGCGCTTTGTCTAGTTAGTTTGTGGGGGAGCATCAAAGTTCTCTTATGACGTATGCACTAAAAAAAAAGGAAAGAAAAAAAAAGGGAGAGACCTTTGACTGAAACTGTGGCATACACTGTACTCTCCCCATTGTGTTGTAACTTTGTATTCTGAAAGCTGCACTCTGACGTATGATACCGGTTTGTTTTTTTTCTCTTTCAAAAGGTTAACCTGACCATGTCCTTTATATTTGGAAGCACAGTATTTTTTCTTTGCTACCACATTCCTCTGTGTGTGTGTGTGTGTGTGGGGGGGGGGGAGGGATTTGTGAGCTGAGTGGTCAATGCCAATATTTTATTCTTTTAATATAATAATTGTCCTCAAATGGTTTGTTGATTTTACCCTATGCTGTATTTGAAAGGTCAAGACCAGTGGGGCTGTGTCACTATTTGCAAAGTTTTTGCAATAAATGCAAGATTTTCTCAGTGGGGGGGAGGGGGGGGGGGGGAGGGTCTTATTATGATTGGCAATGTACAATAGTTACAGATTTGACCATTTAGAGGTGCTTGCAAACACCCAACTGAAACAATAGTATTAATGAAGAGCTCATGTGAAGGGGTTTTTAAATGCCTCTTTATAAAGCATTCAAGGGGAATGAAATCCAAATACTGGATTGAGTGAATGCAACAATATTTAAAACACATCAGTGAAAGTTTGAGGGAAATCTGACAATCCATTCAAAAGTTCTGAATTTTTAAAATCTTGGTGCTGCCATCCCTGCATGAGAAGACTTAAGTACAGTTTGTGATGTCACATATGATGAAGAGTAATATAAAGACAACATTATTTCACTTTTCCAGCATAATGAAAAGAGCACTTGACTAACCTCTTTCAGAAAGCAGGGGGAATGACATTACCTTTAACATGATAGGCCTATATGTCAGTAACTAGTCAAGGGAATGTGTACTTTAATATTATAAAAGGTATTGATCAGAAATACACACAAAAGTCCTTGTCTACAATGCACACTAAACACATGGAATGCCAGTGAAAATTCACAAAAATCTCATGCCGCCAAAAAGGCCATCGGCTCCAGTTTGCAAAAATTTCATGTCAAATATCTTGCTGTACAACAAATAATATTGGTTTCATTCCGACTATTTAATAGTCAATGGTAATAGATAGATAGATTTAAATGATAGAATGATAATAAAGATATTCATTACAACCTTTTAAAAAATGTGGTTTCTTTAATATATACTTTATGGATTTGCCCTCACAAGGGGCTCATTTTACACCTTTTTTGTTTTAAATTGTCTCTTGGTGATGAGTAATGTCCTGAACATAATTTGAAAAAGATGACTTTTAAGCCATCTAAAACTCAAACTGCCCAACTTCAAGTATTAGTGCATAGATCATGTGGTTTATGTACATGATACTTTTGTCTAGTGGAAAACATTGTATAAAATATCCACCTACACATGCACCATCATCCCTGTTGAGCATTCCTTGTTGTATGTGTCATGTACATTGTATTTCCTTAGTTACTAATTAGTCCTCACTAATCACCTGGTCTGCATGGTGAATATTGTCTCTCTGTAGTCTGGTGTTATCATGTACTGTGGGAACGTTGACACCTATCCACATTTAAAGGAGATTAGACTTCATTCCCAGGCTGCAGTTTGAAGAGAAAAGAATTATATTCCTCACTACTGTACATACATGTACATACATATTACCCACATGTACAATTCGCACAGTATGATCGAAGGCAGTAAATGGAGTCCTCCATTCTCTATTTAAAACCCAAATCCCTCCACCCTTTCCCAGAATGGTGGCCCTGCATGGGCTGGTGCTTTTCTATTGTGATACGGCAGTCGCACAAGCAGTGTTCAATCAATTGAGCCACCAAAAAATAGTGGGAGACTTTCCATTCTTAACATTCCAGAGTTGTGTGCTGTAAACCAGGTTCAGAGTTGCATCCCCGAACTGCCACGCATATATAGGGACACTATTACCCAAATTCTCTGTTGTTTGGATTAATCATAATACAAAGGGAGGCGCATGCCAATGTTCCGCTACAAGAAGCCCAAAACAAAAACAAATACGCTTTGATATTTCATTGTGACATCACAGTTTATGTACCTGTCTTGTGTAATATACAGATGTGCAATCGTGCAGTACACCAGTCATGAAAATACTTTTCTGTCTTGACATACCTGTGCTTCGCCTGGCAAAATGTTAACTCAATTCATGGAAGCTTGTACTGGTCTTAAAGGACAAGTTCACCTTCATAGACATGTGGGTTGAGTGAATGCAGCAATATTAGAGGAACACATTAGTGAAAGTTTGGGACAGATCGGACAATCCGTTCAAAAGTTACAAATATTTTAAGTATCTGCACAGTCACTGCTGGATGAGAAGACTACTACAGTGTATGATGTCATATGCGTACAACGACATAAAGAAAATAAAAAGAGAATTTCACAAAACTTTACTTTTTGAAAAGAGTGCACATTTCTTCGACTTGTTACTGACATATATTATGGGTAATATCATACCCCCTGCCTTCTGAAAGAGAGAAGTCAAGTGTGCTTTTGTTGTGCGAGAAAAGTGAAAATATGTTGAATTTTCTTTAATCTTTCTTTGTATGGTTGTACTCATGTGACATCACAAGCTATAGTAGTCTTCTCATCCAGCCTTGAGTAAGCAGAAACTTTAAAAATTCATAACTTTTTAACGGATTGTCCGATTTTCCTCAAACTCTTACTGATGTGTTCTACTAATACTGCTGCATTCACTAAACTCAAATGTCTATGAAGGTGAACATGTCCTTTAATGTGGTTATTCAGGCATTCACCATGCTCTTCCGATTGTGTCTGAAGGATATTATGTCAAGATGCCAAGCACGTACGCCTCAACCTTGTACTTTGCAAGAGAATTCAAGAGGGTCGGTCTGAGAATGATTAGTTTATGATCATATTTGTCATCATGCAACAATGTTGGGTGCACCTGGTAGTAACATACAGTTGTACGTCAAGTGATAGTGCTTTGGTTGTTTTGTTTTATAATTGGGTGTTCCATGCAGTTTGTTCTGTTAGCATGTTCAATGTCAACCCTTTGTCTCTATGAACAGGAAGAGATGTGCCTGAGATATGATCATTTGAGGAAATCAAATCATTACGATTTACAGCATTTCACCAAATGCTGATGTCTGCAATATTAATGCAGTATGTTATCTGAGTGTTGTCTGGGTGACCTGATAGGGTGGATGAAGTCAAAATATTTGAAGACTTAATTAACAAACAGTGAAGCCATATCCTCTTTTCATGCCTCTGCCCGAAGGGTGCAGGAGGCATTATTTTTTCTAGGTCTGTGATATGACAATTCATAACATAGATAAGTATAGCATTTTCTTTACTATTTTTGTATCACTGTGCCCTTTGAAATAGCCCTGTAGGCCATTCAGTTGAATAGAAAACTGCTTTCCATTGTTGAAACTTCTGAAAAGTCTTGCTCCTGCGAAATAGAGTTTATCTAGAGTGAAAAAAATGGTCTTTATATGCTGGTCTGGTTTGTAAAAATGTCTTGATTTGTTTTGTTTTGAGGGGGAGGTACATTTTACAGCCTTCAGTATGACAGGTTAGAAATCTTGAAACCATACCATACAGAGCAACAGTGAAGTTAAAGTTGAGACATATTCGAGATCAAGCGCCATGAATGCTCCTCAAAAGCAGATACCCGCTCTATATCATACAAGAAGCCATCATCTTCATCATCAGCAACAACATGGTAGCATATTGGAGTATACAGGGGCTGTCACATCAAAGTTCACTTTATTTCTTTCTCAAATCCACTACCCACTTTTGAGTATCTACAAACAGCACCGTATCATCAGTTTTGATCAGATATGTACTTGAAGTGCATCTGGGATTTTCAACAGTACTAAGGGATTTTTCAAAAGTTATGTACATTCATATAGTAGGCCCTAAATACAAATGGATTAGGTTAGTGTGAAAAAAAGGACATTGGAATTATACAATAGACTTGAGTGAAAATACATGTACTGTATGTACCCAGACCTGCAAACTATTCAGTATGGTATACCTTTAGTTTTCAAGTCTTCCTCAATATAAGCCTGGTGTTTTTTTGTGTGTTTTTTTTTTTTTGGGGGGGGGGGTGGGGGGAGGAGGGGATGTGCATTTCTTCCATAACAAGCAAGTGAAATAATAACAAAGAGGTTTGCTGTAAGGTCTCCCAACTGAGTTTCAAAAGAACGATTCTGCTCGAGAAAGAACAAAATCGCAGTAATCCTCTGTGCCCCAAGAACTCACAAGTTTTGTTCTTTCTCTCCGCTCACACTTAACCTTGAGTTTCATCGCTCTTGCTGTGAGGTACAAGGAGCAGTAATACTTCTTTGGACTGCTGGCTACATGATTGGAAGACAGCAAACCTCCAAAATCTGGAGAAAGAAAAGGTTTCTCTGAGCGTGAAAGGGGTTCAAACGTTTTTCGTCTGTTTCCATCCATGTGGCTTTCTTTTATGTAACGCCGCGTGAGAGATTTCTCTCTCGGTCATTGTATCAGGCAAGTGGTAAGGAATCATGAATACACAGGCAATGGGAGAGAAAATCTGTCACATATAATACCAGTTGAGTGAGCATGATGGAGTATTCAACTGCATTCGTCTGCATACACATTCTAAAAAAAAAAAGAAAAAAAGGGGTTCTGCATCTGTTTATCGTGGTAAAGTGTGAAGAAATCTGAACGCCGATGTTTGTGCACATTATGAAAAGACTTTTTGCGCTGTTGTTTTCATAGTAATTCTTTCAGCCTGGATACTTTCAGAATTTTTTTTTTTTTTTGTCAAATAAATTGTGCGCAAATGCAGTATAATCACACTGCTTGTATTGGTAGGTTTTCATTCGTGAATTTAAAGGGTATGGATGGAATTTTAGTCTTGTGTTATTTTGGCAGTAGAGTAATAAAGACCAACACAATACAGTGGTAAGCTGTTTTCATATCAGTTTACAGTGTAGAGCTCAAGTTACAATTTTTTTTTTATTTTTTTTTTTTAGCAAGTGGCATGGAGGCAGGTGTCATTTTGTTTGCTGGAGGTGGGGGGGGGGGGGTTGCCACTTGTCAAATAACCTGGTAGCGTTACACCAATCAACATATTTTGTTTCTGGATTGGTAATAAAGTAATATTATTTCATAACTGGAAGTAGTAAAGGTGAATCATTTGTGTATTTCTGTAAGAGCATAAATGTAATAATTACAGACTGGCACTTATACAACAATGTAGTATGTAATATCTGGTAAAAATTGGTACTCCACTATGCCTTTGAAATACGGTACGTAGTACAGTGTAACAGTGATTTTATAGGTAGCCTGATGTTGGCCCCTGAAATACAAAGTACCCTGTATGAACTGTCCCCTTGGTTCAGGGTCTGCACCTGTTTGCTAAGTTCCAATACACCTGCAGGCGTGGTGAACATGCACAGTGTATGGGGCACAGAGTGAAGGGTCTTTTTATATAAATTACCTTCTTGCATTCCTCTGGGAAGAGAGTGTGTACAATGCACAGTATGCTAGTACCTCCTTGGTATGATAGCAGTGTGTGATGTAGATTCAAGGTGAGAATGAAGATGATAGATGACAACGTGGAAAACCAGCGATGAGGGGAGTTGAAAGATGCACTTTTCTTTAAAAAGGAAGCAACATTTGTGCAACAACCTTTGCATTCATCTGTTTTTACAATATTTGTATCAACAGTGTGACATATGACCCACTTTGTACACAGAGGTTCCATTTCAACACTTTGCAAAGTGACACTTCATCTGATTTCACTTCATCCTTGTTATACTGTATACAGCAGCCAGACAATCAGTGTGTGGTTTCAGGAGAGGATACAATACTGTTCAACAACTTCCTGTACAGCCAAGGTGTTAAGGAAATTACGACAACGATTGACATCACGACGAAAAGTGTAAAAAGCATGGCCAAGTCTGCAGTGTCAAATTTTTCAATCCTCTTGAGACAGAATTTGGTGATTTAAAATAAAGGAAACACAGTCTGAGTGGAGAAGGAGGTTTAATACAGCATGTTGCACATTCTGTGTCAAACTTGTGAATTATCTTGACACAGAATTTGGTCATTGAAAAATGTGCACATGAAAAATGAAACCGATTTCAGTATAAAAGCCGGTTCAGAGTTGAAACCCCCCCCCCCCCCCCAAAAAAAAAAAAAAAAAAAAAATTCTGTCATCATGTGTCATGGAAAAAAAAGTTATGTTAGATACCTCAGTTATGTATAATTGAAATTTCATTTGCATTATTTACTATGCAAAACATTCCAGGTTTTTCATGCGCACAAAATGTTTTATTTGTTGCTTGAAAATTAAGCACTGTTCTATTAAAAGGTCTGTATGATCACTGACTCAATGACTACATGAGGAATTTTGTGTTAGAATCCAGTTTTAGTAGAGCTCCTACACACTTCCTGTTCTTCCTCACAAATTCCCCCCTCGAATTACAACCAGTGAACAAAGAAAGACTACAATTGTTCGTAGATAGTTATGGACTCCTTATCAAATCACCAAACAAATAAATATTAACATGCGACTCGTGACTTTCAAGATCAGTAATGAGTTAGAGTGTCATAAGTTTTACATGCAAGTGCATGAATAAACAGTGACTGCCCCCTTTCTGTGCTCATTTTTACTAGAGAGAGTTAACCCCCCTTTAATAGGAGGAAGTGGCGAAAATTAATTGGCTGAACAGAACAAGCCCATTGGGGAGTCATTGGATTCCCTTTGACAAGTCTTCTATTGGGACTGTCGGAGCATGTGTGCGTGGGTCCAGGAAACACCGGTACAAATCTTCAAACGGCAGTGATTTCCTGGGAGTGAATGACAATGGCATGGCTTTGTCAGACATTTGCACATGACTGGGTCCTGGTCCTCCGATCCCCTGAGGCTTGGCCCAGAAACTACCCGACTAGCAATGTCCCCCGCATAGCTCCAAGTCTCGGTCTCAGTCCATTTTCGGGCATGCAGCAAGAATATTTCTCGTGTGTGTTTATTTATGTGCATAGTGTTTTGTGGAGCGCATTTCCAATCATCTCTAAGTGTTTCCGGCATTTCAGATGCTGAAATTGTCCCCTCGCCAAGTGTGAAAACTGTAAACAACATTTCCTGTGTTATGTGCAGCGAAAACTTTGTGGCATATCAGTTCATATATTGGCAACTCATATGTAATGGGAATGCATATATGCATTGAGAATTTATGATAAAAACAATACCATATTCTGTTTGTTGTATTTTGTACCACTTTTTGCCAAAAATACTGTGCGCAGGTTTCATGGAAAATAATGTGTTCCCCCCCAAAAAAAAACAAAAACAAAACAAAAACAAAAACAAAAACAAAAAACAAAACAAAAGAAAACAAATGGTACACCATATACTATACATCCATTGCAGAAAAATTAAGAAAACAGTACATTTTCCCTTCAAATGCACCAGCCCTTGGAATATTGCAGTATTGTTTAAAAGGTTGGCATCCTCCATATAGGCACATGCAAATACCCTTTCTATAGAGCTTACAATGAACATGTGATATATTTGGCTTGATGAAAAATGTCCAAATGTGCACCCAAAATCAAGTCTCACACGATTTAATAGGAAACACCTCCCAACCAGGATTGACCAAGAAGAGATGATTTGAAAAGTCAAATAAGATCAGAAACGCACACGATTCTAGCCTCCTTTTATAGATACATGTACATGTATGCACACACAAAAAAAAGCTCTACAAGTGAAGATACAATTTCATATCACTTAAATTTCAATTTTATTAAAAAGAAACAAACTACACTTTAAGGATAGCCTTTCAACACAGATCTCCACTACTGTTTCAGCTTCCCTATCATATATAATGTCAATTGTAATTCTATTGTGTACAGAAAGAGTACTCCTTGATAGAGAAGCAGTCTGCTTCCCAAAGTGTTACCTTACACATCTATTCTGTATCCCATTGTTGTACTTGCTTGGTTTTTTTTAATGTGAAATTAGATTGAAGTGAAATTGAAAGCACTGAAAGTTGACAGAGCCTGCTTCCAAAAGTAGTCATCGAGAATTTTGTGCTGTAGAGTTACAAATGTAGTTGGTTGTGCAACGAGCGTCTAGTCACCATCCAGTGAGAACAGGAAGTGAATTAATCTTCAGAGCTATGCCTTAGTATCCACTCTGGGCCTCGACAACCTCCTCCAGATACCCACTATGGCAAAAAAAGTAGGAGCGTCTCTTCCATTTGACTGACGAAGGGAGATTTTGCCCTGGGTGAGAAAGATATTTTTTTGTAGACACGCAATTATACTCACAAAGGCAAAGGCGGCAGATCAATTTTAGAATTGAGTGAAATCTGACAAGTAAGTAAGAAGCTTTAATGTGGCTGAAGGAACGGTGGTGAATCATCTGGTATGGCGTCTCAGGAGCATCCTAAGTCGGCCATTTGAAATGGGTCGTATGACTCTGACATTTTCTAGTTGCTCAAATCACCATTTGTTTTTTCTGCAATCCTGAAAATGATTACAGAACTGGTATATCTGTTAGTTGGGAGCAGAATCAGTAAGAAATCATCAAATTCAATTTGGTGCAATGACAAGTTCAGAAATTCCAAGGAAATTTTTTAATTGTAATAAAGTGAAGCCAGTGTCAAAAACTGAGACATGTTAGAGTGTCTTCAAGGGAGGCCTTGTGCACACTCAAGGGATCACAGCTTTCTTATTGTTCGTTGAATTACGGGTATTTCATCCACTTTCCATACGTCTTTTCATTACTGTCATTCAAAAACAAACTGCCATGCAGGAAATTAACATTCTGTATTTTTAGCAAAATTTCAAGACTGGCTGAAGCTATTTACACATGTATATTAGTATGTACAGGTAATTGAGCAACTCACTTCAAATGGCGTGACCAGATGGATATTTAAACATATCTTGTAAGATTTTGATCTGTATATGTCACTTAAATGCAGCATCCCGTATTTAGAACAAGTACTGTTTTCGATATCTAAACAAATTTTAATATCACAGTTTGAAAAAGATGACTCACAAAGCTGGTACATTTTGACTCATTGTCAAATATACAGGTGTATGACATTTAATGGACGTCATCAATATTTCACTTAAGTGACTGAAAGTTATCTTAAGAGAGATTCAGAGACACGTAAGTGGGTAGTTGTTCTACACACTTCCTGAAATTGGAGACACAGCACTACACTGTAAAACGAGGAATGTTCACATGCATTTTAATTTTTCGGATTTAAAATGCACACAAAAGTTCTTGTCTACACTATATGCATTGAATGTTAGAGGCAACTCGTGAAATTTCATGCCACAAAACTGGCCGTCGGCTCCAATTTATGAAATTCATGCTGAGAAAATATTGTGTTTAACTGTAAATTGGCGGTATTGAATGTTTTCAAATACCAAGTCATCCTAGGTCATTCAGAAATTGTTATTGTGGGATTACAGCATTGAGAAATACACATTAAAAAAAGACAAATGACAGAGCCTGGACAGTAGATATTAGCATTTATTGCAGACAAATGTACCAATTAATGGGTAAATCCAATGTGTACAAAAGATGTGGAGAGAGAGAGAGAGACAGACAGACAGACAGACAGACAAAGAGAGTCAACACAGTTTGTATGTTTAGATTCTGGTTCCCACACGGAGCTACTTACAGACTTTCGATCATCTTCAAATGAAGATGGCCTCATATACTTGTCAAGTGGCATTCACCCAACAGCGTTATAGACGGTAATTAGGTAACACTATCCGTGCAGATCCATAGGGTAGCTAGCAAAGTTCACCAGAGCTTTTTGTCGTTTTTGAAAAAAAAAACAAAAAACCTGTGCATTGGTTGAAATGGTGTTGGAAATTTTCCATTCAAGTTAGAAAGTTTGGTTGTGTACGGATTGCAGCAGCAAGCATGCATCAAGTTTGTGGTGGGGAAGTACCTTGCTACTGTTGATTGCTGACATCATAAACTTTGCATTGTTCCTACACCTCCCCGCAAACTTTTTTCCTTGAATATTTTTTGTTTAGACGTCAGAATGATTTCCGCTGAATGCACATGTGTACCTGTACACGGTGTACATTTATGCTTAAAGAAGTATAAATGCAAATAGAACAGATATGTCTATGAAATTCCAACCATGTCACTTCCTGTACAGAATACTGTGTTTGTAGCAGTCCAACTTTTGTGCCCTTACAGTTCCCACTTCCATGATCCATATAGATATTCACAACGTCACAAAGAGGAAGAAATGCGGGGGTATTGGGGTATTTTCCCATTCTTACTCACATGTCAGGTCCCCCCACCCCCCCCCCCCCCCCCCCCCCCCCGTCCAATCTTTGCTGTGTCCCGTTGTTAGATTTGAACTCATTGTACATTTGCATCATACTGTGTAAATGAGGCATTGTATCAGATCCTTTCATCAAGCACTGTTTCGATTTGGCAGACACTGAATGAGAATATGGTATCACAGGATCATGTAGAGAGTAATGTAGACCCCCTCTTTTTCAGACAAAGAGGCACATATTGTATGATTATTTGTGGCAATGAGTAATGTAGCCCGACCAGACGCCGTGCGAAGTACAGCGACTGGGCTGTGTTATAGTTATGAGTATAGTTATGAGTAATGATTTAACTACGTGTAGACATATTACCATTTATTATTATCATTGCCGGTATTATAGGATCATTGTTATCGTCATCATCATCATCCATACTTTTAATCTTTTTGATCATCAACATCATTACATTAGCGCAGTGTCATCATCATCATCATACTATTCTCATGGGGATGATGAAGCTGATTCTAAGAGATGTGTACATTGTAGCTACCACACAGAAATTTATCCGACCTAATAGGAAATATGAATTAATTTAAACCCATTCATTGACTATGGGAAGACTATGAAGGATGCAAATTGACTTGATATGAGCTGATACAAAGGAAGTACATGTAGAAGCTTCGCTTGCCACGTATGCATGTATAAACTCAGTTTCTTCCTTTTTACAATTGTATGCCTCCACCCATAAGGTGCTTATAAGGTCTTGTTATTTGCTCAGTCTTATTTTTTTTCTCTCTTTTTTTTTTGGGGGGGGGGGGGGTAGGAGGGGTAGAATGCTTACCATTGTTGAGTAACTATACAGTTTAGTTGTGGGAAACCCCCATGGATGATGAGAAAACTCCAAACTTTGCTTTTCTTTCGGAGCATGTACAATGTATGTGTATAAAAATGAAAGGGGACATCGAACGACATCATTTCACATTGCATACCTCCAGTTTGGATCAGTCACAAATCAAGTCCGGCCCACCAGTCAGTGTGGGTGTTCATATCGCTCTCCAGCCTTTGTAGGGTTTTGCATTAGCAAATTATCATGATATTCTCTCAATTCTGCCCTGGAGTCTCACAGATTGGGGTGTGACAGCAAAATTAGCATTTTTCTGACCATTTCAAATAAGATTTATCATATTTCCCTTGTGACCTGATGCCTATAGTACTTCCGAAACTGTTCTTTTTTATAAAATTTTATGTCAGCCTAGTACGTCTATGTATCTTTTAAACAAAAAGATATATCTCCTTGACTGTTATATTCTTCAAGGATGAAATATTCAAGGAGAAATAATAGTTGTATTCCTGCAACATATATTCAGCAGAGATATATAAATCTGAGAGATGAATGCAAACATACAAACTTAGTTGCATTATGATTTTAATACATTTATGGTTTGATTTCTATTCAGTGACCTTCAAGGATACTTTCTATTTCAAAAAGCATCCAGCTTTCAATGAATTGTACCTATTTCACCTTGTAAACATTTTATGTACTGTATTTCTGAATGATTTTATTGCTAAATAAATGTATAAAGTGAATTAAATGCATTGAGTAAGTAATGCTAGTGTGGTAATGCATCATTCATATTCAGCATAGTTGCTGCTAAACAGAATGTTTACTTTAGATTTAGACGGGTAATCATAAAGGTAGCAGTTTACCATTGCTCACAATGGAAAGCCTCAGAAATGTGTTGGCAAAATTGTGTTTTATGGTGATTACAAATGTAGTTGCAAGGAATCAGATAAACACAAAGCGAATGCTGTGGTTTGTTTTACACAATTAACAGGTTCAAAGCTCAAGAGCGATAAAGAAAAGAGAAGAGCAGGGTTAAGAGGGACATGGGTATTGAAGTCATATGACGTGTGCACACATGGTTTTATGCCAAGCACCAGGAACTAAAACTTCAATAGAAAAGTTGTGTGGTGACATATGGTGTCTGCATATAAATTTATATCACTCTTCTACATGTCATATGAAAGGTTTTTGCAGTGAAGGGCATGCCTAAATGGAAGTTCGTACAAGTGGTATCCCTTTGTGTGTATAATGAGTTCAGCATTGCTCCTTGTGTGTGTGTGTGTCTCTCTGTCACATGGTTAGGGCCATATGGTCACTGGACTCACATGGGTCAATGAACTTTGCAGTAACCTTTTAAATGAAAAAAGAGAGAAAGGGATTGATTTATTGATCTACATGCTTGATTAGAGCTAAAGGGGAAAGCAAAAGATAAATTATGCAAATTAAACATATAAAGAGTGTATAGATGTAACCATAAATTGCATTTGTCAGTGCTAATTTTTGTTTTCCATTAAAAGTCATACTGTGCATGACACTTGCAATCAAAATATCATGAAGTTTTTATATTCTGCACAAGTATCAAATTCTTATAATACCTCTTAGTCTCATATTAGCAGTGCATTCTTATTTTCAATATTCATAAAATTGTCAGTCATGTTTGTGTTGCTTTTTGAGCTCCCATAAACTATGCTTCAGCCTGAATTCAGTGCATCCAATATTAATAGTAAAGTTTATGAGACTGTATGTAATTCATGTTGAGCATCATTTGATGTTGATCTGCATCATGCTCTCATCGTCAGCTAACTCCAGGCAGGGCCGCTCGCCAAGACTTTCTGTTGTGACCATGCACTGTAGCAAAGAATTGTCTCATACACATGACACTTCTATGCTAGTCTGTCCCATGAAAATCCCTGTTCGTCAGAATCAGTCTCGGCACAGTTTGATAGGCCTAAACTGTTGAAGCCTTGTAAATTGCTATTTATATTGTATGTCTTTATTGTGTTTGTATTTTTTTTTGTACAGTACTGGTACTTTATAATAAAGTATTCTTTTTGTAGTTGATTGGCTTTGTTGCTTTCACCCATGCTTTGTTGAAATGATCTTATAAATTTGGTGTTAGCTTTCTGTGAACAATCTGTTCTGATATTTCTGTAAATAATGTAACAGGTGCTCAGTAGGTGTTATGCATGATTGATGATAATTGATATTGTTGTTACTGTTTTATTATTATCAGTATGCTGATGATTATTATTATCAATCTCATCATCATCATTATTTTCATGACCATTTTCATACTCTGCATTGTCTCTGTCTGATTGATTGATTATTATCAGTATCATTATTTTTATCATCATCATTTTCATTACCCTTTTACCTATTGTCTTCGTCAAGTGTTGACACCTTTTAAAGATTCTAAATGCCTATTTCTCGTTGCATTTTTCCTCTTGTCGCCTGCAGCAAGTCAAATTTGATTCCAAGGAGGAGGACGTGTTTGAGTACCTGTCAGAGGAGGCCTTCATCAAGGACTACAATGAAAACCAAACCAAGGATGAGGCCAAGGAAGAGGAGGCTAAGAGGACATCGCCGACCATGAACAACGGACTCAACAATGGCACCATCTCCGATGAGAGCGATGACGAGGACAGCACTTCTGGCCTGAAAAATAACACGGCCGTCAAATCAGGAGGTACACACACCACATTTTTTTTTTTTTTATTTCTATTAAATTGTATCTTATTTTTTTGTTTTGTTTCATATGATGTGTCAGATATTACTGGAGTGTGCTTCAGATGTCATTCAAGATGGTCACCCTATTTTGTCATGAGACAAACATTATTTGTGTGGGACTAAAACCTGGGGTGGATCCTGCAAGGCACATCTCTTAAAGATTCTGTATACTTGCTTTTCCTGTCCAATGTGGTCGTGTCAAGGACACTGTTTAATTTTCTTATTTCATTGTCACTCCCAGTTTACGACTGGTGAATAACAGCACTCAATAACGGTAACAAGATGACAAAGATGTCATCTATGGGAGAAGGGGAGGAGTCACCTCAATCGGAGACACTCCACTATATATTTATATATCATTTATGTCTTTGTACAGGTTTTCACAACTATGCAGCATCCACGTTGTCAGCCACTGACCTGCTGCTGGGGCGTGGCCGTCCGGAGGAGCCCAAGGAGCCACCCAAGCCCGCCCCGCAACCGGAGCCAGAGGCGGAACCCGAGAGCGATTCCCGACCCCTCGTGGACGGTGACATCTTCTCAACGGCAGGGACAGCTGCACTGCTCTTTTGATGATGGCCGGAAAATAGTGGAAGGAGCCTGATGCCAACAAGGTGGGTGTGCTATTTAAAACGTTGAAACTCTTCCCCAGACATTTTGAAAAGACCCACCAGCGCGGGGACCCCATGGAATGGGAAGGATTGCCTGGTTCAGATATACTCGAGAATCCCTGTATTAAAGAGTGTGTACAGTTCTGGTCGAGGTGAGATGTCAACGAGCATGCAATTCTAAGGGGTATCAAAAGTTTATTTGATGAAAATTGGTTTTGAAATGGCTGAGATATCCAAAAACAACGTGAAAAAAGAGATCCTAATAAAAGGCGTTGCCTGTAGTCTTTTATTATTATCATTTTTTTGGATATCTCAGCCATTTGAAAACCAATTCTCATCAAATAAAAGTTGAATCCTTCTTAAAATTACATGCTCTTTCATATTTCATAAGAGGTTTCTCATTCAGGTTTGAGTTTCTTCAGTTTGTCTCCCTCTACAAATGAAAATTTGTTGAGGTCGCAACTGCTGATCTGTAAATGAACAAACATGTCAGTTTGTAGAGGGAGACAAACTGAAGAAACTCAAACCTGAGCCTTCACCCCTCTGAATAATATCTTTCTTTCATTTAGGTTTCTCATTATCTCACTTAGGAATGTAAAAAACATGAATCCCCACCTCAACCAGTACTGTACAGCCCTTTTAAAAGGAATGTGTACAGCTTTATCACTGATTTCTATATAAGTACATATACACAGGTGAAGAATCTATATTGGAGTCGACCGTTACCCATGGGCTTATGCTTCCAAATGCCCATATTCACTGACACATGGCTGACTGGTGATATTCATGGTTTTCGAACATGGGCAGTGAATTAGGAAGGAAACGGCCTCTTTGTATATATTTGATTGTAATAGAGAGATAAGAAACTTTCCTGAGATCCTCGTTACACTATCTTGCATGGAAACAGGCATCTTCCATTCATTTTTGGAGTTTAAGAAAAGGGAGAAAAAAGTTGTTGTTTAATGCGAAAATTCCCTGGATGTGCAATGAGGAGGTTTGGGATAGTAGGCATAACATGTGAATGTTGATGGAATGTGATAGCAAATTGTCTGAAATACTTGCAAGAGCATGGAGATAGTGAATTAGCCTACTAATATTGCTTTGCATGGTATCAAAGTGTGTTTGAATGCTCTCAGATAAATTTTATAGTAGGAGTGCACTCATAATCATGACATAACATTATTAAGAAAGGAGTGGGGGAGGAATTATAACATCCATCACTGATGTATCCCTAATTATCAAATTCAATTAGCTATTTGTTGTAAATTGAACGATAGCTCTTTTTTCTTGATCACTTTTGATAGAGGAAAGGAAAATTGAAAGGTTATGAAGTGGGCATAATTCAGTGAATTTATGTGACATTTTGCATCATCCATGTGAGATACAGTCAAATGATATGCTATGACTAGAAGAACTGCTTACTGGTACATTCAGTATGACTGTCGTACTCACGTGTTCTGGCATAACAGTATGTGATACGTGGTTAAATGATTCCTATTAGGGAGGTAAATTAGATAATGAGTTCTGAGGGGTGTACCACATGTGAATATGGAAGCACTCCTATGAGCACCACATATGAAACTACACACCCATGGCACTGCATTTCATTACGAATGTGGCAAAGACAGGTACAGTGTATGCCTCTAGAACCGATCGGTAGTCTTCCGTGCTTTTTTGCTTCACAGCAGTCTCATTAGCTCACGTTTGCACCCCATTCATGTATTGATGGCGTGAGAAGATATTCGCACAGATATTATTGACAAGAAAATCAAGTCTCTCTCTCTGCCTAGTAAAATGCACAGTCTTCAATACAGATTTCCTCCTCACATGCACACAAATTGCACAATAACGGCTGCCGGGAGAATGACGTTCTCTGCAGAGTTGACCTTCGTGCTCCCCCACTCGCCAGCTTGATCAAACAGGCGTGAGTCCACCCTCGCTCGATCAGATGCAAAACAGACACAGGCACAGCGGCGACAAAAGTTCATTGTTGTGATTATTGATTTTAGATCTGCCCATTATATGGGAGGCAAACTGTGCTAAAAAAAAAAAGAAGAACAAAAAATTGTGCAATGCTGTTTTAGTGATATGGGGTGTTCCGTGTAGATTCGTGATTAACAGTTCTATGAATTTGTTCGTTTTTATACTGTACCTAGTTCATGACCATTTCATATTGTAGATATGAGAGCTGCTGTTTTTTTCATGAGGAAGAGTTAATTTATCAATTGCCTTTGGAGCATTACAATATTGAAACATTAAAGGGATAACTTGGGTCTGCAGAGATACCATTCTGTTCTTGATCGTTTAGATAAATTTTGAAGATGAAATCATTAGTATCGAGAGCATTGCCAATCTATCAGGCTACCATTTATTCACTACTTGTTCATAATGATACATTTTACAAGATGCATATCAGTTCTCCATGCATTCATTTCTGCTCTTCTTAGATACATATATGTCCTACAGTAACCATTATCCTCCAATGTCTATTTCAACCCATGTAAAATTGCATGGTCAGCCTTGTCCAATTATGTAGCACGAGTCTAGACGCTATCAATGTGATCTGTCAGTTATTAACTGGGGGGTTGTGTCATTTCTATTTGCTCATGAGACTTGCAGGACGAATCCATTGTTGACTCATACTGGGTAGACTGATAAGTGTCTTATCGGCTTTAAGGCAACCACACACACACACACATCGTGCACATCTCTTTGTAAGTGCTGACTACAGAGGAAAGATGATTCTTTTTTTCTGAGAAAAGCTTTGCCAAATGTAACTGCATGTCTGAACTGAGTGTCACAGGAATTGACTAAATACTGTAAAACATGATATTTTTCCGAATGGGAGCCGACGGCCGTATTCGCATCATGAAATTTTTGCGAGTTGCCTCTATCATTCAATGCGAATATTGTAGACAAGATCTTTAGCTTGCAGTCTAATTTCGCAAAACCTGGTTCTCCCAAAATTTGCGAAATTAAAGAACATGGGAACATTCCTTGTTTTACAGTACCTCTCAACTTGTATCAAAATTGTGCATTAGTTATCATTGACCACCCCACCCCCCTTCACTTTTTACAACAACAAAGATTTAGATGTTGTAGTTCCTTTAAGATTGACACTGACATTGTTCCCTTTACAAAGGAAAAGAAGAATATATGAATTCTTTTCTTCCATGCACTTTTAAAACACACCCTGTCTCTTTCCCTGCATGCTTTGCAGAACTGTAGAAAATCCATGCTTCAAGATTCCAGCAATATGAGTCATGGTGTCAGCTCATTTTTAGAAGCTTTACAGGACCAGTTTTTAAATCTAATGCCATGGACCAATAAAAGAATGATCATCATTGTTATTAAAGCTGCACTATTCCTGACAGATCTTGCAGTAGCTGTCAGTTCTAGATATTCTCCTAAAGCTTCTTCGTACCGCCTCAATGTTACCCTAAACCAATACACCATGAGTCATACCTATTAAAGGCTCTGGCAGTCATGTGCATACCCCCCTCTCATCACAAACAATATCAGCGCTATAATCTTACAGTCTCGTGCCTTATATCATTGCGTGACAGTAAAAAGCCAAGATGCTATTGATGTATTATATTTCCCTGTTTGTTTGTTTATAATTGGTTCTTTTTGTTCTTTTTATGGGGGAGGATATACAAGTACACATATTTTTACAAGTCGGAAGTATTATTCCTAATGACTTTGTGAACATTACCAGCAGATATTTAAGAGTCATTGGAAATAGCCTGTATATTTTTGCTATTTATATTTGTTAGGCACTAAATGACTATCTTGACCTTTAAGCTGGTAAGGACAGAATCCTTAGTTTTTTTCAAACTACTGGTGCAGATGTAGATAGTTTCCCTTTGATTTTCATATCACATAGCTAACTTGACATGATATCGTATGACAGCATCAGCAACGCGGCAGACATACTTACAGCAAACAGAATGATATAGTATCGGGTAGATGGAATGTGTTGCAGGCATAATAATATTGGGATGGGGAAGCTCCTGGAGGGGTGTTGTAATTTCATGTCTCCTCAGAATCGGCATCTCTCTCCCTTCCAAGGGGTTCGTGAGTCATCGCTTTGACTCAATGATCCGTTGCAGTACAGGGCTTAATGAGGATGGCATCTTTTTCATTTGGGGTACTCAAGACGCCCCCCCCCCCCCCACCCACCCCACACACGACCATTGCTCCAGTATACACGCAGTTATGTCTTGAACACCTCCCCCCAGTCTACATTGCCTGTGTATATTAGGTAATCCTAAAATTGATGTTTTGAATGCTACGCTAGTTCCTCCCCAAGACTTTATCAAACTTCTCCAACACATTGATTACTCCAGCCATTTCTTGTTGAGAAATGATTGAGAACTGATAAAAAGCACGCAGAGAGCACAAAACCTCTGCCAAGCAGCTCATCTCCATCCACATTGTGATTTTCACCCTATGTTTGTTATGGTCCTACATTCATACCATCTGTATTACTAGATTCCTTGACCATCAAAACAGACCCTCACTGCCGACCAGCCATAGTGGCCTTCACCGTACTTTTAGTCTACAGTGCAATGGCTCTGAGAGTCACAAAAACAAGTGTGCCATCTTGCGTTCATGATGGACCCTACCAATGATAAAGAATCCTTCCAATTATAAAGAATCCTTTCAAAAATCCAACAAATTCCTGGATCCAGACCGTGTTCTCGATCACTACCAAAATGTGATTATCTGTTCCTTGTGTTGTTATCAACCATCATCCTAAAAAATATCATCCAAATCCGCTCCTAACATTTTGAGTTATTTGGTAAATGGACAACCAGACAAACAAACAAACCAATGGCGGCAAAAACATAACCTTGGCAGAGGTAATAGTGAGCTTTTGTAAGGTATCCACATTATGGGTAAGCTGGTGAAATATCTGCCAAGAAGAATAACCAAAAAGTTGATGGGATGGTTAATAGGCAGCCAGTGGTGGAGTGATGTCTTCAGACCTTTTTTTTTTTTAAAGTCAAGAGTAACAATATGCAATTTAACATAGATAAGCAGTGGCGGATCCAGGAATTCCGTAAAGAGGGGGCGCGTTTACAAAATTAAATGGGGGGCGCACGCACCCCTCCCCCATTTTTTCTTTTTATTTCTTTTGTTTCAACAAAAAATAAAGGGGGGGGCGTGCGCCGGTTGCGGTCCTCCCTGGATCCGCCCCTGATAAGTCATTCATGAGACAAATTTATTATGAAAGATGTTCATTTCACTCGAGCAAAAGTTAAAAGCTATGTGTTCCACTCAGTGCTTGAAAATATTCCCAGATATAGTTAGTCATCAACCAAAAAACTGGGCTAACGTACTCAATTGTAATGCCATGACATTCATTCTTCGGGCGGATGTCATTCCTGGAGACCATTTGATACAGAAATATGAAATGCATTTGCTAGTCAGTGCACATCCTCTGTATGAACCCAGTCACGGAACTAATGGATTCTTATCTATGGTAATAATTAATCTCCATGTGGCCAAATATCTGGGTCTCCTGAAAACAACCCCCAGGAATTGTCACGTAGATGATGGAAAATTCCTAAATTATGCGAATAATATTATGAAGTATAATTAGAATTCTATTAATAACAATGAAGTACAAGATGAAGAGGGTTAGCATATTCCTGCGTGCTTTGGCAGAGAGATCACACAAAGGAAATTCAAAGTCTTTTGTTATGATAATGAGTTTGGCACCCCAGTCCCTATAAATAGCAGGTATTCCCACTATTCGACATCTTTTAAAGTATACGAGGCAGTATCCAAACATTCACACGATCACTCAACGTCAGTCTCCACTAACATTGAACAGAATACGTATCAACAATTATTCATCCGGATCAGTCATATCTTACAGGCATGAAGCCAGACAGTAAAGTAATGAGCCTGGTCACGGAAGTTGCGACCGCAGGTAGTATGGCAAATGAGTTGACAGTTTCTGTGACGAGAAGAGAGAGGGAGGGTTATCAAACAATATGTTATGAACCCGCAACGCGTTGGGTGGGACCCTCTTCATCTTGTACTTCATTGTTATTAATAGAATTCTAATTATACTTCATAATATTATTCGCATGATTTAGGAATTCTATTACATAACACTTCGTACAAGCTTTCAGAGGGTTAGCATCTTCAAAGTACTGTAATACGCAGAAACTGTCAATTGAGATATGTTTCAGGCAAATGAAACAAAAAACTGCTGCACATGGGCGTTCATGATAGGTCAAATTTTATTCATGAGCAATCTGAGAAGTACCATGACAAGGTGTACGTTCCGTATGAACACATGATCACAAGGAGGAAAGAACAGTATAGCAACTGTGAGTTACATACGTATCGTGTCCCCTATCTTCCTTATAACTTGTGAAGATGAGCTGAGAATGGTTGAAGCGAATTTTGCTTCTTGAACTGGCTTAAAATAAAAATCTCGAAAGGTTTTGGCATTGGCAACTCCTCAATGGTAACACCTTGATTAAAAGCTGCAGTACTCGAGGCACTGCGGTAAATGTGAGCAGAAAACCGATGTATCTATGCCTGCTTATTCAATGTGCCCTTTTACCACATAGACAGGGTAGAAGTGATTACTTCTTTGTGAGGTTTTCTAGTAGAAATAAAAGTTTAGACACAACGTGAACCTGACGCAAGGGTTCTTTTCGACTTAAGTACTCCATGAGCACTGATAAAACACACAACTTCTCGTTTGTGAGGAAAGAAGACAATTTAATAGATTGGTTGGCAATACCCTTCTTCTGTAGTTGTTTTCAATAACTCAACCACTTGAAAGACTGTACTGTCATTAGGAATTGACATTATGTAATGTCCAAAAACTCAGAGTCTGCAATCTTTGTGTTGAAACAAGAGTCGCCATGCAGGGCAATCAAATTCTCGCTTAGAAGTAACAGTCTTGCATTATCACCCAATGAACATAATTGAGAAACTTAAGAAATGTGGTGTTGTACCGTGGTTTGGGAGGTTCTACCTTTCAACACAGGTACTACAAACGGGTGCTTTCCCACGGAAACTCCGTCAGAAGAGGGCAGCACAGATGACAAGGCTGATCGATACGAATCTACCTTACTGTATTTTTCCCTAACACATGCTGGTCAGACAAACATTACGATATTGGTGATGGATGAACTAAATGGCTCAAGCGATTGTTTGCGGCATCAACTAATCCACTGCTTTCAAGCTGAATTATAATGTTTTTTTTTTTTGGTGTTGTGTCATGAATTTGCGATGAGCTCGGAAGTGTGCTCTGAAATTCCTAATGCTCGCCAACGTTCGCTGAGATAGGTCAGGCAGGGAGGTGGGAAGAGATATCTCCCTGGGTCAGGCGAGTAACCTCAGCTCGGGCATTGGAATGGGAAGGTGAACCATGCAGTCTCCTGGTAGGAGGGGTAGGGCTGCCAGGATCGCGGGTGAGCGGGAGCCACGATTGTGTCCTCCACAAAGGGGGTGATCGAGACTGCTCTCTGGCAGTTAACCCATTCCATACTGAATTCTGAAATCCCCATAGACTTAATACACAAACCACCAGGTTCTCGAAGTGAATGGGTTAATATTGTCCCTGCGGACATGGGAAGGACCCTGGACAGTGGGCAAAAATAAAGTGGAGGAAAAACATAGTAGGGATGTAAAAATTCCCATGATATTAAAAAGGCATCGATAGCCTTAGGGGTCTTGTTCCCAAGACAAGTACGTAACCAATTTCCTATTGGCACTGGATGCGAAAAGATCAATTTCGGGTCTGAAGGAAGGTATAGATAAGAGCGACGAAAATATATATCAGGACGAAGACTAATTCAATTCTTCATATCTCTCCAAGATAGATTAATTATCTGCTTCTATATGAGCAACACCAGCCAAGTGGGAAACAGATAGCCAAGAGTAGCGACTCAGCGACCACGCCCAAATGTCATATGACAACTTATTAAGTAATGGAATACTACAATGTACCACTCATTTTCCTGACATAACTGACAGCTGCACTGTTATCTGACTTAATATGAATGTGTTGCTTATGGGAGGTGTCGCACAGGGAGGCAAGGCCTCGATGAATAGCCAGTAATTCTAGCGCATTGATATGCAGATTAGCTTCCTCTCGAGACCAGACACCTTGAGCAAAGGTATTATCATTTACACAGAGTGTACCCCATCTTGAGGTGCTGGCAGCTGTACGAATATTGTCAATGGATGACAGGAATGTCGATGCAGGACCCAAATTCCTTGCATGGCAAGGGAAGCCACCAACGAATTTCTTCAATGGCATTATTGTTTATTGAATTAAAGATCGGAGATGCATGAAAATTACCACCTGATTCTTGCACTGCTTTGGTTCTGCACGACTTCTAGAACACGATAATGCCAACGACCCGCCGGTACGGGGTCAAAATGGAGAAGAAAGAAACCAATGAACTTTGCTAAATCTCGAATTTTTGTCGAGGGAGACGACAAAATAGGATGCCCAAGATTCCTTATCTTGTCAATTTTTTTTTTTTTTTTTGTCTAGATGGCTCGCCACCAAATTAAAGCCTGAGTAGGTCGGAGATGTTGTGACTTCCCAAAATTAATGACAATCCCAATGATGCCAGTAAATCCAAAACACAGTTCGTGTTAGCAATACTCTCCTCTTAAGAGCGGGCAAACAATGAAAATATCGTCCAAATAAATCATTATTCTCATGCCTCTGCTTCTAAGAGAAGCAACAACGGGTTTCATTCCTTTAGTAAATACCCTTGGTACTGAACTTAACCCAGAGGGTAAGCAAGTAAGACAATAAAAACGACCATTCCACATAGAACAAATACTTTGATAATCTTCATGAATAGGAATGGAAAAATATGCGTCCTTGAGATCCAGTGACGTTAAGTAGTCAGATTGCATTGATTAGGATTTCTTTAACATTTCGAAAAATTTCCATCTTGAAATGCTCATACTGAACGAACGAGTTCAGATTTTTCAAATCAATGAAGGATCTGAGATCCTCGGTTTTCTTTGGAACTGTGAATATAGTGGACAGAAATGAAGCTTCCCCTAGGGGAAATTTCTGATGTTGCCCCTTTCTGGTTAACAACGAAAGAAATTCCAAATTAATTCCCGCATTTTCCTCCTCCGACAGTAGTAATTGAGGAGGAATAATTTTTGTTGGGATAACCGTCAAATAAGATCTTGTAACAACAAATAGTGTCTGAAATCCAGGGATCAGAAATAATGAGAGACCACGTCTCTCTGAAATATCTGAGTCGTCCCGCATGTAAACGGGGCCGGGGACTTACTAGTTTTTCTACATTAGATGGTGCGTTGCTGGAAAATATGACGGTATGTTCTATCCGCGTGCTACCGAACGACCGACGACGCGGTCGGTCGGAGAAGGTGACTTTTTGGCCCACGCACGAGGGGCGACTCGCCAGCATTTTTCCTGTTGTTTGCAAGTCTTTCTCAAATAGCGTTTTCCCTATGGAGACCGATCTACTGCATAAATTATTATGCCCCTGTACTTCTGATTGAAAGCAAGTTTGAGCTCCTCTCGGTTCTCATGTTCATCTCATACGAGGATGTTACCGCACAGAGTAACTCCGTTGACCGCCAGTCAAGCAACGGGGGCTGAATGGACTGACCGCTGCTCCCTAGCTGCTGTCTGCAGCTCTCGGGTGATTTTAGCATTTACACTAAAGGCAACATTCACTGAATCACCGTCTTTTGCACTTCTGTCAGCTGGACGGTTTTCCCGGGGATCAAGGTGCACATTTGCTCCTCGACTCTCGGTGCACACACCGAAAGGGGGCGTCGAGGGCGTCATGTACTGTAGTGTATGGATTCTTTTTTCCACGCTCTCCTTTCGCGATCACGGGGGCAATGTGACCGCCTTGTCAGCTGAGCGGTCAATCCATCAGAAACTCTTAGGCCGAATTCCTCAGGGCCTTCATACAAATTGTCTGCTTCCAGCTCTATGAGCTGGTCGCCGAAGCGGCGTTTGCACTGCCTCCCACGGGCTGTGCTGCCTGCACTAAGCTCTCGAACTCCGCCTTCGGGTCCGAGCTGAGCAGGTGAGTGGTTGCAGAATTCTGGCTGATTGTCTCCACAAAGTGCTCAGTAAATCAGCTTCGCGGTCACACCGCGAAGGAGCCAGTCTGAAGTGCTCCCGCATGCAGCGCATGGCGGGCTGGCTCAGAGGTTTTGGAGACAGACATCTGTCCATCCATAAAGCGAGATAATTGGGCCGATAAACGTTGAATCTCACTCTTCTGCGACCGCAGCTCTACCTGATATACAGCCCCGTTACCGGCGGCTGTGAACCGTTGTCTTCTGTATCACTCAGGTTTGTCACACGTCGAAAAAGATCAGTAAGCGAAGCTTATAACGCACAGTTGCACTGTGCAAGCTAACTCTCTGCCGAACACACGAAGAAAAGATGTCGAATAGTGGGAATACCTGCTATTTATAGGGACTGGGGTGCCAAACTCATTATCATAACAAAAGACTTTGAATTTCCTTTGTGTGATCTCTCTGCCAAAGCACGCAGGAATATGCTAACCCTCTGAAAGCTTGTACGAAGTGTTATGTAATAGAATTCAACGTGACCGTGAGAGTCAGTTATAATGTACCACTTTAGAGGCTAATTAGATGGAAGAACTTCGAATATGCACAGTTTGCAAGCACTCATAAATGCTGCAGCATCCGTCATCTAGTACACAGTCGCCACCGCTTTAATGGTCAAATATTCTACCAAGCCGCTGTCCCTGTAGAGTATCAAAGTGCGATTTCATAGCCACTTACTACCATGGAAACTGGTTCTGAATAACCTCATGTGGCTTGGTCTGTGAGCACTTATGATGCTAACCATGCTCGCACTTGATTCCAACCCAAGTTAGAACAAAAAACAGGGACATCATCGCTCATTCATTTATTCAATTTCATTCTTTCTTCAGAATGAAACTTTATGCAAAGTTGTTTTTTTTTTGAATGATTATCAGAGAAAATAAGTGTCCTGTTACAGATGACATTTCATGCTGCATTTGAAATGTTTCTGTGAGAGTATCTCCACAAGAGTGGCATTCGTATTTACACAGGTCCCGATTAAACAGTGGCGACTGTACTACCTGCGCACAAAGCATATGGGCATACAAAGAGCTCAGTGATGAAGCAAATCATTGTTGTGTGTAGTGGGTGGAAGGGTACCTGTTTGTAATGCCCATTGGAAATTTACAACTGCCACAGTCTTACTGACATTAAAGGACAAGTTCACCTTCATAAACATAAGGATTGAGAAAATGCAACAATATTAGTAGAACACATCAGTGAAAGTTTGGGGAAAATTGGACAATCGATGCAAAAGTTATGAATTTTTTAAATTTTTGTGTTGGAACCGCTGGATGAGGAGACTACTACAGCTTGTGAGTCATATGCGTACAACAGTATAAAGAAAATATAAAAGAAAATTCAACATATTTTCACTTTTTTCGCATAATAAAAAAGCAATTGACTTGCCTCTTTTTAAAGGCAGGGGGAATAATATTACCCATAACATTTATCGGTAATGAGTCAGGGGAATTTGTACTTTTTTCAAAAGATGGAATTTTGTGAAATTCTCTTTATATTTTCCTTATATTGTTGTACGCATGTGACATCTAAGTTATTCATACACTGCAGTAGTCTTCTCATCCAGCGGGTACAACACAAAAACTTCAAAAATTCATAACTTTTGAACGGATTGTCTGATTTTCCTCAAACTTTCAATGATGTGTTCTACTAATATTGCTACATTCTCTCAATCCTTATGTTTATGAAGGTGAACTTGTCCTTTAAACATTTTGATGAATTTATCCGTGCCATATGTGTCATGATATGTGGTCTTTCATCTACTGTTTTCAAGTGAACAGTTATACAGACATATATTTTGCTTGCCTTTACACATCCGTTTGTAAAGTTGTCTCTCTTAACCCTATCAAATCTTTATGCTGTTGAAGGTTTGAATTTGGGTTCCCTCTACTCAAGAAGACATTTGGCAATGAGATAAAAACAATAAGTGTACAATGTATGTTTACAGATAATCAATGATAAGACCATGAACTTGCAGAAGAGAAGGGATGCAATGTGGTTGATATGAAATACCAGTCAAAAAATATTGAAGGGACTTGTGAAATTATTGTTTTGTCATGGCAGGGTGTACAAATACAGTGTACATTGTACCTGTAACTTTTCATTGTACACCAACAGCTACGTGTAGCAAATTACAGTCTCTGTTAGCATGTATGGGATATATGTTTGTAAAAGAATTCCTTTTCATTTGCATTTGACAGAAGATGTGGAAAACAGATTTATAAGTAGTAAATTTTTTAATTTATTACATGTTTGCCATTTCTGGAACTTACAAGTAGAGATCATGCAATAGCTTAATTCACATTTGATGAGTGTTTGACAAGATTTAATCAAAGGAAATGAACAGATTCTGGTAAAGATCACAAACAAGTTTTGGTGGGTTTTGTGAAAGGGGTAAATACACATGTAGTCAATAGCATGCTATTAAACAAAGTACGGTAGGTTTATCTTTGGCATGCATTCTCATTTGCACTCTTTGCAAAGGTGTGTATGAGATTGCTATGGCAGATCACTGATTTAGTTAAATCATTAATCACTGTAGGGTTGTTCGCCTTTGCTGTCTTTGAATAAGTCTAGTGATGATGGCTTATGCTCCTACTGATCACGTCACATACATGTAGGAAATCAAGTCAAGTAGACTCCAGGAAAATACTTTGACTGGGTTGAATTACACCAGTGCAGAGAATGATGTAATAATTTTATTACACATGCCTTATTCTGTGCTTCATGTTACATTGTACCTGTGAGTCATCCTATACTTCATTTATATTCCACTATGATATGCACCTCTTTTTTTTTTCTTTTTTTTTTCACCCCAGTCAAAAAGGCAATCAGTATTTCACGCTTCCTTGCACAATTCTGTGAATCCACTTGGAAATTCTGATGAGAAGATAGGACCCAATGGTAAACAGACATTACATTTTCAAGGTTTAAAAGACATACCAGTTGCCCAGAAACTGTTCACTGACTGTCAGCTTTTCCCATTAGCACTAATAATTTGTGAACTTGGTGCATTGTAGCCGCTGCCATGTACTGCAGTCATGCAGTGTGGCGAGAGTCACCAGGTAATCGGTCAAAATCCACTTTGCTTGTTTGCCACATGAACTCTTATCTAAATCCTGCAATTCTTTTAATGGTGAATTTCCCTGAAACCTTGAGGCACTGCCAGCATTGGAGTTGTAGATATAGTGTAGCAAACCCACTGAAATTTGACATTAACAAGATTCTAAGGCTGTTCTCACACGCACCAAGGGTGCATTATTTGAATCATGACTCTTAATGACGCATCGCTAGAATCATAATTCAAATGATGCATTTTGGCCATGTTTACATATATACAAACTGAAATTGCAGAGGGTGGTTTATATCGTAATTCCAATTGTGATTCTAATGATGGTTGGGGGATATTTTCCAGTCGCAATTCTCCAGAATTACGGAATGAAACGGTCGTGTGCACAGATTGACTTCCAAATCCATGTTTTGGGAGGTAGAGGTTACAGTGACCTTTCAACCACTTTCACTAAAAAATCGCGCTGCTCAAATCCCCGCACTGCAGTCAAAGAGGGCATTACTTAAAGCTCAAGAGTGCTGGATTGATGGGAACTCAGAAAGAAACCACACCTCCTCTCCTCGCTCTGAGATTCAAAACCAAAGAATCTGCGAAGCCTGCCTCGGTTGTGTGTATGGATGATAATTCTAATCGTACTTTTAATCATAATTGTAATTCAGCATTGCAATTGCGTCTTATGACCGGTGTGAAAACCGGCCTAAGCCATTATACCGCAGTTCATTCAGTCATTCAAGCGTATGGCACAATGTGCCGCAGCATATTTGAATGTGACTTTCTGTGCTATTTGGTCTTAGATGTGAGTGTGCATGGAATGTAAACAGAGCACAGGTGCTTCTGACGAGTGTTTCTCATTGTGAGGTGCATTCTTCAGGACCAATTGAATACCAAGTATTAAACTGCAGGGGTTGGGATTAGGACAAGTAGGTAGCATATTTGCATTTATGAAGAATTTCCCTAGAGGATTTGGCAGTGCAGTAAGCTGTGAAAAGTGTCACAGGACATGAATCCAGTTTGCATGCTTCATTAGTCTTTGCTATGTTGGGAAAGCCATGAGCAATTTTTCTGGTTGCTATGAGCAACCGGCATCGTGAAGATACAGCTGTAAGCGTGGAATTTGAACACGCTCGTAAACTTGTCCTATCTGTCAGGACCCTCATCCAGCCTGTGTGTTATTTTGTCTCTCCCGTCTAATTTGATCCAGTGAGTAGAGCACCCCTCTGTCATAACTCATCAACACCATGTTGAAATTTGACACTTCCTCGTTCATTAATGCCCCTATTATGAAAACCAATCATCGCTGATGAGCCGCCCAGTGACACTCTCTGTCTGGATAAGGGATTGAGAAAGTCTACCCTCCCAGGTTTATTCTGATCCCACTGTCCTTGTGGCACAGCATGTACCAGTGGTAAAGTGTAGGAGGGGAAGGACTCATCAATTTATCAAAATAATGGATGTTGCGATCTCTTCAATCTCCTAGATACCAGGGCTATTGCCTGGAGATGCTGATTGCTTTATTACAAATGCAGGTGTCTTCTGTTGTGGGAAAAAAAAAGATACCGCACATGATGAAAAACATCTATGAATGTGTTCATGCTAACTCAATACATGCATGATTGGAAAATTGGACATTATACACGGTTGGTGATCATTGTTTAACACTCCCTTTTTGTTGGAGTGATTTTATCTGACCCAGCCAACAGCATGTCACTACAGAAATTTCTAGAAATTATTTGCAAATTTCTCTTTAATTCATTCATGTTGCCCTTTAATGCGTAACATTATGATTGCAGCCTGTGTCTATATTTGTCTAGCATGTACATACTGTGTCTTGCCACCCCCCCCCCCCCCCCCCCCCATGGTTGACTGTACAGAAGATTGAGGATGTGCTTCTACTATGAGCGGGGTGTCCCAGAAGCTTGTTTCGTGACTGAAATCCATAGATGCCCTTAAGTATGAGTCATGGGTCTTCCAGTAGGATAAATCTGTCAGACCAGGGAGGTGGAAAGAGACTTTCCACCTCCCTGGTCAGACAGGGGTAAATGTACAGTGATGCCTCTCTGAAGTGCTTGAATGTGGAGTGAAGTGAATGTGAAGACTGGGAGATATGATCTTAACTGTCTTTCATATAGAGGTCATTTAAATCTGTGTAAACAATAATTACAGATGTGTGAAAATTTCCCACTTTATAGTGAAGTATCATTTTATTGTTCTTTGGTGGTGAGAGCATGAATATACCATCAGTATGCAACTAATGTATATTGTGGTACTGGTTTCACGGGAAGTCTGTGTGTAAGTGATGTCTGTGTGGGCATGTGTGTATTGTACAATAGAAAGTCAGTTGACAATTGTCATGAAATAAGCAATATTTGATGACTTTACTTCAAGATCAGATGATGTCTTCATTTAATAATGAGTAATATATTTTCAAATAGTTTGATTCCAAAGATGCAGTGTTTTTGTGTTACATTCCTAGTCCTATTAATCATGTGCTAATAGTTGATCTCATGATTGTTTCATCACAGTACCTCAAACTCTTTAAAAACTTAAAGGACAAGTTCACCTTCATAGACATGTGGGTTGAGTGAGTGCAGCAATATTAGTAGAACACATCAGTGAGAGTTTGAGCAAAATCGGACAATCCGTTGAAATGTTATGAATTTTTTAAGTTTCTGCTCAGTCACGGCTGGATGAAAAGACTACTATAGCTGTGATGTCACATGAGTACAACGATGAAAAGAAAGAATAAAGAAAATTCAACATATTTCCATTTTCTCGCATAACAAAAGAACACTCGACTTCTCTCTTTCAGAAGGCAGGGGGAATAATATTACCCTTAACATACGTCAGTAGCAAGTCGAAGAACTGTGCACTTTATTCAAAAAGTAAAGTTTTGTGAAATTCTCTTTTTATTTTCCTTATATAGTTGTATGCATGTGACATCATACACAGTAGTAGTCTTCTCTTCCAGCAGTGACTGCGGAGATACTTACAATATTCGTAACTTTTGAACGGATTGTCCAATTTTCCTCAAACTTTCACTGATGTGTTCTACTAATATTGCTGCATTCTATCAATCCTTATGTATATGAAGGTGGACTTGTCCTTTAAACATTTTAAACGAAATTCAAATTTCTTGAATCAGAAGCAGAGATCGAAGCATGGAATATATCAAAACTGAAACACAGGAATGTCATACACTGCCTGTTACTTTAGATGCATCATCAAATCCTGATGTACCACAGATTCAGTTGTGACCTTTGACCAAGAAGTAAAATAGCAAAAGAAAAAAAAAAAAAGAAGAAGCAACAATTACTCCTGTACATTTCCTGGTGTTGACATTCTCTCCCTTCTCAAGTATTCACAAATGGGGGTGCACAGTCCACACAGGCCATCTCTGTGGCTCCCAAAACAAATATGACATGTCAAACGCTGTTTGCGCTGGCACTCGCTGCTAATTTGGGAATATGGCTCATTGGGTACTAAAATGTACAAGTCTCATGTCTTATGCACGTCATGCCGGCGAATCATAACCGATAAATTGGCTTCAAGGAGGCTGCTGGCATCAGGGTTGCATGAGTCAATTTGAAGTAAAACTTCCTCATAGCCTCAAGAAATGATTGTCTATAAATATGGCATGCTCTGTGTGTATGTCTGCTTAATCCAAATTAAAGTAAGCTTACATTCTTTTGAGATCATATTGAAAGTGATATCAAAACTCATATGTACAAAAACATTGGTATTTTTCCTGTTTCTTCCTCATAGCCTCAAGATATAATTGTCTATATGGCATGCTCTGTGTGTATGTCTGCTTAATCCAAATTAAAGTAAGCTTACATTCTTTTGAGATCATATTGAAAGTGATATCAAAACTCATATGTACAAAAACATTGGTATTTTTCGTGTCGAAATACCATAATGTTAGTTAGATCAGGAATGTCTTTTACTAGCCTTACACGCATGTATACCCATAGCTGCATCCCTACATGTTTCTACCTCCAGACCGGCAAAGTGTCATCAGCAATATTTGCAACAGTCAGCCATTAGAACGACAGTTCAATTTGGATTTCACATTACAGTTGCTAGGTAACCAAAACTGCTCAAAAGGCTGAAAAGCAATTCTGCAAATGTCATCCCCTCCCCCCCCCTAAAAAAAAAAAAAAAATCATCAATTTTCAACGAACCTCCTCTCTCCAAAAATATGAATACACCTGTTAAGAAGAGTGCAATATGATTCGTGGAACAACTTTGTGTAGCAGTTTGAGCTGTCATTATGACGCATGTCACCCCAATGTGGAAAAGGGACTTGGGTGTCCAGTGGATGTTGCACCAGGATTTCAACCCTTTAGCAAGTGAAGATTCTGTTCATAATGGCCTATGGTTCCCTGGAAGGTAGAGCAATATTGCTCTTATTTGGACAACTTTGTAAATAATGTAAAATAGCTCACCTTTCAATTAACATTCTATATGAAAAAAAAAATTGTAAAGTATAAAACTAAAAAAAAAAAAGGATAGACGGTTTTAAGGCGTTATGGAGAGTAATAAGACGGGTGGTGTTAGGCGTTTCAGTTGCTAATGGGTTAAACAAGAAAGTCTGAGGCAGTTGTGTCCATGAACAAGCTGCATTATTGGCCATGCTCCTCCTCTTCAGCTGTATAGAAGGGTACCCATCGTGGACTGAATGTTAATGTGGTGGTATTCATCTAGCATGTGTGCTAAGTGGCTCCCTAGCTACATTGCTCCATAGGGCATGGATTATATGCACGTCAAGGGGTAAGGGAGTGGAGGTGATTCCAGTGAAGGGGGAGGGATAAGAGAATAAAGTGAGAACCTGTGAACATTGCATTTCTTAATGTTCTGTTGCTTCTGCAAAGTTTACAAATCATACTTTGTGGTGAAAAAAGAAAAATGGTTAAGGGAAATACACATTTTTCTGCCACAATGGGGTACATAAATTCTTGTCTCATCTCGCTCCTTTCTGATGAGACAGGAGCGTGATAAAATGATTGAAGTACACGAGATCTGATGCTCATCTTCATTTTCATCAGTCTCACTTCACAGTAAGCAATTATACACCGAGCATTAACTCCTTCACAGAAGTCAGTCAAAGTGATTTTCTTGCTTTGTGCATTTCACAGCATTCTATGGAGATGCATACCAGAAACTATCAACCAGATCTTGATATCTTAGTGGACAGGTCCACAGGTCCACAGGTCCACGGGGACACGACTGCCTCCACCACCAACAAAAACAAAGATAACGTTGGTGGGCGTTCCACGTTCCAACACACACACATAGGGAGGTGTGAGATTGTCTAATGACAATTCTCCTCGTACAAATTGATTTTGGCGAGTGCGCAGAGTGTGCACCCACCAAAATCTCGCCTCCGAAGGCCAACATTGCGGGGCCAAACTTTTGTGGGGCACGTTCCCATGTTATTCTTTCTTCTAGGCCAGCAACAAGTGTAATTTTTATTTCTTTTTATATCAATTCTTGTCCTGGTCATGGTAGCAGTAATGTTTTTGTAAGGATGAAGTTATGCGTCACACCAGAGTCAGCAATACTGGAATTCCTAATGGCATCACACCCTTAATTTGAGTCACTGGTATCATAACAGAAAAAAGGCTAAATTTTCAAATGCAGAATAAAAGCACTAGGATATTATAGTAGCAGGGACTGTTTAATGAAGATATATATTTTTGTCATCTTCATTTGTGGAATGATATAGGCCTAATAGTTTTTACACGTATGATTAGTGGTAAAACATTCCAAAATCTGAACAAACCTTTACACATTACTGTGTGACTCACACGGATTATAATTTTTTTCACATGTTCCTCAGCCACAATCTGCTGGCTGGAGCAATCTTAACACAGGCTCAGTGTAGTCACTGGGGTTGTTTCTTTATTACGATGTTTGTTAGATTTAGCATGTTAATTGTTCCCTCCACTCAATATCCTCAGAGAGTCTTTTGGTCATGATTAGAGATGGATTTGCTGAAAAAACCTCTCTGAATTCCCAGGGCAACTCATCTCCAGTATCCAGTATCAGTATTATTGTTATGATTTGTACTTCATCTCAGCATGACTAACATATAATTGTATGTCTTTTGGAGGCATAGTATTGGAATATCTGTGTACAGGACTGGTAGTGTTGGGCGTCATGAGTGGCTCGATGTCATTGCTGCCCACTGGTGTACATTCGAAAACGGCGAATAGCACCAGTAGGCGAATATGTGCTTCAAAGCGCATGCTCAAAGGTAATGGTCGACTTCATTCGAGATTCTTTGGCTGTGTGTTTACTGACGTAGAGATGAGTGATAAAGCTGCACACAATTCATTGCAGGGATTCTCAAATGCATCCAAGCTGGGCCAGCCTTCCCGCTCCATGGAATTCCCATGTTGAATGGTCTTTAAAACTCTTCCTCTTACTGGCTCTCTCATGCACCGAGAGTATCCCTAATGATAGATACGGCTCAATATGAATGCACTTTAATTATTATTATTATTATTATTATTATTATTATTATTATTATTATTGTTGTTGTTGTTGTTGTTGTTGTTGTTGTTGTTGTTGTTGTTGTTGTTGTTGTTGTTGTTATTATTATTCTTATTATTATTCTAATTCTTCTTCTTCTTCTTGTTATTGTTATTATTATTATCATTATTATTATCATTATTATTATTATATAATTATTATAGATATCAACATGCCTTCCAGTACCCACCCACCTCACATCAACCCTTCTACTTTTACAAGCAGGCTCTGTGAGTCACTGTTGTCTTTTTAATGGCAATATATAAAATCCATAAGCATTCATTCATTTCTCATCTAATAAATTGATTTCGTTTTCTTTCTATTTTCATTTCCAGGCAAGATGTGTCACCCCAAAGTTTGGTATGCACCAACACCATGGGCAAGGAGCCTTTGTGATCAGATGGCAACAAAGATAGTGACCATGCCAGCTTCATTTTCATGTGACCTGTGACCTGTGACCTGCGACCTGTGACCTCCCATTAAAGAAAGGATAAAGGATAAAGGGACAGACCAAATGTGAAAGTTACCTGTCGCAGTCAAAATGGACGAATACTATGTAGTAGTGGGTCCAATTGTTGCTGTAAACACCAGAGATAGTTGTAGTCCATTGGGTGTTAAAATACTTTTGAAACCGAGGTTCTTTGTTTCACAGGAAAAAAAAAAAAGAATGTTTTTCTATGTAAGTCCATCCCATAGCTCAAGACTATACAACAAGTAGCTTGATTATTACACGTTTCACTTACATATTGTACCTGTTCTTGTAACTTTTAATGAATCACGTCTGTTTCAGCACATTTTATTCCAGTGTGTGTTGTTTTGTGCCTTCTTTGATTTGTATGAAAGCTTAAACTGAGTCAGAAAGTACTATCAGTTTTACATATTTATAATAATGTTATTCATGGTATCCCGTAAAGCCACAAACATAGGGGTCATAGTACTTATGCCTTTTTATCATGCAAAAAAAAAAGAGGAAAGTTCTGTATATATAGCACATATCAACGAATGAAGATCTGTATATATAATTATAAGGAAGATGATTAATGTTTGAATGAAATTTATCGTGCTGTGTCGCTCTGTATGTGGGTGTGAGTGTGTCTTGTGTGTTCACGGAGACTCTGTAAATAAACATTGGCACTTATTTTAATGCTGAATATTATCATGGTCATAAATGATAAGGATGTTACTTACGTCGTTATGTCGTGCAAGAACCAATTGCCTGTGAGACGGTTGCAATCCTGTGATACTGGACAGACACTTCAACTAATCTTGAAGATGACCTTTGCCCTTTGAGTTAATATTTTGATAGCATGTGAAAACATTTCAAATTGGCCTGTGTGTAAGGGATTTTTTGTTTTTTTTTCCTGTGGATGAACACTCCCTGTGTCATGAAACTGTACTTTCAACATTGGGCTGGTGAAATTTCAGCTGAAAACATGCTTTTCGGGCGGCAAAAATACAACGCCCTCTGTTGACCACCTAGCATTGGTAGCAGGTTATGACGTACAACGCCTGCAGGCATATTCTTGACCAAGGATCGATTTTTAGCTGAAAACCGATAGAATTACTCGAAACGTCTGGAGTTTGAATTCATGAATATTGATTGATAGTGGAGTTACCAAGACCATAGGAATCTTACATGTAGCTTTTTAACATCAGTTCTTTTGATAGCTCATAATATATTGCACCACTTTTTTCAACAACATAACCATACATTCTTTTTTTTTTCCAGAGAATATGATATTTTTCTTATACTTCAAAGGAAAAATCAGCAGCGACCATAACAGCTCTAATGATTTACTAAATATACACAGAGACTCCAACTCTCCCGTTTTCGACGGGAGATCTCCCGCCGAAAACCCATTTTTGCAAAATCTCCCGTTCTCCCGCTTGAGATTCAATTTCTCCCGCCCTGGCTCTTTGTCTCCCGTTGGAAAGGATTTCTTACTTATTTCTATCGTATGTTGAAAAAATAAACCTTAGATAGCATCAGAAAGCATCTAGAACCCTAGGAACTTCGCGCTTCGCACACATCAAGTTGGAGTCTCCCGTTTGCTAGGGGTTTCAGGCGGGAGAATCTCCAGATCAGAAGGTGCTTTGGGTTGGAGTCTCTGTATACACGTATTTCATTTCAGTTCAATTTAGAGCTTCATGTAGAAATTTATCATAGAAAGGGAAAAATGTATTCTGTGAGGCTGTTGAAGAATTGTGAGCTGAACTGCTGTGTAAATAACATGCTGATTAACCACCCCTTGGTGCAAATAAGACGTAATAAGGCCAAAGAATGATAGTCAAAGCATTGCTTAGCATAATTCAAGATATGACTTAGGTCGTCGTGTGGTTGTGATCATGTTAGGTGAAAAAAAAAAAAGTCATGCTTGCCCATTTCCAAAGTCTTCGTAGGAAGGGGTAGATGCACTCAATCATTATGGTAGTAATTTCGTCCAATTGCCAGTTGTCATTAGTGCCCTTTAGCGAGATGGTTTTGAAATTGGTTCTCGAGGGTTCAGTGGCAGTCGGTCATTTCGTCTTCAGACACTATTTTTGTATTCTGAGTGTTTGCAATATGCTGTTGCTGTTTTCAACATGAGGGTGATTGGGACATTGATTCAACTTTGCCTTTATTTTTATACACTGTGTGTTTACTTTTGAAAAGTTATTCCCAGCTGAGCTGAGGTGGAGCAATATAATTGGCAGGTTTCTCTGCATTTTTGTACTTAGCTGTGATAATCAATTCTTTTTTTAAAAATAATGAAATGTCTGATATTTTATTGATTCATCATACTTTGAAGGGACTTGAAAGAGGAAGTGTACTTTTAAGTACCAAATGTTATATGTGACCTGTTACCATATACGACAACAGAGAATAACGTGCATCTCTCTGGGGCATTCGCAACTGAGAGCATGAAATGCAATTGCATTATTGTATGCTTGCGTGTATGTTGAGGTTTGCGTTCTCGTATGCGCAATCTAATGATTCTAACCATTGTTGAAGGGCTGCGAGATCTTGTGACATGAATGTATATCAAAAGTATTTGTACACATTCTCCCAGTCCGTCTGTAATGTCAGATTACTTGAATTTGTGATGCACCAAGATACAGTAATTATTGAGTATGAGAACTGTTCCAGTGGAGATGCTTCAAACGTGTGTGTTTGCATATCATATGCCTGTGTCAAATCATGGAGCTACAATGTGTTGTAGCTCTACGTCAGATGGTAACAAGGTCATGCATAGTACACTAATTATTCCATACTGCATTTCTTATCGTTCACTCACTTACAATGTGTATATCATATCTTCCAAGAGAATGACTAAACTGCTTGTAGAATTGTGAGTTGATGAAGCTGCCTAGCCTTCAGAAAAAACTAGATTGAATTTCTTTTACAAGCATTTTTTTTTAGTATAAACTATTTATGTTCTCATATTTTATAGTGTAAATATATCCAGATGAATTTATAAAGATGATTTTGTGCAGTTAGTCTTACAGTGTATTAACACTGTTGCCTGTACATTTGCTTTGATTTCTTTCTCTCGTGCTTACTTTTCTTTTTTTAGCTCCTTTTAATTTAGATGTTTGTACTGTGTATAATATTTTATTTCCCCCCACTGTATGCAGAGTTTATTTAATCTTTTGTTCAAATTCGTATCAGCCATCGAAAACTGATTTTAATTTATGAGCAAAAAAAAAAATAATCATAACAGTCTTTCACCATTGTTATATTGTCAATATGTACCTTTTTATGTGCATATTTAAATCTTTGTATGAATGAATATTTATGAAATACATCATGCTACTTATTCTAATTTATATTCCTTTCTTAGATTGGCAAAATATGATTCCTATTCACCCAAAGTATGCTATGATATTCCATACTTATGTGGATGTACCTCTCTTTATATTCTATAAGCTATGAATGTTTGTGTGCAAGAGATTGAATCACGCACTCTAAAGGGTGACTTCACTCGTATGGTTGCTGAAAACCAACAGTTAGGGCTTGACATACACAGATTTAACATGCAGATTTAGTACTTGCAGTATCAGTGGGCTTTTTGATCCATCTTTTTAAATCCATATCAATCTCAGCAGACCAGTTTCATGGATGCCTGAACTCTACAACAAGCAACTAAGCGCATTTGTGTGTGTGTCCCATCATCTAGCAACGGACATGTGCTTCATAACAGTACTTTATGATAGTAAACAGTGTCTTTTTATGATTAGTTGTTTGTGGTCATCAATATCTCCTGATTTATGGGATGTCAAGCAGAAAATGTAATTCCGCACAGTGTGCACATTAACTTTATACGTGTATATAAACAGTCAAAAATCAGTTTCACAACATGATAGAAATTTCTTGATAATCAGAAATAGCATACAAAAGTTATGGAATTTTAAAGCTTCCCATGTTTTCAGAGGGTTAAGTTCGTCATTTCCAAGAATCATTAATGAGAGAATAAAATAAGGTTCGTTATTCCTAAACACACAAATTCCTTATACCTAATTGTTTGTTAATCCAAAAATTGAATAGGGTTCATTAATCCAAACATTTGTTGCGTTATTTTGAAGGTTCATTTATCCTAAAATTGAAATATCTAGATTCTCTTAATTGGCAAACAAACGGAAGGTGCATACAAACAAACCACACACGCACACCAAAAAAAGAAAAAAAAATGAATAGATCATGATAGGACTCGATGTATTAACTACAAACTTTTTGTTTTATCACTCTATGCTTATTACATGACAAGAATAATTTGATGAGACTAATGCAACTTTGTTTTCATTTCATGTAGAAGAAGGAGATTTAGTGACAATTTACATACACATGGTGGATGTGTGACATAATTACACCATCACATCAAATTTGCGTATGGTATGTAGTTTTGTGAGAACATGTGAAATGTTAAAATTTCATAACTTTCTTGCTACATGTCTGGCTCTGTTCGTCAACTGGTATCCTACGGACTAACTGAAAGTCAACTCAAACACAGCATGTAATTATTGCGCTTCAAGGGGTAAAGATTAACTGCTTTGGGAGGTGCTGCAAGGATCTGTCATCCACCGAGAACAATAGGAATGAAACTTGTGAGTTCAATAGTGAGAAACATTTGCAAATCTCCAAGATGTCCGCAAACGCACTTACTTGCTTTGGAGTGCAGCTCATGCCGATACCAAAAGTTATACTGATTAGTGGTGGTCAGATAAATACAATGAGTGCCCCAGGAGATGAGTGCTGAGATTGTAGGACTCTTGTCTGTTAACGAGCTGGCTATTATTTTCAACCACTTATCCAGGAACACATCCAAAGCATATTGGGGGTAGCAATCTTTCAACATCTATTGTGCAAAACAAAGTCTAAACCTATTCCTATGTCAGGTACTTGTGCGCATCGTCCAGAATATAGATTGAGATGTTTATTCTCTGCGTGCTTGGGCTATCACATATTAATGTGATGGTCACATTTCATGATCCGTGAAAGTAAGGCTTTGGAACAGAGCATGACTTCGAAAGATGATCTTTGTAATGTACACATAATCAAACTGTTCTTAGCAAATGTTCATATCCAAATCTGAACAATGGCTGCCTCCTTTCATTCGTGTACAGTTTGTTGAGGTTGAACTCTACGGGGCGGAAACACATGCTCGAAGTAGCAGCATTATGATGTATGTGTATAGATCAATGATCACACTGCAGCACTGTTCGTCTTCTTCCGGCCACATGTAATTTGATCTGTACTGATCTGACTGTTCTGTTTATTCTCTGATGAACAGAATGGTCATAAGGTTTGTCCACTCACTGAAAACAATGATTCATGTAACCTTTCACAGAGCCTGCTGTGTACGTCTGTACCCTCACTCAAAGTGTACCCGTATTTGATTCACTTCTGCACATTAGACAAATGCCTCTATTTTATAATTATTTATTAAATCACAGTTGTGGATATTAATCTGCCATGGTGGTTATTCGATGAATACCTTTGAGCAGTTTTTTCCTCTCTCTGTCTCTCTATCTATCTCTGAGTAGATCTTTTTGAATACTGTTTTATCAGGTGAAGGGATTGAAGATATGGATGAATAGAGTGTATGATGTATATTGGCTGGTTTATATAGTGTACATTTATGCTGGATGTGTATTTCAATAAAATTATTGCATAAAGGAAACTTTACCATATGTCATTGTTTCTTGATTGTCCTTAAAACTGTTCATAATATATATATATATATGTATATATATATATATATATATATATATATATATATATATATATATATATATATATATATATATACTATATTATGATATATAATTTTGATACAGTGTGGAAATTGTGCAAGATGACATTTCCGACATAAATGCAGAAATTAATGATATGAGACTGTTATACAAATGAAGTTTGATCACAGAAGGAGTTCACTCCATTCTTTTCAATTTTAGATATTTGCAATTAAATATAATTAGAAAAAGCCAATAAAATAATAAGAAGATATGGAATTTTTGAAATCTTTCTTCAAGAATATCTGCTCTATACCAAGAATATCCGTGGTGCAACAAGTGAGGTTTAATTGGAAAGGTTTTGATTTGTTTTATCTTATTATTGACTTACCCTAAAAAGTTTGAAAATGACACTGATCCTGTTTTGTGACCAAACCTCTTAAAATGCATATGAAAAACTGGAGGGCATTGACAAGAAAGCTCTCGATCCATTTTCGCACGACAAATATATCTTGTTTATAATGATGGCATTGTTTTAAAAGTTTTGTGGGAGATTTCGTACTCTGTGTTCAGGAGCTGAATCGAAGTTGAAATAGTCTTGATCTGCCGATCAAAACCTGTAACCTTTGATAGTTATGCATACAATCAGGACCAGGTACCAAGGTATGTTGATTCTCACAGCAGACACGTGGGTACATTCAAAGAGAAGGAAATACTAAGTCAACTAAGTCATTATATACATTAAGTGTGTGTGTATATATATATATATATTAACAAAGAAATAGATATAGATACAGATATAATTATATCATGAAGAGTTTTATCGCAAAACGAGCTAACTCCATTCCTGTTGAGATATTTGTGATTGAAGCTAAAAACAAAGAAAAAAAGAAAAGGATATTATTAATCATTACTTCTGGAGTACTCCTTGTAATGTCACAATTGAGGTGTCTGGAAAGGTTTAATTTTGCTCTATCTGACTATGGACTTTGAAATGTTTAAAAATGCCACTTAGCTCATTTTGAAATAAAACACTTCATATTTAATACATGGACTGTATAAGCTGTTATTTTTGTGAATTTTGCGAGTCACAGTTGGACCGCGAATTCAACAACAGTGCCAATTCGCAAAAACAACATCTCGCAAAAATGTCTGTGACCTCATTCGCGAATATATCTGTACACGAAAATAACAGCGTATAAATTATATATGAAGAGTTTGTTTGCAAAAACCGATAAGTCCATATTTGCCAAATGGAGATATTTGCGATTAAAGGTCAAGAAAAATAAAGAGAATAATGAGAAAATTTTTGCTTCTTTTGACCATAACTTAAAAAATATACCTGCTATGAAGTGACCAATATATCATTTAAAAGGTATTATTTTGTACTTTATGACAGGGATCGTACTTCAAAATCTTCAAAAATGGACTTATCGGTTTTTGCAAACAAATCCTTCATATACAGATAGCTAGATAGATAAATAAATAGACAGATGCAAACATTACATGCATTTACAAATATTCACAAGGGAACTTTGTTATGACAATTTGCTTGGACCCCTTAAATTTCATCTTTATACATTATCAGGGTAAAAAAAAATGGAAGGAATTGGACCTATACAAAATTGCCTCATTGTATGAACAATCTCTCTATCTGACCTCACTTTAATGAGGTACTAATGTATATAAATAATGATAAATGTTTGTGTGTGTATACTTACAAAATTATGTATTATTGTTTGGATGTGTGTTCTAGTAGGCCCCTTTCCCTCTCTTCATTATGCGGGTGTTTGTGGGTAAATCTGTTAAAAATAGGTAAACCTTTGAAATGACAGTGATTACATCCGATATACCTGCTTTAAAAAGCATGTGAAACCGAAGTTTCAATGACGTCATTTCATGCCTGGGTGATTTCAAGGACATGATAATTATTTCATTGTTGTTCAACAGATTGTGAGTAGAAATACCAGGGGGAGGGAGGGGAAAAAACACACGTAGAAAAGCGGGTTCACTACATGAACACTAGAGGGCGCAATATCTCCAAGTCGACCAGGGCCCGAATCGACCGAAGCCTGAACGTCAATAAAATAACGACCTGAATAATAGTCTTCGATTAGTAAATGAATGGTTGGGGAAATATTTTAAAGACTGGTGCTGATAACTGAATGCAGCATGGAATTAATATGCTTTAAAAAAGGTGGCATAAACAAATGAAGAATAATCCGTCATTGTATTGTAATTTTCCTTTGCCCTGTACTGTACTGTTTTCAAAGAATGTGCATTTTATTTCCTACAGCTTCCTGCTTGAAACACTTCGTTTCGCTGCTTCTCTCCTTTTGTTTAGAGATCGGCGAGTCTCTTTCACTGAAAAAGAATTGAATGCAAAGTCATTAACAACAGAGGATTATAATTAATGAACCATAAGAGATGTGCGTTTAACGTGGATGACATTTGAAATGTTTATAGTTCGTAATTCCGAAGGTTCGTTATTCCGAAAGTTTTATTTTCCGAAGGCTCTTTCATCCGAAATGAACCACCTCCCCCCCCCACCCCCCCCCCCCAAAAAAAAGGTTTGTTATTCAAAGGTTTGTTAATCCGAAAACGGGTGAGGTTCGTAATTTCTATTCTCCGAAATAACAAACCTCATTTTCATTTTCCGATTAATGAACCTTCGGAACAACGCCACAATATTCGGATTGATGCACGGTTTTTCATTTTCGGAATGTAAATGACGAACTTTATTTCATTTTTGGATTGATGAAGCTTCGGAATAACGAACATCACCCACAAGGATAAACATTGAACTATAGTGTTGTGAACTCCCCCCCCCCAAAAAAAAAAAAAAACAAACAAACAAACAAACAAACAAACAAAACAAAACAAAAAAAAGCCAAAAAAAAAATCAAACAAACAAACAAACAACAACAACAAAACAAAGAAACAACTCGATTCTCATTATCACGTTCCCACCACATCAAGGTTCACTTTAGTGACTTAATAACCAGCTGTTCTTTTATGACTTATTTAACGCCAGATCAACGTTGCTCGAATGACAAAATCTAGACCAGCATTTTGAAGAATGATTTTGGATCGTTTATTTTTTTGTACGCTTGGGAATGAATCGCGCTGGTCAATCTCTTTCTTTCTTTTCTTTCTTTTTTCCTCTTTCAAGTCTTTTGAAATAATTGTCTTTTTGCCAGTATTATGTTAAGCAAATCCACTGAACAGGACATAAAAAGTTTCGTTAGAATTGGCTGCGAAATAAAAGAAAGCTGTAGAATTCTGAAGTCTTACCGTTTTCACAAAAGAATGCCATCAGTAACAAACAGCCAAATGCGCAAAATAATGAGATAAGATAAACACGCTGTCCATCGATTTCCGTTCAGCTCTTCTATTCACTTTGCACAAAAAAGTAAATGAATAATAAAAAGATGGAGTCTTTATCAAGTGTCATCTTTTACCGTGAATTTACGATGATTGAATAGTTGAACATTGAATCATTGAGGAAATTAAAGGTATATGATTTCAAAATATAGAAGGGGATAAAATCCAAATATCTATGTAAATTGAGCGAATACAGTTATAACAAATGAACACATCAATGAAACTATAAATTTTAGAAATTCCGCAGTACCGTTGTCTCTAGATTAGAAGACTACTGTAGGCCCTACTAAAGTTCGTGACATCACATTATGTACAACGACAGAAAAAACGCAGGTGCAGTTGCACAATGAGAATGATTTTATGAAATTCAATTTTTTACATGCAAAGTATACATACATTCCCCTCGACTTCTTCTGACCTCATGTTAAGGGTGCTCATGTTCCTGCTGCTTTCTGAAAGAGACAAATCAAGTACTCTTTCATTTATGCCAGAAAAGTAAGGATATGTTGAAGTTTTATATATATTTTTTGCATTATTTTCCACATGTGACGTCACAAATTGTTGTAGTCTTCTCACCCAGCAATTGCTGCACCAAAACTTTAAGAATTTATAATAACTTTTGAACGTATTGTCCGATTTTCCTTACTCTCTAAAAACAATCGAGTGAAAATATTCACTCTTAAAGGAGTGAATTCAAAAAAGAGTGAATTTAGAGTGAAATTGGAGTGAATTTCGAGTGAAAATGTTCATTTTCACTCATTTTGGAGTGACCTCAAGGATCACTCGAAGATTTTGGAGTGATCCCTGAGGTCACTCTAAAACGAGTGAAAATGAACATTTTCACTCACAATTCACTCCAATTTCACTCCAAATTCACTCTTTTTTTTTAAAATTCACTCCTTTAAGAGTGAATATTTTCACTCGATTTTTTTTAGAGAGTAAACTTCGCTTGTGTGTTTTACTATAATACGTTGCATTCTATTGCTGCATTCCCTAAATCCACGTACTGAGTACTTTATACTGGTATATGTTTGGGTTTCATTTTCCTTTAACCCTTTGTGTGCTGTGAGTGCTGATTGACACAGAAACCCCCACAGCATTGTATACACTGTCCAACGTGCATGGCACAGAAAGGATTAACTAAAACTGTGTACTCTAGAGGGTCATGGGATCATGTACACCGAAGCTTTGTTTAATTCCTCATCTTTTAAGTATTATAATTGTTCCGGAACAATCGTTTCATGAACAAAAAAATAACTTTTTTATTTTTTAATATTCATACAACTTCACGTAACTTTGCTTGATCTTATTCGACTTACTATATATCAGTCGACGTGAACTTCATGGAGTGGTCTTTAACTTTGGATTTTCAACTATAAAACGGGGAATTTTCCCCACACATGCATGTAGATTCAGCCAAATAAAGATACAGTGTAATAATGAAACATTCCCCGAGTGTTTCAGGAATAATTGGACGATCAGTTTAAAAGTTATGAGTGCTTTAAGTTTGGTGTAATTCCACTGGTGTGAACTCTACAACAATGGAGATGTCACAATATAAAATGCAAATATAATTGATGATAGATCAATCGTGCGGTTATTATCATTATTTTGGAGAGGTATAATAATCAGATCAGAGATAGCAAATCATTATTCACATGATCCTTATTTGTCGATTATTGTATATAATCATTGAAGTATATTGGCGCAATAAAAATATCATGATTGATCTCCAGTTATGACGGGATGTAATCAAACAAATCAAACGTGTTACCCAAGACCATTATTAGGTATTCTGTGAAATACGTAGATCCCAGCAAATTTTCGGCACTCTTTTTTTTCCCTGATTGGTAACTGCTGATGGGTCTGCTTCAGGGATTATCAACACATTTTCCCGATATTGCAATCGCAATTAATTTATAGAAAGCGAGCCTGAGAAATGCAGATGTGCGTCTTCATTTTTTACCGACCGGATACATCGTAATCATAGATTTACAGACAAAATAGCTGTGGTCGGTCGATCGTAGATCATCTCATTCAAAAATGTGTGGGCGGGCACTATGAGCTGGAAATCGCTAGCCATCGGAAGCGTGTCTGCGTCACAACTATTAAAAAAAAAAGAAGATTATACGACCCTGGATGATAAGTGACAATTGCAGGGAAACAGTGTATAGCAACAGTGTCTCTTCAGCCAGAATCGGAGGGAAAAAATAAGGACAACCATTGCAATGTTTTATGCTGGACCTATCATGTATATGATTTTGACGATATGTGAAATTGAATTATGTGATATCATAATAACATGATATAGGCGTATGATATGGTGTAATATAATATGACATAATATATTATGATACGATAATGCCATATTTTATCATCTTATATTGTAGTGTATTATATTATATTATATTATATTACATTTTATTATATCATATTATATTATATTGTATTATATTATATTATATTACATTACATTATATTATATTATATTTTATTATATTCAGTTTAGTTCAGTTCAGTTCAGTTCGAATTTATTTCGTTTTTTCACAATGAAATAATATATAAACATAAATCGCACTTTCTTCTGTGACAAAAATGATGCACATAAATCTATACAAAGAAAACAATTATTAAAAACTTACAGTATAGTAAGGATACATTAAAATAGTTTGTAAAGTATAAAACAGTGAAATAATTTTCAATATGCATTGTGTGGAAAATATCATATCATATTATATATTACATTACATTCTTTTATATCATATTATATATTATTGCATTACATTACATTTTATTATATACTACGGTACATGAGATGGCATCATATCAGACATGCAGGTATTGACTTTTGAGAGAAGTAGTATAGGCCTAAACACTTTGAGACATCTCCGCCGGAGTTATATTTTCACAAGGGGATTATCCAAACAGAATATGTCTCGAGGGGAAAATATAACATATGTTATGATGACAATACAAAGCAATATCTGTCTATACACACCATTTCATTCTCACCCCGTTGGCAGCCAGTCAAAGTTTAGAATACTAGTAGTATTATACCTGACTTGACGTCTTATTGCAAGCAATATTAGGCTTAAAATGACTTTGATTCTCGTCAGCCGAGTGCATTGTGGCCAATACAGCGTAGTATATAGGAAGGGCCTACCGGTACCATTTTAATCATACTTAATAAAACAATTTCCATGTAACATGACTGAACTCTTGCATACTTATTGCCGATCAAAGAGCTAGCTATTCATGCAAATTCCGCTAAAATCAGTAAGTATTTGAATGTTAGGCATAATTGTCATACGAGGAAATCATACATGTATTTTTGAAATGAAAATAATTATCTTCTTTCGCTGAGAGCTATCTAATCGGCAAGCAGGCATAGCATTTTTTTTTAAATGTTAGGATTCGAAAGAGTAATGAATACACAGACTTATAAGATATCTATCTTCAATCCTTTCTCACCAATTTGTCACTTGATGTTCTTTTATTTTATTAATTTCGTGTTTTTTATCATTCTTCTTCCTCCACTTCTTCACAATCACACCGCCCCGCTGCAAGAGTGCTCATTGAATGAATTTCATTGGTCGCATTAGGAGCGCTACTACTTGCGTGCGCTGAAAATGGATGGCCCGAGCTCTCTGCTATGGCGATACATTTTGCCCGTAAGTGTGCAACTGCAAGGTCAGAGTTGAATGCGGCCGGGTTCCCGCGTGTGTTCAGTATGGAGCCTTTTGTCAGAAGCATGGTTTGCACGCGGTTCGCGAATATCGTCGCTGTCCTCATTTCGCTGCTTCCACGAAGTTATGTGAATGGCCTAGAAATCAACGGAGGTCACCGCTGAATGTAGCGTGAGCAAATGATTGAACTGCCTCGAACAGCACTGCGCAGACTCAGTCACCTCTGAGCGTAACCTCGTGAAGACAAAATGTCGTCTCCACCAGCAAAAGTCAGGAAAGAAGAAGTGACGAAGAACGGTCAGAATGCACAGGAATCAGAACGTGAGTATACTAGACTAAATTTATACAATATTTCAGACGTGCCAGTGGAAAGGCACGGATTCGGATGCTTGCGTTAGCATAGGAGACACTCTACTTTGTCGTGATGGAGCTGCGAAGCATGGTTCTCCATTGTGTACATGCATTGATATGCCGTGTATACAAATGACGCGCACTGTAATCTGTATTTGTGTGGTGGATATATGGATGAACTGTGGAGTGTGCTGTGGTGGTGGAGGTGCGCAAATGCAGTTCAGACCCATTTAGTTCAATGCTGATTTGTGGACACGGTTTGTCAGATCACTTTGTCGTTTATGAAGCTATTGCGCTGCGAAATATGCTGTGCATTCACACACAGTTTAATGTCTCAAATGGTTCATTAATGACAATATATCCTGTAAAGTGTAGACTTTATTCATAGCTGACTTTTTCAGGTCAAAATGAAGAATGTGTGGTGGTGCTCAAGTATTATTCTTTCATTTACTGAAGCCTAATCGTTCCCCGCTTGTCTGATTAAACTTGCATTTACCACTGGTAGGAGTTTGCCCCAGATCCAGCTAGCTATTTATACTGTGCTTTGTAACACATTGTCGTAGGAATGGCGTGGTGCAGACTGTTTATCTTGCCCACTCACCAAGGGAGCAGCCAGCTTAACTCGTAACAGTAACACATCGTGTCACTGGTACTGCAGAGCTCTGATCACAGCACTTCAGTCAGACAACCCCCCCCCCCCCCCCCCATTTGTTGATGGTTGGTTGTTGGGTTCATCAGTTTTGTAGACTCTCAACCACATGATATTTGTGATTGTATGCGTAAGTCCACATGAGAGATTTTACTATAGTTATCAATTTGATATTTATTTGGGAGGTGATTCTTTTTTTGAATTAGATATATGTAATGCATTTGTTAAGTTGGTTTTCAGCAAGTTTGTCTTCCGAAAACAGCTCTGCAATGATTATCATGATGGCTATCATGATTTGACTACATCACACATCACACCACACAAATACTTTGTCATGTCCCTGGAAAGAATAAGTGCAATATTATGTTGTAATGAACATCAGCATCATAGTTTTATTACTGCAGATGAGATATTTCAATAGATGGCTTATCACTGTTGGTGGCAGTTAAACATTAAAAAATCTTCCCGCCTCTCCGGAAGAGTTGGAAGAAATGCTTTGATCACTAATTGTACGACTTAGACAAATGCAACTTTTTCCATAAAGCTCATTGGTGATATGCACGGTCAAGAGTGACCAGTCAGTGTGTGGTCATCCCTCTGTGTGGCATGGGGTGGTCTGGTTTGCAGCACAAGGCAGTACGCGCGCCAGCTCCAGCAGATTGCGCGCATACGGTGAATGCATGTCTGATATGATGCACCATCTGACACAAACTGGACTATGGCATATGGTGCCCTCTATCAGTGTCCTGTACATTGAACAAAAGCAGGAGTTAACTTGTATGTGTTACAGGAAGCTACAGTACTCTCACACCAGATTGGGCAGTTTCATCAATGAATGAAACTGCCCGCTGCAACCTTTAAGAAGAGGTCTAGAGGACTATATCCCAGTACAGGCAACTTGTCTTCTAACAAAGTCCTTGGGACTGATAATTTTCCTTCATTTTATTGAAATTTCATTATTTAGCAAAAAAACACACACACACAAAAAAAGCTGCTGAAAACTGCTTATCCAATAGTGGTGAGCCAATTGAGTATGATGGAGTCAAAAGAGGCCTGAGCTTTCGATCCTAGCAGAATCTTCAGAGGCAAAATGACCCATGAAATTTTGTTATAGTGGAAGAGATAAAGTGATTAAAGAGAGAGGCCAATACATGTAACAATTTTGGGACCTGAATTTTTTACTTGGTTGTAACAGACTTTTGTTTCAAACATGTTCAGTGTAACATGAATGCACTGAATCAAATGGAGCTTCCTGCCTCTGAATGTACTGTGTCAGCTCTGAAATACTTAAAAATTATTTTTACTGCTGAGAGCCTTTAAGACTGTTGAGGTATGCTGAATTGTGCATTTTGATGTGGTTGATAACTTCACAAGATTTGTGATTGAGCATTTACCTTTGTGCCAGGCAGTGTTTTAATGTCCAGTGTCTTCCCTGTTTGTATCTTCTGTGTAGCTGGGGAGTACCCGGACAAGGAGAACCAGCAGGCCATTGAGGAGATCGACAATGTACAGAATGAGATTGACAACCTGAATGAGATGGCGAGTGAGGAGATCCTTAAGGTGGAACAGAAGTACAACACATTGAGGCAACCCTTCTTTGAGAAGAGGGCCAAGCTCATCGAGAAGATCCCACACTTTTGGTCAACGACAGTATCCTTTTTCTATTCTCCCTCCACCCCCCCCCCCCCCCCCCGAAAAAAAATAAATAAATAAATGAAAGACAAACAACACAACCCCTCTAATTCAGTTTGTGAGTAGCTTTTTAATACTACAATGCTGGATGCTACAGTTTTGTACTCAGCTAAACATACTTAGTGATTGTTATAAATGCGTTATTATAACATAAGAAATGAAGACATTGACTAAAAATTGAGCTGAAAGTGGAAACATGCCTTTTTACATACGAACAAGCAATTGTATATCTCTATTGGAGATGATATTCTTTTAATACCTTATTTGATATAAAAACTGGACTTGACAAAGGAAGTTGGATGTTTGTAAAGCACAACATGAAATATCCTGCCCATTTTCAAGTCAAAGTGCTTATGAAAATAGAGATAGAAACTAGGGTTGGCCTTGGAGCAGTGTTGGATCAGCTCATTTTGTGTAGGGGGTTGGCCAGATGTGTACAACCTTGTCTGCCGGGAATTCACATGTGAATGTAATGTTAGTGGTTCCATCTGATAGTTTGTCAGTGAATTTACTGGTGTTCTGGTAGATTTTACTTTGAAACATGATGACCTTTGATATCTTCTTTGGGTCTTGCAGTTTTATTCATCATGAAATATGATTTGTCTTATAACAAATAAACACCGGCTCTCTTGAAGACTTTCACCATAGTGCAATACAAAACTTTCCAATTTGTTCACTCACTTTTTGAGAAAGAAGGGGTCCAACTAGGGGCCTAAATTGTACATTTTCATCTTCTTGAAAACCCCATGATGAATTTTCACCAAACTTGGCAGGTTGCATCCCGAGGGAGATAGGATCTCACTTCATTCAAATGGGTACCATGCCTCACCTCGGGAGCCCCTAGGGGCCCCAACCCCCCCCCCCCCCCCCCCCCCAAAAAAAAAAAGTAATCTTTAAAAATCTTTTCAAGAACCAGAAGTGATAAAGCTAAGTTAATACTATGAATTAGTTCATTGATGACTGTTGTTTCAAGCTTCATCATGGCAGAATTGGGGGGGGGGGGGTCTAAATGGGGACTTGGATTGTACATGTTCATCGTCTTGAAAACTCCTTGATGGATTTTCACCAAATTTGACAGGTAGCATGCCTAGGGGGTTAGGATCTCAATTTGTTCAACTGGGCACTATGCTCCCCATGGGGGACCCTAGGGGGCCCAAGCCCCCCAAGTAAGGAACATTTAAAAGTCTTCTATCTCTAGAACCAGAAGTGATAAAGCAAAGTTATTACCATGAGTTAGTACATTGATGACTGTTTGTTGATTGCAGATCCATGGATGCCCCCACTCCCCTTGGAGCCTGGTGGGAGGGGAGTAGGGGGGGGGGGTCCAAATGCAGGCCTAGCTTGTACATTTTCATCATCTTCTGAAAACAACATGATGGATTTTCACCAAACTTGGCAGTAGCTTTTCTAGGGGAATAGGATCTCAATTTGTTCACCTGGGCACCGTACTCCCCTTAGGGCTCCAGGGGGCCCAAATCTCCCAAATTAATTGATATTTAAAAATATTCTATCTAAAATCAAAAGTGATGAAAGCTTTAAGTCTTTCTTTTTTAACTGCATAGTTAAACTTTCTAAGTACAGTGTACTTGGCAGGTATTTTTACTAGTGTGATGGAATATGCAAATGGGCATCATGCCCCAGCTCTCAAAGCTGCCCCCTGCCCCTCAAGTATGCAATGTTCACAGGGAATCTGCATGAATGTGTGGAAGGTGAACTTGCGAGACTCTGGTAACTGTGAGACCCCTGGGTCTCATTTTTTGATTCAGGGGTCAAGCCTGGACTGACTTGGGGGGCCAAATTTTACATTTTTATCTTCTTTTCCTTTTTTTGAAACTGCATAGTCAAATTTTCTAAGTTCCCTGGGCAGTTATTTTGACCAGTGTGAAAGAATAATACAAATGGACACCATGGCCCCATGGAGGCCCTCAAAGCTGTTCCATGCCCCCAAGTTTGCCATGTCCTCAGGCAATAGTGAGCGAGAATACATGGAAGGTGAACTTGCGAGACTCAGGTGAACTCGAGACCCCCCAGGTCTCTTGTTAGCTCACCTGAGCCTGAAGTGAGCTATTGCGATCGCTCTTCGTCCGGCGTGCGTTGTGCGTAAACTTTTTACATTTCTATCTTCTTCTTGAAAACCCCAAGACCAATTTTCACCAAACTTGACAGGTAGTATCCCTAGGGGGTTAGGATCTCAATTTGTTAAAATGGGCGCCATGCCCCACCCAGGGGGCCCCCAGGGGTGCCCAACCCCCCCCCCCCCAAAAAAAGAGTTAAGTTAACACTATGAGTTAGTACATTGATGACTGTAGTTTCAAGTTTGTTCAAGGCTGAATCAGGGGTGCCCCACTTGGGACCCAGGGAGGGGGTGGGGAGGGGCACTAATGGGGCCTTGATTGTACATTTTCATCTTCTTCTTGAGAACCCCATGACCCATTTTCACCAAACTTGGCAGGTAGCATCCCTAGGGGTATAGGATCTTAATTTGTTCAAATGGACACCATGTCCCACCTGGAGGGCCCCAAGGGACCCAAACTTCCCAAAATTAAGGAATCTTTAAAAATCTTCTGTAGAATCAGAAGTGATAGAGCTAAGTTAATACTATGAGTTAGTACATTAATGACTGTAGTTTCGAGTTTGTTTGATAGCAGATCAAGGGGTGCCCCCTTGCGAGCAGGGGTGGGGAGGTCCAAATTGAGACCTAAATTGTACATTTTCATCTTCTTTTTGAAAACCTCAGGATGGATGTTCACCAAACTTGGCAGGTAGCATCCCTAGGGGGTAAGGATCTCAATTTGTTAAAATGGGCACCATGCTCCTGCCCCCCCCCCCCCCCATCCCCCCAAATTAACCCAAACTTACCTGGGCTATTTTGTGCGCTTAAAGTCTTGGGGGGGGGGCAAATTAGAATTTGGCTGGAAATCATTAAATAAAGCCCCCAAACTTCAAAATGTTTTGCTTGAGGACTCTTTGGTGAATTCTGATTTAATTTAGGTTAAAAAAAATTGGTATCAATTTTAATTTCTTATGTATTTTATTGTTTTTACAATTTCTTATGTATTTCCTTGTTTTTTACTTTTTGTTTTTTATTGTTTTTCATTGCAAATCATTTGCAACACTATTTCAATCATAAGAAACATAAAATTAATTGTTTTTAATCACTAAAAGTAAAAATAATGATACAGTTACGAATTTCAGATAGAAACCTGATTTGCATTGGTTTTGTACACAAAATCACGTTTTTGAGTAATTTACAGTTTGACATGCACTTACATAATGTTGCGTAACTTCGAAACCGCGTACCCGCGAAGTGACTTTTGAATGGGGTCCAGACCTGCAAATGATCTCCACAGATGTGCAAAATATTTTTCTTTTTTTGTTTGTTTTTTGTTCGTTGTTGTTTATTGTTGTTGTTTATTTGCACTTTATTTCTGACCACACAGATGATTAATCCTGATGATACATTTGCCCTCATACTTGTGAATTATGCTTGTCCAGAATTGTGCTTATTATGCTTGTCCGGAAGCAGCTATTCCTTGACTCCACTCTTGTTCATCCCAGTTCACACATCACCCTCAATTATCAATGCTCTTAGACGAAGAAGATGAAGAAGCACTACAGTACCTCACCAAAGTTGAGGTTAAAGAGTTTGACGACATCAAATCAGGTTACAGAATTAACTTTGTAAGTACTCAATTCACTTTGTTCATATCATTTTTGTTCATCTTTATAAAAGAAAGGTATTCATTTGTGTGTGCATGCACCAGAAAGACCTGTATTGTATTCTTTGATATGACAAATATTTGTTGTGAAACTGGGACAAGTCTATTTGGTACTAATGTGTCATATGCAGATGTAATAGGCACATGCAAGTTCTGTTTGGCTATTTTATTTTGTGACTCAAGAATTGTAAGGAAAAGGGATGACATTCTAAAGGGCACATTGTCCTGCGGTATAATATGTATTATAAGTTATAAAGTTAGTAATGTCTAATAATGTCAAAAAGGTGAAAATGCCATGCTCAGATGAGCGCTATAGTCGCACAGCTCCATCTATAGATCAAATGCTCTGGTTGTTATTATAACTTTTCTTATTTCCTCCGCCAAGGAGGTAATATGTTAATGCCAGCGTTGGTTTGTCTGTCTGTTTGTGTTTTTGCAAAAAAAAATAAGTCTGAAAATTGTGAAGGGATTTGGATGATAATACAGGAAGAGTTGATCATAATAAGGGATAGGTGTTTTAATTTGGTAGTGATCCGGACCAATTTTTTTTTGAAGGATTGTCATTGGCAAATAGGGCCAACAAACGAGGGAGTTCAAGCTGCGCGTATTTGAGGTGTGCATGCGTGCAATGAGCGCGCGCTCGAGGCGCAGCAGGAGGCTAATGAGGTATGAGACACTAGAAAGACTTCTTTATCATGTAGGGAAATGGGGTGATTTTCAGCATGTGTGTGTGGGTGGATATGAGCTGCTCGGTGGAGGTCTGCGCTCTCTGAGTGCTTTTCTAGTTTTCATGCATCTGGCCTGAAATGTGCCAGGGGCTGATGTTTTGGGGATTGTCTATCTATCCATCTCACATCTTGTTGAATTCAAAGAAAACTGCAAAACCAAACACTAAATGGATTTTCTTGAGGGCTGGTCCAGGTATGCTAAGTGGGGTAAAGATGCACTGATTGTATTTTTGGCTTAATTGCTTCCTGGTCAAAGGTGAAAAGTCAATGTTCTTTGGCTAAAACTTACAATTTTCAGCTGTAATTTTATTGTGGAATGTGAAGTAGTGAATGATGTATGGAGGGTAGCAGTAAAAATCATTGTAATGAATAGATGGTGTAAGGCCCAGTATAAATGTAAAAGGTCAATAAAGTATAATTCAGATAAAATGTCATTCTTTAACCATACACTGTAATTCCAACTTGCTGATGCAACTTCTTAAACATTTGTTTATGGTAGCATCTTTTAGTTCCTAAGTACATAAATTAGTACCATTAGAATTATGTATTTTTAGTTCCAGATTGTGGTAGAACACCACTGCCGTTTTCCTTTTTTTTCAGCTATATTGTCACCACTTTATCTGCCCAGCTAGATGTCATTGGTGAATATAATAATTTCTGCTTTTTAAAGGGAAAAACGATGATATATTGTTCTTGTCATTTACCTGCTTACTCTGTGTGTTTTCTAAGTAGTTCTTTGTCAATTGTCTTTTGCAGTACTTCAGGCCAAACCCATACTTCGAGAATGATGTAATAAGCAAAGAGTTCCACTTAAACGAGACAGGGGACCCCAAATCAAATGCAACGTCCATCAGGTGGAAACCCAACAAGGTAATTGTGACTTCGTCTATGGGTCATTCCATAGGGTTGGATCAACAAATTGCACGATGTCCACGAAACGGAGATGCCAACTTTTCAATTTCACAGTGAAGATCATGTCAGTTGGGGTTTAAGTATTGCTGTGTCATTTTGAACTTTGCCCCCTGCTTTCGTGATGCATGTTTAAATCAGAAATCTTTCATGGATTTGCTGCACCACAAATTAATTTCTTACCTCCATTACATGGCATGGCTGGGGGGGGGGGGGGGGGGTGGATCAAAACATAATTTCAGAAATGAGGAGTAATATCTTCAATGACAAGAATCAGTCCTTGTACTTTCAAGTGTCTTTTCACATTGACAACCCTTCGGATTGAGGGATACTGACAATGATGAGCCCTTCCATATGTTTTCTCTTGCAGCCTGGCAGCTGTGGGCAAACATTACTCAGACATGATACCTGTGAACAGTGGATGTATTTTTAGTTTATCTGTAGCCTTGTAACTTGGCTTCTAATCAAGTACTTGGAGGGTTGCAGGTGTTGTGTATGAGTGCTTTCTAAAGGGAGGTTCTGCTCACAGTATTAGCAGCAGTGATTCCATGGCTTATGTACATAGCTATGTAAGAAAGAAACCTTGCATACTTGTACTCCCCATTTTCATCTACATGTATCGATTGGTTGCACAAGTCAATATGATGGGACATTGATTATTTTTAGTCTCATGACATTTTTTTTAATATGAAACGGATTAAATGTTTAAAGGACAAGTTCACCTTCATAAACATAAGGATTGAGAGAATGTAGCAATATTAGTAGAACACATCATTGAAAGTTTGAGGAAAATCGGACAATCCGTTCAAAAGTTATGAATTTTTGAAGTTTTTGTGCAGTAACCGCTGGATGAGAAGACTACTGCAGTGTGTGAATAACTTAGATGTCACATGCGTACAACAATAAAAGGAAAATATAAAGAGAATTTCACAAAATTTCATCTTTTGAAAAAAGTACACATTCGTCCGACTTGTTACCGACAAATGTTATGGGTAATATTATTCCGCCTGCCTTTAGAAAGAGGCAAGTCAAGTGCTCTTTTATTATGCGAAAAAAGTGAAAATATGTTGAATTTTCTTTACATTTTCTTTATACTGTTGTACGCATATGACTCACAAGCTGTAGTAGTCTCCTCATCCAGCGGTTCCAACACAAAACATTTAAAAATTCATAACTTTTGCATCGATTGTCCAATTTTCCTCAAACTTGCACTGATGTGTTCTACTAATATTGTTGCATTCTCTCAATCCTTATGTTTATGAAGGTGAACTTGTCCTTTAATGTTATTGTGATGTTACAAGAATGCAATGTTGTTTTTTGTTTGCTGTTTCCTGTAGTGTCACAACTGTTTCTAAACAGGATATTGAAGAACTATCGCTCATATGATTGAATATAGGGAAGGCGAAAAACATTTTTATAATTGTGTGATTCGTTTAGTCAGTGCTCAATATTTATAGCATCTTTCATTTGTAGTTCTGCATAATAAGATATATTCTACTCTACCATTATGAGGTGCATTGTATTCCCTTGTATTGTATTCTCTACCATCCTTTAATTCTACCATACTGTGGCAAGAAACAAAGAGTCTGATTAATCTCCACCACCCATGTTATAGGATCTGACCAAGAGGAATTTGTCGGGCAACCTCAAGGACGGGCGCAAGAGGGCGCACGCCGACAACGAGAGCTTCTTCTGCTGGTTCACGGAGCAGTCGGAAGCGGGAGCGGATGAACTCGGAGAGGTCCTCAAGGATGACATCTGGCCCAACCCCTTACAATATTTCCTGGTATGGAAGAATGTAGATAACTTGTGCTTATTATGTGTAATGGCATTGCAGACAGAATCTGCCTCTATTTCTTTTGTCCATCTCTTGTGTAAATATAAATACAACTTTTGCGTGAGTGTCAACTATTGCAATTACCATGACGTGACATATGTGTTCCCAACTGCTTGGCTATCACGCTTATCACCAAGTTCTTGCAGTAATTGTTTAAAATTGCTGTACGGAATATAGTTCAGATAAATCTGAGGTGTGATGTTTGATAAGACATTGAAATAAATTTAATTCAGAGTACAGTCTGAAATCATTCTGAAATGTCAAGGGCTGTACGGTGAAGTGGTCACTATACAGTGATTCTTTAGTGCCAGTGTTGTCTATTTAAGACATGAGAGAAAAAGGAAAGAAAGAAATGAATCCTATAGGCATCAGCATGCTAATTTTGCAAGTTATGGTAACCCCAAGACTCGACAAAAATTGAGGTAACCCCACAATCACCACTCTGACCTCCAAATGACCTTTGGAAATGAGACTTAAATGCTGTCGTGCAATTATCAGTTATTTAACATTGTGTTATGATTTTCCATGCTGACGTGTCAGTTTTCAGTCAGACATTGCTCTCTGCAACTTTCTGTCCATCACAAATGAACCCCCCCCCCCCTCCTGCCATCAGCTTTGCATAAAGTCGGGATACTCAAGATAAATAGGGGTTCTGAGAAGACATAATCAAAATATTAAAATCGGTCTATTCAGTTTGTTTTAAAAATGGAAATATTATCCAGTACAATCCTCTACTGAAATTCCACAAAGATGTATTCTTGCAGACTGGTCTCTGTTTGCAGTGAACATAAACCAGTTTGTATGTCCAGTCTACTTTTCTGATTCCTCATACTATGACATACTCATTTCTAATTATTTGCAGCTTGTCATGTTTATCAGGAAGCGTGTACATTTGATTTTTTTGAAACAAACAAATTTAACCTCTCCCCTTTTGTATGTTTTAACAGTAGTGTTCAGCAGATGTTTTTCAAAAAACGTTATGGGGTGTCATATCAGTGTAAATGAAATCAGACGGAGAAAACAAAAACAACAAAAAAGAAACCTAAGAAGTGACACATAAAGTGCTCTTAATGTCAAGACTTTAGGTCATTACACATAGTACATTTTAGTGCAAAGAAGATTGCAGGAGTTTGATTAAGCCACAGTTGCTGAATCAGTTGCGAAATTTATTGCTGTAGGTCCCGCCTGCAGAAGATGAAGGCACGAGTGACATCATGGGAAGCGGTGACCTCGAGGCCCTCGACGAGTACGACGATGGGGAGGATGATGAGGACCTCGACGAAGACGACCTAGAGGGGGAGGAGGACTTGGACGGAAGCGGACTCGACGAGGAGGACATCGAAGGAGAAGATGATGATGAGGAGGTGAATGTCTTTGGTTGATTTTTTTTTTCTTCTTTTTGGCTAATTGTGGAAAATCTAAAATAATAGAAGTGGATATTTTGGATTTTGCATTTGAATTCTTCATATGTTACTGTGAATAACTCAGCATTAATATTTGTATTGCACCGTTTTATCGTCAGTTTCAAAGGGTATTCACACATCAGTCACACTTACAAAACATTGAGGTGATCAATGTGATATGCAGTGGACTCCAGTCATAAAGAAGTCCTTGGGACCGGCTGTTTTCTTTCGTTATATCGAATTTTCGTTGTAACCGAACACATAAACCATAAAAAAACATAGAACGGATAATATTGGAGTCTGAATTTTTACTTCGTGGTAACCGGAATTTCGTTATAACCTTGTTCATTATAACGGTAGTACACTGTAGTACATACATGTAGTTAGTGAAATAGGGCTTACAGAACTCTTTAAGCTGCAAATAGGGTTTAGACACTAGTACTTGTTCCAAATTCTTTAGATATTTGATTGATGATATTTCATGGAACAACTTGTTTGTTTGCCTGAAATGTTCAATAGATGTGAACTGTGTAATTAAATCTCAATACCAATGTTATCTCATTGTATTTTGAGTTGTTTTCTTGTTTTTTGAAAATGTAAGGGCTTGTTAAAATGCTGCCTTCCATAACCCAAATGTGCTGTGGGCAACTTTTTTGCTGAAAGGAATACATGTAATTTTTCCCCCCCTCTCATTTCATATGTGTGATTAACAATTTGCAAAATGTACTTGTGAAAATGTGGCGTGTTCAGTACAATACGTGAATTTATATATGTGAATTAAAGTGTAGATAGTTATTTGCAATGGAGATAAGCATTGCTTTGCCACAGCATCAATGCAAGATTTGACGGACATAATGTTTGTGGCAGTCTGACACTTGAACCACATGTCCAGTCTCAAAGAAATGCGTCATCAAAGTATGTGAAGGCCCGGTCACACTGCCCAAAAGTTGCATAAATGCAAGAATCACGCAAGAAATTTGTTTGTGCGTGCTTGTCCGTTGAGAATTTTCGCTGATTTAAGCGATGAAAATTACTGATGAATTGCGCAAGAACTACGGAAGGATCACGCAAAAATCACGAACAAACCACACACTTGCAGCGCATAGGCACGCAAAGGCCCAGAATAGGGCAAATTCGTGGTTGTGCACGACGACTGAGGTCCACGGAAAACCATGCTTAATCTGCGCATTATCACTAATGAACTGCGTATGAATCGCATATGATCGCGATAGTGGCAACTTTTTCTCGAACGATCACGGATATTTCATGCATATTTTGTGCATTGTTCGCGTAAGAACTACGCAAACTACGCAAAAATTACGTTTAAAACGGCGCAATACTGTGTAAACTTTTACGCGAAGCCAAGTTTTGAGCTGCTCAAAACCTGGAATCGCGTGAAGCGCCAATCCAGCGCACATCGGCAAACAACTACAAAGGTTCCACGTCAGACAAACTCATGAAATGCGCAAATTGCATAAGGCTCGAATTTCTTACATGTTTCATGCGTTTACGCGACTTTTGGGCTGTGTGACCGGGCCCTGAGCAAAAGTAATGAAAGATAATCATGAAAACTGCAGCCACTGCAAAGGAGAGGAAGAAAGTCCAGGGGGGTTTAAAAGTTGGTGATCAAGAGGCTCTTCACTGTATTTGCTATCATTTTCTTCGTGTAGTGTGCAGAACCCGTGTTAATATGCGATGCGCTTCCTTTTGTTTGTAGGACGATGACGATGATGATGAGGACATCGAAGGCGAAGGGGTGGAGGAGGTGGAAGGGGATGATGATGACGGAGGAGAGGAGGAGGGGGCCTAGGCAGCCTGTGTTTGTAGTTATTTGTCATCGTATGGTTGATGTCTCAACAGAAGCTGTATTGTATAAAATTTTTCTGACTGTTTCCATTCTTTTTTTCTTTTTTTTTCCTTCTCTGGGGTCTTCATTTCATTTTTATATAATTGTAAAGATTACAATAGCAAAAAGAAAAAAAAAAACAATTCTAAAGGTCTGGACCTTCTGTGAGTTTTATGTGGTCATTCTTGTCCTTTGTCGGGATTGTAAGCCAGGAAACTAAGACACAAAAATTACCTCGTTAACAAGTCCTGGTCAGCCCCCGTAGAAGTTTTCCTTTTGTAGCCGTTCCCCCAATACGTAGTTACTTTGCACGCGCAAGGAGTCGCATCAGCGTGTTCCATTGGATGGTTGTAACTGTCGGTTTCCCAGATCACAACAGTCATTCATCTGATCATCAAAGTTTGAAAGTTGAATCGTCCATGCGAGCTAAACAGCTGTAGACTTGCCTGGAATGGGATGGAATTTACTGGAATCGCTGAATATTTCATAAGACTATCGATATTGACCTCAACCCTTTTGTTGTAAATTTGTCCCAAAGATATCCAGCAGTTCTTCAACCTTCAGTGCAAGCTGAGGAAATTATTTGATTTTCTTGTTTCATATAATTCATTGTGAATTTGAATTAAGGATTTGAAAACATGAAAGTGTTGTTGAATATTTTGTGCATTTGTGAACTCCCTCTTTTTTCCTTTTTTTTTTTAAATGAAGAAAATTGTACTTGATGTGCATTTTTTGCCCCATGTGCAGGGCTGCTCTCGCATCAAATTTGTCTCTTTTTGTATCATAAACGAGAAGAATGACCAGACAGCATGGTGTACACAAGAGCCAGCAGCTGTGTTGTTGCTCTATACAAATTTGTGATATTTAAGTTGATGAAGTACTGCATGTTGGATTGTATAGATCACTTTTGTAGGTAAGTCGTAATTGTCTGTGTAGACTAAATATTGTTAATCTCGACAGCGATTTATTAAATTTTATTTGTGCATTACATTTATTCCTTTTTTTTTTTTTGTTCTTTTGGTAGAAAAAGGGGTTAAACCGCCTAAAAAACAGAGATTGGAAGGATGCTAGACAATTTGAAACGAGACAAGTTGTGGCCTCCAGTGATATTGCATTGCCCAATCTAGTTAAACAGATGTACATGAATGAAATTTGGAAGTGCCATCACATTTTTACAGAATTGAGGCAAGATATTCAAACCAATTCTGTGTATGTATGTAGCCGTAGGATGATAAACTGTGTGCATTGTAGCAAGAGAGCATTGACCTTGATTGAGAAAACGCAAAAAAAACAAACTACAACATTCATCAGTTTCACTGTTCATACTTTGTTTGCAGACCACAATTGAGCATTTGGCTTCATTGAAAGTGGCGCTTGCTTTTCAAAATAGGGATAATCCTTGAATGGTATGTGCCGATATTGGAAAAGGTCATATTTTAGCATTGCGACCTTTGAAGTTGATAGAGAAGGCATATTCATGTCATCAATGGAATCAGATGCATTTTTCTTCAAGTAGCTTGGTATAATTTTCAGCTTTTTGTACAAAGAGACAACAAATATGTACAAATCTTGCATTTCTCATAATGGATGTTTCTCTAAGTACGCTTTAGTGTACTTTAGTCATGCCAGCTTTCAGATAGTCTCTAAGAATGATATAGTTTTGTACTTTCATTTGTGTTGCTCATTTTTATTATTATATATTGCTACCTGTGTATTTCCCATAAGATCCAGATTGTTGATGGAATCCTGTAAATCAAATTCAATGTAATGGGTACGGAATGATGCAGTGAATAGCCGTTTCTATGAATACATTAAGTGGACCACTTTAAAAAAAAGCAAAAAATTTAGTCTTACTACGTTTTAACTGTTTCAGTCTAATCGTGGGCATCGCTGTGTGATTCTGTTTTATGCTTCTGTTAGTATTCAGTGTAACAATTGTACATTACCGACCCTTTTTTTTTTCTTTTGAGAGTTGACTGACCTGTACAGACACATCTATAAAAAAAAGGTTGGATTCTGATCGTTACTCGTGATGCAATTTGGAAGACTTGCGAAATTGGTTATTTACTGACCAAAGCTAGGATGTTTTCTCCAAGGTATGCTTTCCGTAATCGCTGGCTCAGTGACAACAAAATCCCTTCACCTCTTTTTGATTGCATCCACATTAACCTGAGACTAGGCTTCACATCATACGCATATGTCAATGACACCTTTTATCCACATTCATATTGTCTTTATCATTCTTGAAATTTCACGTCCGTTGGCAGGATCAAGCCTTTTGATTAAAGGAAGCTCAAAATAATGAATTGGATTTGATGAATATTGTGAAATGATTTGCTAGATACAGCAACAAAAAAAAAAATTTTGTAAGGAAGAAAAAATGCATATTTGCGTCGCATCTTGAGTTCGTAGTAGATACTAACGTTTATTGTAAATATCACAATTAACATGATTGCACTGTCGTCGCTGTGCCGTGTCCGTGCGCCACCATTGAAAATGGGACATGATGATTTGTCTGTGAATTTCTGGCGTTTGCTCTTGGAAGAACTCTACAAGTTCCCGTGTACAAATTTTCGATCCCTATCTGTGTTCACTTTGTTCAGAGAAGCAGCTGTCACATAAAGCAAAGGTTACTAAGTGAAAAATGAGAGAAGCTTTCGTGGTGCAAGAACACAGGTCATGTACAGAATTCTGCTAAAACAGTTTGTGTATGTTGGTTAATATTTGGTCCTTGTAGTATTTGCACTTATTTTTAAGGGAAAACAAAAAGTTAACTGGTTCCATTTTTCCCCAACACTCACATTCTTGTTTCAAATTAAATTTCACTTAGAATTCCATCCAACAAAAAAACCCAAAGTGTATGAAAATCCAGTTTGTTGTAGTCACTGGTTATTCATGGGTGTGGGTGTGTGTGTGTGTGTGTGTGTTTCAATTTCACAAGTATGAGGTGTGTCAGAAAAGTTCCATGACTGCCGTTACAGAAAATTAATTTCAAACCCAAATTTTAAACAGAGGTTTCACCTTCAAAGTAAGTTATCTGAAGTGTGTAACTGTAATCTAAGCTGTCTGCAGCTATCAGATTTTTGTCTACATAACTTTATATACGCATCCTCTGGTTCAGGTTGTTCAGCAATGAGCACAGAGCAACAAGCAAACTTGAAGTTTCTGGCACAGTTGGGGAAAATCTCTGACAGAAGGGCCGAGATTGCTGCAGCAATCTTCCATTTCCTCTTGTCCTCCTTTAAACCTCTTGTACCACTCAAAAACGTGTGCATGACAACATCTCATCTCCGTACACTCACTGCAGCAGTCTTAGCGTTTCTGAAAGAGTTTCCCCCAACCATACCAGAAACTCCAAGTTTGTTGGTTGCTCTGACCTGAAACAGAGGATGTGGATATAAAACTTCGTAGGAAAAAAAAAAATCTGATGGCTGCTGAGAGCTAAGATCACAGTTAAATACTCCAGATAAATTACTTTGAAGGTGAAACCTCTTATTTTAAAGTTTGGGTTTGAAATAAATCTTTTATGGCACAAGTCCTGGAACTTTTCTGACACACCTTGTACATGCGTATGCGGAAATGAATCTGGGGAATGTGCGTTGTGATATCGAGTGTCTCCCTGTAATTTCAGTCTACCTGCTTGTCTGTCTGTCTGTATTAATCTGTTTACCTGTCATTCTGTCTGTCTGTCTATCCATTTTATTCTCCATATCGCATATAAATGTAAACATTCAGTTGCGAGCGGTTGGGTCAGTATGCTACATTGTACATGCAAATCTAATGCACCCACGTGCAGCATGCGGAGGTTAGGTGGGGTCACACTTCTTGGGTTCACTTGTGCACTTCTGGTAATGCAATGTTACAGTGCAGCAGACACCGGGTAGAGCGTATGTGTGGTAATCACATCTAGATCTTTTTTTTTTAACCCCCTTTTTTTTAATCATGAATAAAGATCATAGTCACTTCGCAACAGAAATGCATTTTCAACATTACAGTTGATATGTCTTTTCTCAACACAACAGTTGCTAAGAAAATCTTCAAATTATATGCGATAGTGAGAATTACAAGTGATGTGTATTCGTCTGTGGAACGTTTGGTATGCTATTATGTCTGATGCATCTTTTATCGCATACATCTTAGATTGATCCTTAAACATTTCATTGCAGCTGGACACATTAAGCAGTAAGCCCTCAACTTGTGATTGTGAGTACACATTGGACACAAAGCAAAATTCATGTCCCACCCCACCCCCATTCAAGGACAAGTCCGCATTCATGTACATGTGGATTTAGTGAATGCAGCAGTATTAGTGGAACACATTAGTGAAAGTTTGGGGGAAATTGGACTATCAGTTCAAAAGTTATGCATTTTTAAAGTATCTGCACAGTCACTGCTGGATGAGAAGACTACTACAGTGTATGATGCCACATGCGTACAACACTACAAAGAAAATATAAAGAGAATTTCTCAAAATTTTACTCTGAAAAAAATGCACATTTCCTCGACTCATCACTGACGTATGTTCAGGGGAACGTTACTCTCCCTTGCCTTCTGAAAGAGAGAAGTCAAGTGTTCTTTTATTATGCAAGAAAAGTGAAAATACTGTATGTTGAATTTTCTTCATATTTTCTTTATATCGTTGTACACATGTGACATTGCAAGCTGTAGTAGTCTTCTCATCCAGTAGTGACTGAGCAGAAACTTTAAAAATTAATTACTTTTAAATGGATTGTCCGATTTTCCTCAAATTCTTGCTGATGTGTTCTATTAATATTGCTGCTTTCATTCAATCCACATGTCTATGAAGGTGAACTTGTCCTTTAATATACTGCGTGAGAGTGATGGTCAAAGACAAGTGGTTTGTCCCTACTGACAAATACATTGGAACCTTGTCATTAAGAGTGATTATTTGTGTGTGGGTGTGTCAGTCTGTCTGTCTGTCTGTCTGTCTTTTTCCTTCAGCTATTTCCCAGTCTGAGACATCAAATACAATCATGTACAGTTGACCAACCCTGCAAAGATCAGTGCCATCCCCATGTTCACGTTTGTGTGCTGTGCCTCAAGAGACCTAACACTTTCAAACATTTAGAGAATTGGTGAATATGAATGACAAAAATTATGCTCCACAACAGGATAGGACAGGCAAGTTTTAAAAATGTGTTATTTATGAGAACCAGATATTTTTGTTTTATATACTCGCTTCAAGCTAAAACCAAAAAAAAAAAAAAAAAAACGTCACCAGATATCAACTTTTAGGCAAGAGTAGATTTTACAGAGCAGACTTTAAAGGACAAGTTCACCTTCATAGACATAAGGATTGAGAGAATGTAGCAATATTAGTAGAACACATCATTGAAAGTTTGAGGAAAATCGGACAATCCGTTCGAAAGTTATGAATTTTGAAGTTTTTGTGCAGTAACCGCTGGATGAGAAGACTACTGCAGTGTGTGAATAACTTAGATGTCACATGCGTACAACAATATAGGAAAATATAAAGAGAATTTCAAAAAATTTCATCTTATGAAAAAAGTTCACATTCCCCCGACTCGTTACCGACAAATGTTATGGGTAATATTATTCCCCCTGCCTTTAGAAAGAGCCAAGTCAAGTGCTCTTTTATTATGTGGAAAAAGTGAAAATATGTTGAATTTTCTTTATATTTTCTTTATACTGTTGTACGCATATGACTCACAAACTGTAGTAGTCTCCTCATCCAGCGGTTCCAACACAAAAATTTTAAAAATTCATAACTTTTGCATCGATTGTCCAATTTTCCTCAAACTTTCACTGATGTGTTCTACTAATATTGTTGCATTTTCTCAATCCTTATGTTTATGAAGGTGAACTTGTCCTTTAATCTAAAAAATTATGTATAACTCAGTTTAAATGGACTCTCCTAACCTATCCGAATATTTGAAAGAAAGCACACACTCTGGAAACTGAGGAAAGAGGCTCTGAAGTACAGGGTCTATTCAAAAGCTTAATCTTTACCAAGCTGTGCTAGCTGCTGTGATGAAAGGGACAAAAAAAAAAACAGGATGTAAACCACTGGAGCAACAACAATGAAGGGATTATTTGACTGAGGTGAAATTGAGCATGCTTTATCAACACATTCTGTCCATGGTTAATACCACCTTTCAAGGCAGTAGTATCATCCTTTCTAAAGTTATTAGAGTTGAAAGTAAAAGAGTGTGTACAGGATTCTGTAAGAAGTAAAAAGGGGGTTCTTTAAGACACACCTAATCACACTACTGTGCAAAAAAAAAAAAAGTGTTCAAGAGATCCTGCTAAAAACACAATTTCCTGTGCATTTTATGATTCCATACATGGTTGGCATAATATAGAAGAGGACTTGCTCTTTCAGAAAATAAGAAAATTTAAAATTGGCTAGGTTGACCCATTTCACTTATCTGAATCCTGACATAAAATCAATGCATGCGACTCCTTGTTGGTTTTGTGATGCAAGAACACAAATAGCTCTTTATACATTTATGTCAGATTATAGCGTCAAGTCATGTAAAGTCAAGTATTTTTTTTTAAATTTGATTTCATCAATCTTTCCGCACTTTTTATTTGCACCTCTCCTTGCCTGTATAAGTGTGTACCGGGTACCACTTATCTTTTGTAAGAAGGGATGGTGAAAAGTAATTACCTTCATAAGGATGTATCTTCCTTAGAGAGCGACTGGTCATTATGCAGTGAGACATGAATCATGTGTCTTCATATCTGTGGTGCAGTTTTAATTTGTCACATAGGCCCTACTTCAAATACTTTTGAGTGGCGACAGCAAACATGAAATCAAAGGGAATAAGACTGTTGTGGCTCGATCTCTTGAACCTCCTTGGTTAGAGACCCTCTTTGTGCTAAGAGTCTTACCAAAGATCCTTTCCAAATTTCAGCCATGTAGGGAATGTGAAAAAAAAAAAAGTTACCGGCACCAAACTGTGTTTTTGTATGCCAGGTTAATTGTCATAGCAAAACAAAACAAAACAAAACTTAGATGTAGAGTCATATATACAGACTCTGTCCCTCTCTCTCTAAATATAAATATATATGCAGGTTCATCCGTATTTATTTTATACGGATGAACCTGCAGTCAACCGTGTGAACTTGTTTCATTACTTCTGTCTAAAGCTCTTCCTTTAAGGATATCGAGCACTTTTCATAGTAGGATACAATCACCAAGCGTGTGTGTATATATGTATATATATATATATATATATATATATATATATATATATATATACATATATATATACATATGTACACTTTATGCATATTACCCCAAAGTCTGCTGTTAATAAAAGAAATTTAGGGAAAATTTCTGAGAAGGTATTGTTTCAACTAGTGTTTTGATGTAGGTCATCATTCTTTTTTTTTTTCAGTAAAAAGAACACCATTTTTGACCAGTCTAAGCCAACCAGGTTGGAATACTTATGTCACTTGCAACAGATTGACAAATTGCCCTACATCGACGTACAGTACAGTAATTCAGATCTTGTGAAGGTTAGGCCTATATAGATTATTTGATGAAGAAATATGCTGTAACAAGTGTTTGCATATTTTCCCCAGCCTCTGTAATTAGTAGCATTATATTAGGTGGGGAAACGCAAGCCAGTGTCAAGTTATTTTGAAAATTATTATAAGAAAATACCCTAAATTTGTATGTGTAAAACAGGAGAGAAATGATGCATCTTGAATGCTTTAGTTGCATCATGGAGCATAATTATATATCTAAATTCAGATTCCTTTGTATCTTTATACTTTTGTGATCCCCATTCTTATGTTCACTTTTATTGTGTTTAGATACATTTTAATAGGAATCCCTTTCCGTTTTTGTTTTTATTTCATCAAAGATCTGTGATCTACCCGGCGTTCAGACGATCCCCCTCTTCGCGGGGAGCGCGTAGAGAGATTGTATCTTTTTTACGATCGACCGTCCACACGTCCCCCGCTGAAAGGGGGACAAATCACGGCTGATGTGTCATAGGTCACCGTACGTGGCGCTGTAGGGCGCGCGGTTCCAATTTTAGACGCGCCAAATTCGGTCGGCTATCGAGCTCGCCTAGCTTACATGCACGTTATTTGTTGTGTTTACGGCAGTTTTATTATGCATGATACGAAAATGATGGAAACCGTGTTCTTCGCCAATTTCATTGGATTTCTTGGGGTCATGCTGGCACAAATGGGTCGCATGTTTCAACGAAGATGGTACGCACATTTACAGTTTCGAAGGCAACGTGTACAGCGACTGATTGCCTATTTGCGCCGTCGACGGGCCCAGCATGTTGGGCGAACATACGCCCTAGCCGCCGCTGCTGTATTTGCAGTAATCAGCGAGCAAAGATACCGCAGTGCACCTCGTCGATTTTGGAGCAGATCACGATCGAGAGGAGTGTGGAAAAAGCTTAAAAATTCCTTTGGTAATGATGACTGGAAGGAACACTTCCGAATGAAAAAATCAACATTCACATGGTTGTGCAGGAGGCTACGTCGTCATATTGAAAGGCAAAATACAGTTATGCGGAAATGCATCCCAGTGGACATCCGAGTAGCTGTTACTCTTTGGCGACTGGCTACAAATGTGGAATATCGAACTCTCGGACTCCTTTTCGGGATAGGCAAATCTACAGCATGTGAAATTGTCAAGGAGACAACAGAAATGATTGTGGAATACCTGAAAGACAGAGTTATAAAGTTTCCAACAGGGGATGCACTGGATGACACAATTCAGGGGTTTGAATCGAGATGGGGTTTCCCCCAAGTGGCCGGAGCCATAGACGGCTCCCACATACCAATCCTTGCACCAAAAGAATATGCAGTTGATTATTATAATAGGAAAGGTTATCACAGTATACAGCTACAAGCTGTTGCAGATTATAGATACAGGTAAGTACCTAGATCTAATTCAACTAACTGTGTTAGACTCGACTAGTCTAGATCAGAGTTCACTGGACATTTTTAGGGTGAAATTTAAAATGTAAAATTGTAAAAAAAAAAAAAATGTTTTGTACTGGTTAACGTTAGTGGTTTGCCTTGGAATTTCTATACCTAATTAAAAATTGGGGGAAAATAATTCTTTGACTTACACACTGACCCGGGGGGACAACCACATTGCTGTACACACGCACGACCACATAATTACATATTCTTCAAACCACCCCTAGTTCTAGACCTAAACAAGTTTTGTCCGTTGATGGAAATTATACCCTAATTCAAGAATTTTTGAGTGCTTCTTTAAAAATGTTACCCCCAAAACGAGGAGTTCCATGCTTCCTATGATTAAAATTTTGGCCCCCTAAACGAGGATTTTCTCCTCTTCTCTAAAAAATTTGGCCCCCTAAATACGGTAACTACCCCCGGTGCCAACAAGTGATGGGGAAAAAAGTACCCTAAGCACGGAAATGTAACGGTTAAGACTACAAATACATACCCTTTTTCAGATTTTTTTTTTTGGGGGCGTTTTTGACATCCTAAACGCGTCAAGCGTCCGAGTCGGAAAAAACTTCTCTTTCCACGCATTTTTTTTTTTTTTGGTCGCGTGTGTGTACAGCAAAGTGGTTGAGTCCCCCCCCCCCCCCCCCCCCCCCCCCCGGGGCGCACTGACATAAAACTGATTTACAATGTAATAAATGGAAATCTGAAATAAACACTGAATTATCACAATTCACGATAGATATGTCCACAGTGTCCAATACACAATTCTAGATAATAGATTAAAATATAAATCAAAAAGTTCAAGCCATGTTGTAAACATACCTTCACCCCTCATAGACAAAACTAGTTCTTTTTCTCTTTCTTCTCTGTCTTTGCAGGAATTGTCATTTATTAATTCATATTTCATTTCATCTGTACCCTCATTTTTACAGATTTATAAAATAGTAATTATGATTTCCAAATATGTGTTTACTGATTATAGATTTACAGATGTGTATGTTGGATGGGCTGGCAGCGTGCATGATGCCCGAGTATTTAGCCATTCAGCTATCTATCAACGAGGCCAGGCTGGAACTCTTTTTCCTCCTGTAAGTACAACTACATGCATGTCTGAATGTAACTTGTCAGACTCTTACACAAGTATTTTTCATTTAAAGTCAATGATTATTATTTTGCTTGATCGCTTTATTTCTAGAACTACGTCTAATATGTATTCAAATCGATAAATAAACCTGTGAATTCAAATTAGTTTTATAAATGCTAGAGAAAATGTAGCATTTTTTTTATTTCTTGAATTTTTAATTTTTTCTTATTTTTTTTATTTATTTTTTTGCTGCTTCAAGAAACAATCATTTCATAAGGCAGTTTTGTGGGGTTCAATTTTTGCTTACAGTATCATGTAATATACTGCATGCAGAGCTATATGTATCTCAGATCTAAAGAAAATGGAAACTTTGCCAGTGCCTTAGAAACAGATTTTACCAGGCACTTGCTTAAATGACATGTATTTGTGAAAGCTGTACACATTAGAAATATTCAGTGTACACAATTATTAATACAACCGTATTTCAGAAATAATTTAATTTTGTTGTGAAACATTTGAGGATGATTAACATAAAAACTTGACTGTTGATTTCCTAAGCTAATGCACATCAATTTTTAAATTTTTGTTTAAGAAGATTGTTAAATGTAGTAAAATAAAAATTACTTTATCATGGTATTATATAACTTTCTTAATTTTTCAAAAACTGTTTTTTCTCCAAATAACAGAGAACCCGTCGTATCAACAGAGTTGATGTACCAGTTCTTCTTTTAGGGGACCCAGCATATCCTCTCCTTCCATGGCTCTTGAAGACCTTTTCGCACCAAGGAGTACTTACTGAAGAGCAGAGAACATTTAACTACAGGCACTGTCGAGCAAGAATGGTGATTGAATGTGCCTTTGGCCGCCTCAAGGGTCGCTGGCGTTGTCTCATGAAAAGGAATGATTCAAACATTGACAATATTCCTACTTTGGTGCTTGCGTGTTGCATATTGCACAACGTTTGCGAGGAGAGAAATGAGGAATACAACCCAGCCTGGAACAACCTTGACTGTGAACAACCACAAATGGTACAGAACAACATGGGAGGACTTCAACACCATGAAGCTATGGAAATTAGAAATGCTTTGGTAGAATACTTTGCAGCCGGCCATTAGCTTAAGGATGATCTATTGAGCACACAGGACACAAGCAAAACTTTCTCGATTAGGATGTGATAGATTTTTTCTTTTGTCTCAGTATAACATAAAAAGGATACATAATTTCCATTTGACAGTTTAGCAAAAAACAAAAATAAATGAATAAAAAAGCACCTCAGAGGAAAACTTGATTTGACTTGCAAAAAGTGGGATTCTTTGCTATGCAGAGCAGCAGACAAGCGAGCCACATAATCCAAGATTGCTGTATCAATGGTGGGCATTGTACGGCCAGGAATTTTAAATGCAAAGGTGGAAATTGTATCTTTTCATATGGCTTATTTATCCACGTAGTAAATGTATTTGAGCAAGATACACTCCGTGATCTGTAAAACTTGTGTACTAAATGCATATGCAAAATTCTATGTTCTGAATGAAATCATGCTTTTTGCGACATTTATGAGCATGAAAATGATGTATACATAACCTATGGAAATCATATGTTTGGACAGATTTAATCTGACCGGTTACATCATCAGAACATTGTCCATTTCTTCCTAAAAAGTCTGAAGCTGTACTATTGACAATAGAAATTAGTCTTCAGATACATTCTATTATCCTTTCATTGGGTTCGACAGGATTTGGCATAGTTCAGACCGGTAAAATCCCTTTCAATTTCAATTAGTAATTCTAATGCAGAAATATTTCTGAATGGAAATATTTAAAGGAATGGATCAGCACTTGCTCAAATTCAAAAATAACTTCTAAATATCATATTACTAGGTTATAATATTCACTGATATAAAATGTCTGCTTTTACAAGCATTTGGTGACTTTATTTTAATAACTAATTATATTCACATTGAAAAATAGTGATTTAAATTGTGTAATTGATTATTTTGTAATGATTCATCCAGGCTGAAATATCATTTCATAAAAAACAGGACTGAAGGTTCTAAACTGCCTTTATATGATTGGTACATGTATTGTAGATTCGAAGCCATTCTTCGATTAAAGTCACCAAAGAACAACCAAATGCATTCATAACATGTAAATAACGGGTCAATTTCAAATTCGAGGAAAAGAATGCGGGCAGCGGTCTTTTACTCAAACTTTCCTTTTTGATAATTCTGTTGTCTCATGACTGATTTTTCTCTAACCAACTCTATAGATACTTTAATATGGTTATTATGCATTATTTTTCTGAGTTTTCCCTTAAAACTATGAAATAATTCTATAACTAGGGCGCCCTCTCATCCACTACTGAACCTTCCCTTTAATATATCGTGACAGTATGGCATCCACTTGCAATTTATTGCTTTTTGATGTTTGTATTACAGTTTTAAGTCTTAGCACAGCTACTTTAAGAGAAATTTGAACTTAGTATTACAGGGATCTCAAAATTTTGTCAATGAGATATGCAGGGCCGGCGCAGCGTTTTCAAAAGTGTGGGGGCCCACTTCCGGATTGTATGAGCTAACAAGCAGAAAAAAAAAAAAAAAAAAAGGGTTCTCGGCTCATCTGTCCCCGTCCACTTCCGGGTTTCTTCGGCTAACAAGCAAAGAAAAAAAAGGTCCTCAGCTCATCTGTCCCCATCCACTTCCGGGTTTTTTCAGCTAACAAGTAAAAAAAAAAAAAAAGGTCCTCGGCTCATCTGTCCCCGATTGTTCACAGATGAAGGAACCAGAGCGACTGGTTCCTTAATCTCTCAGACCTATTGTGTTTGAAAACTTTCATATGCATTATTCCACTAAATAATGACCCCTTTTTTCTGAATGTTGGAGCTGAAATGTGTCCCTTCCACATATCAAAAATAATTTGGGGGTAAAGATACACTTTAAACTCCTTTTCGAATTTGTTCCACTTATGCACATTATTTTTTTTCTTTTTTCTCATTTGAAAAATAGGCTTACATAATATGTGTTTATGTTTAAAATAAAATGGTGCTTTTTGAGCATTTTATTTGCGGAGACATTTGACTTGCCATAACTGAATACATCTCAATTATAATAAAATAGTATCAAAAGCATGTCTAACATTGTCACTGTGCTTAGTATGTATTGCTTACTGATGTGATGGTGCTCGTTTTTAACCACATCCAAACACACAGATGCATGCATTAAACCAGGGATTGATTCATTTAATGTAGTTGTAGAAAATTAAAAATTGGGAGTACAGTGGACTCTTGCTATAACAAGGTTCTTTGGACCATGAAAATATGCTTGTTACAATGAAACCTTGTTAAATCAGGGTTACGAAAACAATGCAGTACATAGGAAAATTACAATTTTGGATCACAAAAATTACCCTGTTATAATGAAACCTCATTATATCAGTACTCATTATAACAAGAGTCCACTTTATAAAATGATGCTTGGGGGTGGGGAGGGTCAATAATTTTGTGAAAATTATAATGCCTGTGTCAAGCCACACATAGACATCCATGTGCTGTACAATCAGATTCATCAAGCAGTTTCTTCATCAGTTTAACACTTCAAAAATCTGCAAGACAGATACAGTCAGATTCACCACAATTTTTTTAAAAAACCGAACAGTTTAATACTTCAAAAACTGCAAGACAAACCAGAATGCATGATAACATGTAGTACAGAAAGACGTTTGGCATACCATTGCATTTTCAGCAATTTGTAATGTTACAAAGGTATATAAAATGTGCAAACAATAGAAGAGTGCATCTAAGTTGGCAAGAACAAACAAATCACAAGTAAAAAACCTTGCAGATTTCGCTTTCCATCAAGGTGAATGGCTGAGTTGCTAACAGTCATACAAGAGAAGTGCAGCTATAGTATAATAACTGCATTTTATTTTTGCATTGTAAGAGCGACACCATGAATGTAAAAAAATATATATTGTTGTGCAAAACACTTACATGTTTTCCTTCAAAACACTCCTGTAACTTAACAACAGAAATCATTTTTGACTGCATTGTGACCCAAGATGACATCACAGTTGAATATAGCACCAAGTTAGTACCGTGTATGTAGCTAGGTAACTGGCCGATTTCAACCAAAGATACACACATAGTCATACTGGCAGATACCACACGTGCAGTCTCCTGTCCACCTCCCATCATGTCTGAGTAACTTTACATTGCAATATCTTAAGGGGTAATTACAGAATAATATGACATAATGTATTAACACACAAGAACAACAATGATAAGGTCTTTCAGAATAATTCTCAATCTTCTATATTATGAAAGTAGATGCAAATACATGTATGCAATACACTAATACAGAACTATGTACAGTGGAAACTTGTTATAACGATGTACTTGGGACCAGGACTTTTTGTTTGTTATATCAGATTGTTTGTTATATCAGGAAATAAACAGTATAAAACAAAGCGAATTGATTTCATTGGGACTGAAGAAACAGTTTGTTATATCAGGGATTTTTTTGGTTATATCAGATACCTTTATATCAAGTTTCCACTGTAGTACATACTCCCATGAGAAACATTCACAAAGCTGTTGTATAGCATACAGAGAAGCTACACAAAACTACAAAAAACTGCTTCACAACATCTTTCAACATCTTGGTAATGAAAATCCCAGTGCAAAAAAGAACTGCGATTTGGGAGACAAACAATGAAAGAACATGCAAATTTAACTATTTACAAAACGTTGGGCTTAAAATAAAATTTGCCTTTCGGCAGCTTAAATAGATTTTTTTTTTTTTTTTTTTTTTTTTGGGGGGGGGGGGGGGGGGTTGACCCAAATTTGAATTGGATCCAAATCTCATGATAATTGGGTGTATTAGTGATGAATTCCAAATAACATGTATAAGAGAAATCAAGCTGCTTACTTTAGTTCTGAGATCTGAATACAGTAAGTTTGTAATTGATTTATTTACCTTGGTTTCCAAAGTAGATGAATGACCAGAATTTTACAAATGCCATATGATTGACAACATTTCATTTGACACAATTCCAAGAATAGCCCCAAGTGTGTTCCAAGTTGCCAATGTGTATTGAACAGAAGAATTTTAAATTGAACTATGACAGAGGCACTTCTTTTTTTTTTTTTTTTTTTTTTTTTACTTTTCTTTAATATTTTAGCCATTTGTTACCTAATTTTCAGTACGACAATTATTTGGCTAATTAAGAATGTATATGCAGCATATTTAACTTAAATAAGACTTAAAAATACGGGGAAACCCCATTATAACAAGCTCGGAAAGAGCGAGGTATGTCTTCATTAACATGTTGTTTTATGCAAAGAAGTGTCGTTTATGACGAGTTCTGTTATTGCGAGATTTTGCTTATAATGAGGTATTTTTCTCATCCCATGAACAAAGACAAACATCAAAAATTCACTCGGTTATCCGAAAATGAGGAAATAAAAGTTATATCTTGCCAGACCACATTCTAAATTTTGGGAATGCAAAAATTTCCGAATTGTTTCAGAGCGCATCGCAGTTCATAGCGATCGCCAGCCATGCACACATAGCTTCCCAAACCGCAGTACATTCATCTGCAATGTGTGCGCGTGTCAACAGGATAATAGTACTGAACAGTACATTGACCTGTCACACAAACAAAGCCTGCCTCACAAGCAGAGATCTGGACGCAATTTGCAATCAATGATGGAATTTGCTGCTTTATTTCAAGATGTAGTTTTTTTTTTTTTTTTTTAATAACTTTGATGAGTATATAAATGAAAAATACTCAGCCTTCTGTTCATAATTTCGATGCAGAGCAAGTCGAAGAAGCAGTAGACGGGTATTTATAAATAGTTTTAATGTCTAGTCCCATGCGTGTTATACAGTATTTTGTGTGATATACTATATGTACGTTTACGAGGTACCGGTTATAGCAAGGTAAAATTGAATTAATTGATGGTCTCGCCAACCTCGTTATAACGAAGTTTCCCTGTATAAGTGCAACACGAACCCTAAATAAATGAATACATTGCAAAGGAAGAGGCAAATTTTGGCAGGAATGTACACATACATGTAAGCCTGTAACTACATGTTATAAACCAGTATGAAACTATGTGGATCTTTAGATATAACAAATATAATAAATATAATATGTATAGATGGTATACACAGTATTGCAAAAGCAAAGGCAACTTTTGGCAGGAATATACAAATACATGTAGACCTGAAACTACAAACTGGTATTAAAAAAAAAAAAAAATACTAGGTGTCCAAAAAAAGAGGTTTTTACACTTTTGACAGTTTTGATCATTAATAACTCACAAAATGTATTACTAAGTTTGCTCATATTCGCACATCGAAAAGCTGAATAGCGCACATTCTATTTTTATTTTGTTGGGGGGGAGGGATATTTTTTAGTTTCAAGATTAATGTTCATTTATCAATAATTCATAGTTGCATTTCCAATTAGGTATGAAATCTTGGTGTTTTTCTGCACTATGTGCTAAAAGGTACAATTGTAATTCTACAGCAGGTCAATGGCATGTGCATAACAAAAGGAGTTATTTCCTCCGATTCAGATCGTTCCCTTTGAGGCATGACTCCAAGAGATTATCACATTCATTGTGTTTCAATGATCCATTAGTTGGGGCTTAAGCCACTCTAAAATGGAAGGACTGATTTCAAAAGAGGAAATAACTGCTTTTGTTATTTCCTAGGAATTATTTCCTCCGATTCAGATCGTTCCCTTTGAGGCATGACTCCAAGAGATTATCACATTCATTGTGTTTCAATGATCCATTAGTTGGGGCTTACAGTGTATGCCACTCTAAAATGGAAGGACTGATTTCAAAAGAGGAAATAACCCCTTTTGTTATGCGAATATCATTGATCTGAAAATAACACCAAAGTTTGATACTTACGGCTGTAATTTGTAATTCAACAATGAATTATGAATAAATCAACGGTAGTTTTGCAACCAAACAATATCCGACAGAATTGTACACTCTTCACCTTTCCGAAGTGCGAATTTTATCCAAATTAGTAACAGACTTTTTGGGGTTTTTTTAACACCTAGTATGTGCACCATTAAGTCATTACAAAAATTATAAATGATATATATTGCATCAAAAAAGGCACATTTTGCCAGGATTGTAAAATTATAAATGATATATATTGCATCAGAAAAGGCACATTTTGGCAGGATTGTGTACTAGTATACTGTACTAAATTCACCCATTATTTCCCGCAAAAAATGGAATAAACACATGTACATCATGAACACTACAACTATCTTTTTAAAGTAAAAAATAACACTTATTTTGTAAATTCCAAGGTGCATGCAGGAATTGTCAGAGACTTCAGCGAGGATGAAAATCCTCTTCTGCTGGTGTGCGTCTGGTTGTGTGCTGTGGCTCCATTTGTGGCTGTGTGTGTTGTGGCTGCGTGTTTTGTGGCTGCATGTGTTGTGGTAACACATTCTTCATTACATACAGGACAGGTCTGAACTCATGGGCTGCCATCTGTCGCTGGGTTTGTTGTGGGCGTGCAAATGATGTAGATGGGACGTGCTGTGGAGGTGTGCGTACATTTAGTCTGGCGGCAGGTCGAAGTGGAGGTTCATGTGGATAGGTAGGTTGTGACAAGAATGTAGGCCTTTGTTGTTGCAACATCGCTCCTGAAAAGCTTTGGAACATATGCAGGAAAGCTTGCATTGTGGAATTGAATTCTCTCTGTTCTCGAAGGCTTTCCTGGAACCATCTCTCATCCCATTCTCGCTGCTCTTGCAGAACCGCCCTCACTTCTTCTCGGTATGCATTTTCTGCCGTCTGTAGCATGGGCTGAAAGGCATTAGAGACAGCTTCAGCGGTATTAAGAATTTTAAGAATTAAGAAAAATTTGAATCCACAGTATACAACATGTATGCACGTTTATGACAGAAATCACAAGAAGTTTTCACTAATAAATATGCTCAATTTCTTGTTTTAACAATTTGGTTTAGAGTTTAAACCTCAAAGTTATCACTACCGTGCCACATTTAATTGAGCTTTACTCTTGAATCTTCTATTCCACTATTAACTCTCACAATACTGCCCACATGATTTCTACTTTCTTGTAATCGTTGTTTAGTGTTGTTACTAGACATGAATGAGCAATCATTGTTCTTGTATGTAACTCGATTAACAGGTAAGTTTTACTGGTAATGCATTTACATTTACATTTACTTTTCACTGAAAATGTAATCCAACAATAGATATAATACA